>NW_020954588.1:29925730-30004891 GCF_900497805.2 Vombatus ursinus
GCGGGCCGGCTGGCTGGCGGGGGCGCGCTCCGCCGGGGGTCCCCGGCCCGGGGCGTCCTCACGCGGCCTGGCGGGCGGGCTGCGGGCCGGGCCTCCTCGGGAGGCGCTTGGGCCGGGCCGGGCCGGGCGGGCCGGGAAGGGGCGGGGGTTGGGGAGGAGAAGAGGACCCGCCCTGCCCACGGCTGCCGCGACCGCGCGTGGCCTGCTCGGGCAGGCCCCCTCCCCGTTGCCCCGGGCAGGTGGGTGCGTGCGCCCCGGTTTGCCTCAGTTTCCTCATCTGCAAAGGCGGGATGCCCAGGCTTTTACCCCTTCCCCGCCCCCCTTGGAGGGGCCCGGACGATGCCGCCCCCGTCGGTCTAGGGCCTGGCCCGTGACTTTGGTGGGGTGCGTGCGTGGGGGGCACTTCCTGGTGTCCCGCCCCCAGGCCGCGAAGCCTGTGGCCCCTCTTGGCGTGCTGTTTGCGCGGGTTACCAAGGAAACCAGCGATGACAGATAATAAATCGCATCTACGTTTTCTGTCACCTTTCCTTAAGCCAAGTTGACTGCCCCCAGGGAGGGGAGCGCCCACGTGAGACGAGCCCCACGCAGGCCGGCCCCTTTTCTGTCTGCAGGCAGCACTGATTGGGCGCTAACTGAGTGCCTGGCACTGCTGGTCCTGCCCTCGGGAGCTCACATTCCCCTCGGGGAGACGACTTGCACGGAAATGAAATAAACTGCTCTTGGTTCTGTTGGGCAGGGGGGAAGCCAGCCACAGGGCCCCAGCTGTCAGCATTTATTAGGTGCCCACGGTGGTCTGGGCACTGGGCTAAGTGTGAGATGGCTGTCCCTGCAGTTTCTAGGCCGGAGAATTGCCTGGAGCATGAAGAGGGTGCCTCGTTGGACCATCTGGCCCAACCCCCCCCCCTTATTGGACAGAGGAAGAAACTGAGGCCCAAGGAAAGTTGAGTGAATGGCAGGATTCAAATCCAGGTCTTCAACGTGTTATGCTCTTTTCACTGCATTTATGATGTTTGTAAAGCACTTTAAACTGCAGACTTTAAAGACAGACCTTTTTTTAATGCCTGATTGTACTCCCAACTCAAGGCCTCTTAACATTCCTCATTTCTTTAAAGTTTCAGCTAAAGTGCCCAGTCAGCCAGCATTTATCTAGTGCTTACTGTGTGCTTGGAACTGTGGTTTGAAAGGCAGTCACTATCCTCAAGGACCTTGGGGTGATGAGGGGAGGGAGGGGAAGAGAAACAGCAAATAAATGGGTAAACCCAAACACAGGTACCAGCCTAGAGGTTATTTTGATATGCAGACGGGCCTTCAGGAGGCCTGTCCCGATGCTCTTGCAAGTGCCTGGCCTTTTGGTCCTAGAATGCAGGCCTCTTCAGGGCAGAGACTCTTGTTTTTTGTGCCTGGGACCCAGTGACAGCTTAATAAATGCTTTTTGGATGATTATATGGGAGCATAGATTTAAAGCTGGAGTAAACCCCAGAGACTATCTTGCTGAGCTCATTTTTACAGATGAAGAAGCTGAGACCAAGGGACATTAGGTGACCAACGGGTCCTGTTAGAGGTGTCATTTGAAGCCAGGTGCTTTGACTCTATTGGGTACCCATTACACTGCCCCAGGCTGGTTTAGTAGATTAATGAAGAGCTCCATGGTAGGTACAGTCAGATTTCAGCACAGGTGGAGGTCTTTGCGGTTAGGTGAAGCACGGTTTCTGCCTGACACATAGAAGGCTTTTAATAGAATGCTTGGTAAGTGAATGAATCAGCAGCGGTGGGTAGGTTAGAGTGAGATACCATGGTTGATGGTACCAGCATAGGCACTATAGTTTAGGGATTTAGAGGAGCAGGACTTAGTGGAGTTTAACAGTTTACAGGAATGTTAGAGATCATTTGGAGTGTATGTAGTATGTATTATTATTATCTATTTCAGGGGCACTCAGGGTGAAGCATTTCACCCTTGTGTTTTCTAATAAAGTGGAAAAAATAATTTTTATTGTGGGGGAATGATGCACATTTTTTGTTGAAGGACTTTGAAATACTTTATCTTTGATGAAAGGTGCCAGAAGAATATAAAATACATTTTATAAAATCATGTTTTAAGATTAGTAAAAATTTCAGTCATCAGCATATTTGGAATTTTCTGTTATCAAATTAAGCCTTTTTTGTTTCTAGTGCTTTTAGATCTGAGCATAATTAATGTATAAGCTTTCATATGTAATTTTATGGAAATCTCATTTTTTTACCATCAATAGTAAAACATGAGGTTTTATTATTACATAAAAGTAATACATAAAAGTAAACAAATATGAATAGTTTAGAAAGGGCATTAAAATCATCATGCCACATTCTTTTCTGTGAAATAGTAGAAAGAGCTCTTGTTGCCTTCTTACCAGTGCTGTTGACATGTAGTGATTCAGATTTTGTTTCTCTCCAAATCATTGAGAGCTGCCGACAGATAAAGAGCCTTATGTGGGTGATTATTTTCAGGTTTGCTTTCTGAAGTGGTGATTCTCTAGAAATCTTTAGCTGTGGTAGTACTAGTTTCTGGCAATACGGAAGCCCTGAAAGTTGGCCGGTAATAAAATGTTTAGAGTTGTTTGTATTATTGGGACCAGATTCTGTCAGTTATCAAGATCTTGACTTCAAAACAAATGAAGGGAGTTTGCCACGTTGGGGATAAGGAAGAACTCTTCTCTTAGCCCATGAATGAGGAAAATTCAGTAAATGATACTATTTACAAAATTAGCTTGTGCTAATTCCTCAAGCAAAGCCTTGTAAAGATCATTTTTCGAAGGGATTTGGGGAAGTTACTGACAGTAGTTTCTCTAATTTGCAATTTCCCCAAATCTGCTGTATGCCTTTATTGTTAATTACAATATAGTTAAATTTCATTATATACAGTAAGGCTAACTTGAAATAGTTGAAGTAGGCACATGTGAATTAATGCAAGGTATGAATGCTTTGTTGCTTAGGAATGCTGCTTTATTTTAGTCCTCTCCAGGCTGCACTCCAGATTGTTGCAGCTGTGTTCGACACCTCTAGATTAGATGATCTCTATTCAGAGATGCTGTGATTTTTATCAGGGGTCTTAAGGCCTTCGTCCTGTAATCTATTTATAGATATCACTTTGCTTTTAAAAAAAAATTCATTGATAATGCAGAGATGAATGTGCCATTCTTTGAGTTACTCAAATTCTGAATTATTGAAGTATGACTCCGCGTAGAATTTTGTATGCAGAGTGGTATTGGTGGATGTCTGTTCTGTTTGGGCCTTGCTAAACTCCTAACAGCACATGTCATTTTTTGGAGTAATTAGGTCGTGTTTAAAGCATGTGGATGGCATCAGGTATTGGCCTAACATCCGTTCTTTGTGTTCTTTGCTAGTTTCAAGGAGCATCACCCAAGTATGGATAATGAAGCAAACCCAGGCACGTCATCCGTGTCTACCGCTCCTAGCAGTGCAGCCACTACCACCATCAGCACTTCCTCCTCCAGAACACCACAACCACAGATCTCTGTTTATAGCGGCTCTGACCGACACGCCGTACAGGTATGCCGGAAATGGTGAGGGAGAGGAGGCATTGGGGGCAGGGAAGGCAAGGTATACATGTTCTCCACTTCTCACAGTAGGTCTCGAGGATGCTTTCACATGTCCTGAGACTAGTAATACTTATAAATACGAAGCTTGTAGTGTTGGGGAAAGCTAGAAAAGTTAGGGCTTGAGAAGGCCAACTGATCTGTCAGATCATGAGGCACTCTCAGTCATTGCTGGGTCATTCTAGGGGTGTAAGTTTAGTCCTAGAGGGTGAGAAATTCACACATATTCCTAGCTGTTTGGAGTATTCTCTTTGGACCTAACCCTCTCTCTAAATTCATACTCTGAAAAAAGCCCTTGCTTTCAGGAGTGATCTTTTCAGTCCCTAATAAGATATTCCAGGACTTTTTAGTGAGATTTCATAATCTCTAGGGAAATTCCTAGCGTTTTGACCAAATTAAGATTCTTTCTTCCTCATCTCTACATTAGCCTTTACTTCATGGATTCTCCTTAATTGCATTGCAGTATGGAACCAAGTCATTTCCCTGGAGGAAGTTAGTCTCTGGTTAAGAGAGGATGTCTGGTGTCAGGGTTTGAGGTTACTCTCCCTGCTCTGATTAAGCACCAGAGATTTTGGAGCGACATTAGGGTGCCCTGGAAGGCCAACTGAATGTCAGTGGCTTTGGGGAGTAGGCACTTTAAGCCCTGATTCTTCACTAAGGCAAATTTCCTCAGGGAAGACAGTACCCGAATGTTGGAGCAGACTCTGGCATGTGACATTTTAATTTGCCAGTTTGTTCTGAGAAACACAGCTTCCCTAAAGTTTTCATTTGACTCCAGGACAGGATTGTGTTAGAGGGTCTCTGAGTATGGGAGGAGCCACATGGTGTCAAGTGGGTTTTCTTGCCTGGTGGCTTCAGCCACCGTAACTAAGTAAAGACAATTTTTGGCTTTATGAGGAGCAATGGGAGTAGGTATCCATCTCTCTTCCCTAAGAATTTGAGAATAAGGTTTTTTGGCTCCACAGTTCAGAGTATTCTATCTGGGCCTTGACCTTCTTAGTTCAATTTATTTTGCCACCACAAGGTTTTTTTTTTTTTGTTTGTTTGTTTGTTTGTTTTTTGAGTTTGTCAGCACTTTTTGCTGTGATCTTGGACTCTTAAGTTCCCTTGCTGTGGCTTAAGGATTCAGTTGGGCACATAGTGACTTTGGTATATGGCAGCAGTGGATATCAGAAGCCATTAAGAACCTGGCTATTTCCTGCCAAAAAAGTGGGATTTTCTTTTTTCCTCTTTTCATGTGTGGCATGTGCCATTGATCCATTTGTTATATAAAGTTCTCAGGTTTTTTTTCTTTACCAATGGACAGATATATGAAGGAATGAATTAAATGTTCATAGTCACAAATAAAGTAATTTCTAAATGTTTCCTTTCAGTATGCCATCTTCATTAAATATATATATGGGATCAGTCTTGGTGAAGATTTTCTTTTTCTGTAAATAGTATTTTATTTTTTCCGATTACCTGTAAAGATAGTTTTCGACATTCATTTTTTATAAATTTTGAGTTCCAAATTTTTTCACTCTTCCATTCCACCTCCCCAAGACGACAAGCAATCTGATATAGGCTATACATGTGCCATCATGTGAACGTATGTCCACGTTAGTCATGTTGTGAAAGAAAAATCAAAACAAAAGGGAAAAGCCACAAAAAAACAAGAAGTGAAAATAATAGGCTTTGCTCTACATTCAGACTCCATAGTTCTTTCTCTGAATGTGGATAGCATTTTCCATCATGAGTCTTTATCATCATGGATCATTGTAATGCTGAGAAGAGCTAAGTCTATCAAAGTTGGTCACGGCACAATGTTGCTGTTACTGTGTATACTGTTCTCCTGCTTCTGCTCACTTCACTCCACATCAGTTCATGTAAGTCTTTCTACGTTTTTCTGAAATCTGCCTGCTCCTCATTTCTTACAGCACAATAGTATTCCATTACATTCATATACCACAACTTGTTCAGCCATTCCCCAATTGATGGGCATTCCCCTCGATTTCCAATTCTTTGTCACCACAAAAAGAACTGCTATATTTATTTTTGTACATGTGGGTCCTTTTCCCCTTTTTTATGATCTCTTTGGGATACAGTAGTGGTATGGCTGGGTCAAAGGGATTGCGCAGTTTTATAGCCCTTTGGACATAGTTCCAAATTGCTCTCCAGACTGGTTGGATCAGTTCATAACTCCACCAACAATGCATTAGTGTTCCGATTTTCCCACATCTTCTCCAACATTTATCATTTTCCTTTTCTGTCATATTAGCCAATCTGATAGGTGTGAGATGGTACCTCAGAGTTGTTTTAATTTGCGTTTCTCTAATCATTAATAATTTAGAGAGCATTTTTTCATATAACTATAGATAGCTTTAATTTCTTCCTCTGAAAACTACCTGTTCATATCCTTTGACCATAAATTAGTTGGGAAATGACTTGTATTCTTATAAATTTGATTCAATTCTGTATATATTTGAGAAATGAGGCCTTTATCAGAAACACTTGCTATAAAAATTGTTTCCCAGCTTTCTGCTTTCCTTCTAATCTTAGTTGCGTTAATTTTGTTTGTGTAAAAACTTTTTAATTTAATGTAATCAGAATTATCCATTTTGCATTTTATAATGTTCTCTATCTCGTTTGGTCTTAAATTCTTCCCTTCTCCATAGATCTGACAGGTAAACTATTCCTTGCTCTCCTCATTTGCTTGTCTTGGTATCTTGATGAAATATTTTGCTTTAAATCACAGTAGCTGCAACAGAGGGAATGTTTGAGAACCTGTTTTTAACAATAATAAATGCATCTGCTGAGTAACTTTAAATTGTAGAAATTAGGGAGCCCTGTTACTGTGTAAGCACAAGGAGATTTTAGGAGAAGTTCATTGCAGTGAGTATTCTGTGAGTACTGGGAAAATACTGGAGGAGTGCACATTTTAACAACAAAATGGATTTCTTGACATTTGACGTCCTACTTTCAGACCTCTCTGGTGTGGTTTGACTTCTGTCTGTTACTCCCCCTTCCCAGGTCATTCAGCAGGCCTTGCACCGCCCCCCCAGCTCAGCGGCTCAGTACCTCCAGCAGATGTACGCGGCCCAGCAACAGCACCTCATGCTGCACACGGCAGCTTTGCAGCAGCAGCACTTGAGCAGCTCCCAGCTCCAGAGCCTGGCGGCTGTGCAGGTGAGATGGACATTAGCAGAGAGCGTGCAGGAACACCTGGATCTTAGGAGTTTGGCGTTTACGTGTATCGTGTGACTCTTTCTAACAAGGGAGCAAATCGTGTGAGATTTTACAAATAGGATGGACATGAGTGTCATTGTATGTGTGTGACTTTTACCTTGCTTTTTATTTCCATTTGAGTGGCATGATTATATCAGTCGTGTAGCAGAGCTTGGGCTTCAGCAGGAAATATTTCAGGGCTATCTAAGCTGTGCTTGCAGTCACAAGAACATAATTTGTCATTTAAGCATTTTTGATAAGTGTTTCCATTATTATTAGGCTAGAGCCTAATGATCTTTTTTAATAAACATCATTGTGCATAGAGCCCTAAACCATCTCCCCAGGTGCATGTGACAGATCTCAGTTGCTGAAACATCTAAAAATGTATATGCTTCGCACAGCCACAGATCCCCAGTTGCTCCTGCTTCTTGGTAGGGTTTCTTTAAATCACAGAATGTCCCTGTGGTGGCTCGCACAGCTCTCGTTTCTTTGTCAGGTCAGTGATGGAGCAGTAGAGTCATAGCCTATGTGAGAGTGTAACTGACAGCCGGGAATTTACAGTGGTGTGGCCATTCCAGTGTGGCTGAGAAAGACAAACTGCTCCTTCCATCTTCCTGTTTTTTATTTTGTTAGTCAGAAGCTTGAACCATGCTAGCCTTAAAGGGAATTCATGTAGCTTAGACTTCTGTACTTTTTTTTTTGGTTTGCGTCATTGACTCAGTGCCAATAAAGGGTTTAACTTCAGTTTATAAGAAACATTTTACTTGCTCTTTTAGGCAAGTCTGTCCAGTGGGAGACCATCTACATCCCCTACAGGGAGTGTCACACAACAGTCAAGCATGTCCCAGACATCTGTAAGTGTCCTTAATTGTTTCCTGGCATTAAATATTTTAATTATTAAATTTTCCAAAAATAAAACATTGTTTAACCCTCACAGAACTTAGTGGAACGCTCTTTGAGGAATAGATATGTAATAACAAGTTTTTGAAGGAAAAACACCTGCCAGAAGTTGGTAATTGATGTTTTTTGAGACATTAGTTTCAAAACTGGCTTTTTTTTTTTTTGAGTTTTCTGTAGGTGATTATTTCTCAAATGACACAAAAATCTGCATTTTTGAACTGTTACCCTTTTTTATTGATTACTTCTTGATTCCATGTATTAAAACTAATTAGTCAGAATTTATGGAGAGCCCATTATATATGGAGCACTGTAATAGGCAATAATACCCTGCTTTTATTTATTTAATTGTGTGTCATGTTCTGCGTAAGTAAATACATATAACTAACTTTGTGTAATTGATATTTTTAAAGTATACCTTTAATTTTTTAACTTAGTTAAATCATTTGACTCAGACTTGCAAATTTCTTCTTATATACTGTGCCTGAGAAAGCTATAATTCATTCTGTCAATGAATTGTAATTATGTAATTATAAATGAATTAATGAAATAACAATAAACAAAAGAGTTAATAGTAAAGAAGACTGTTCTACTTTACTATTTAAATATATAGCTTTGCGAGATGGGGGACAAAATTGTTTAGATAATTAGGGAGCTATTAGCAGTTTGGTTTTTTTTTGAGATTGACTTAAATAGGTTACAATAATAAGCTATAAAAGAATTCAGGAGGTATTAGAGCTCTAGTTGTGTAAGGATATGCCCTATAGTGACCAGACATTCTGCATTCACCAGATGCTGAACCAGTAGTGGCTATTAGTCTGACATTTTCTAGCTGAAAATTCCATGTAGTAAATGCTACTTTATGGTTTCTTTAGAGTAGCAGGACATTTGCAGTTACCATGAAATTATTACCTTATGATATGAAAAAATTAGTTATGAGTTGAAGGTATATAGTCTTGCTAAGAAAATAAAAATTTTAGGTAAAATGGAGAATTCAACCCTAAGCACTACTACAGTTCTGATTATTGATCTGTATATAACGTGTCATTGGGAACTATGGAAAGGGCTGGTAGACATGTCTTTGAACTAGTAAAAGGAAAATTACAAGTTTATTGTCCTGTGAAACTGCATAATAGAATGAATTTGAGTGTGTATGTGGAGGGATGTCTTCTTTGAGAACTCAATCACTGTTTATATCCTTTGACCATTTTTAATCTACTGGGGGAAAACTCTTCTAGATTTGAAACTGTTCCTTATATATCTTGAAAATGAGAGTTTTGTCAATGAAGCTTGCTTCAAAGGTTTTTTTCCAGGTACTTGTTTCACTTCTAATTTTAACTGCATTAGATTTCTTTGTGCAAAACCTTTTACATTTTATGATAATCAAAATTGTCCCTTTTATCTTGTGTGATCCTCTCTTTCACTTATGTAGCCATGAACTCTTCCCTATCCAAAGCTCCAGCTTCTCTGATTTGTTTATGATGTGACCTTTTATATCCAGGTCATATATCCATTTGGAGCTTCTCTTGATATAAAGTGAATGTATATAGTATGATAGCGTAAACCTTATTTTTGCCCAACTACTGCCCAGTTTCTCAACAGTTTTTGTCAAATAATCCTTTCCGAAGTAATTTGGTCTTCAGGTATATTTAGCACTGTGCTACTTCACTATGTTTGTTTGCTTCTGTGTGTTACATACTGAATCTACTGCACTGATTGACCTCTCCTTTTTAGCCAGCACCAAATAGTTTTAATGGTCACCACTTTGTAGTACAATTTGAGATCTGGTAGGGGTAGACTTCCTCCCCCCCACCCTTTTTTTATGATTACCCTTCCTTGAGGTAATTGGCCTTTTGTTCTTCTCTATGAATTTTGGTATTGTTTTTCATTTTCTATTTTTCCTTATCATTTTTCTTTAAAATATTTCTTTTGATTTGTTTGATTTTTATGGCACTGAGCAAGTAAATTAATTTAGATAAGATTGCCATTTTTATTATATTGGTTTGACCTACACATGAGTAATGAATGTTTCCAGTTATTTAGATCAGTCTTTATTTCTGCAAAGAGCATTTTATATTTGGAATCACATAGTTCCTAGGTTCATCTTGGTAGATATGCTTCCAGATATTTTATATCTTACATAGTTATTTCAAATGGAATTTCTCTTTTTAGCTCTTATTGTTGGGTTTTATTGGTATTATACAGGAATGCTGATGATTTATGTGAATTTCTTTCTGCAACTTTGCTGAAGTTATTGTTTTACTTTTTAGTTGACTCTCCAGTTTTTCTAAATAAATCATATCATTTGCAAAAAGTGATAATTTTGTTTCCTCTTTGCCTATGTGTATGTATCCCCTTGATTTCTTTTTCTTATCTTATTGCTGTAGCTATCATTTTTAGCAATTTATTAAATAGTGGTGATAATGGACATCCTTACTTTACCTCAGTCTTATTAGAAAGGCCTCTGACTTTCTCCATTACCTATATTGTTGGCTCTTACGATAGGTATTATCTACTATATATAAAGACAAGTCTGTTTATTCTTATGCTTTCTAGAGTTTTTAATAGAAATGGCTCTTCTATTTTGTCAGAAGCTTTCCCAGCACCTTTTGATATGATCATATTGTTGTTATTGTCTATATTATTAACATGGTTCATTTATAATCTTCCTTAAGTTAAATCAGTGCTACCATTCTTGGTATAAATTCATCCCGGTCATAGTGTATAATCTTTCTGATAGGTTGTTGTAGGTACTTGCTAATATTTTATTTAAAATGTTTGCATCAGTGTTCCTTAGAGGTATTGTGTATAGTTTTCTTTCTGTGTCTATCCTTGGTTTAGGTATTGAGACCACACTTATATCATAGGATGAAATTGAAAGAATGCCTTATTTTCTTGTTTCTTTGTGCAGTGATTTTAAGCCTCTTCTTGATTCTCCCTGAAATGAAAGTGCATCTTTTTGCTGTGAGGCTTGCAGTCATAGAAAACCACCATCTTAGAAGAATTATAGTTGAAGGTTACCCAGAGGGCAATAAATAGTTATGTAGTAGACTTGATTAATCTTGAATAAACATTACTGACCAAGAATTACCCAATAAAACTGGTGTAAAGGATGTCACCACACATAGTTGACTAGAAGGAAAGGTGGGCCAGTTGTATGGCAAGAGCAGACAGTGTATAAGCATGACTCTCATCCATCTAATGTCAGGAGAATTAGAGAAGGCCTCTAGCCTGGAGGTGCTTTATGGGAACACACTGGGTGAGAGTTGTACAGAATGAAAGGTTATGGATGCTTGTGATCTGCACCCTGGAAGGGGGTGTCCACCTGGCTGAGAACATGGCTCCATCAAAGTCTGCCGTCTGAGTGCTGCCTTGATGTCTTATCTTGGTATGGAGATACAATCCTGGCTTCACGAGCACTAAGTCAGTGGAGTTCAATCCCTAGCTGCTCCTAAAATAGAAAGACTGAGTTTGGGCCTGAGAACAGTTACCATCATGAATTAATCAGACAGCATATAAAGCAAAGATCAGTAACATCACTAGAAAAGCATGGCATACTTTTATTATTTCAAAAGATCTATGGTTTCATCAACTTTCTCTACCAGTACATCTTGCAAGTCTTTCATAAATTAATGGGACCTTCCAGAACTCATTCCCTAGCGGCCATTCTTCTTGTGAATAAACCTCTCTGAGTTTAACTAGGTGGGGTCTAGCTAGTTTAATGCAGCTAGAAATGGTTGAAGGCCCTTCTTCATGATTAATCAGAGAAGGAAAACAGAGGATTCCTTCAGGTCATTATGTGATTTGTGAGGCCTGGTACACTTAATTTCATGATACTTGGTTTTTGAGACCATGTAGTGACTTAATTAGAATCTCATTTATAGCTGAATGATGACCTTGGGCAGCTCATTGAGCATCTTTGCCTTTTGATAACCTCATTTATAAAATGAGAATTTGAACTAAACTACCTTCAATATCTATTCTAACTAAAAAAATTGGTGATTATTTGACTGTCCATTGAACAGTATGTGTGGAACAGACCATGTAATGATGAGTTCTATAGCCCATCAACTAGAAAATTCACTTACATAATTTCTTTATTATTCTTTGTGCCTAGTCTTTGGTTCATAAGATCAGAGAATCATAGATTTAGAGCTGCTTATCTGTGCATGATATGAGGGGTGTTTTCTTATTGCCCAGAATGGAGTCACAGGGACAACTTTGGGGCCTCCTTCTAGTGGTGGTCCTTCTGGGGTGCCTAGTGACGTTGCTGCCCCTAGAAATCATGTAGCATGTTCTGTTGGCTATCTGTTATTGCCCAGCACTCTGTGAAATGCTTTGAGGGACATGAATGTGGTAAGTACAAGTCCCTGCCCTCCAGAAGCTGATGATCCATTTGAGGAGACAAGACTAAAACCAAGAAACAATGAGAAGGTACTATAAGAAATGGCAGCGCCTGGCACAGCACTGGTCACCTCGTAGGCCCTCCTTTGGTCACCCCCTCCTCACCATCGTTTGTATTACTTTGTATATATTTTGTATTAGCTTATATGTCAGTAGGCCATAAACACGGAGGGCCTGCTATGTGCTGGGCACAAAGAAAGGTAAGAGATAGTCCGTGCTTCGAGGGAGCTTGCAGTGTAATGGGGAGAGACAGCATGCAGCCACCTAGGTTCAAAGGAGATACGTACGGGATAAATGGGAAACAAGCAAAAGAGGGGAAGCACTAAAATTAAGGGAGGTTGGGAAAGGTTCCCTACAGAAGGTAAGGTTTTAGCTGAGACTTCAAGGAAGCAAGAAAGCCAGAAGTTGGGGATGAGGAGACAGAGTATTCCAGGCATGAGAGACAGCTAGTTAAAAATACCGACGGGGGAGGTGGAGTGTCTTATTCAAGTAACAGCCAGCAGGATCACAGAGTATTTGGGGTGATGTAAAGTGTAAAAAGACTGGAAAGGGAGGAGTGGGCCAAGTTATGAATTTTATGTTTGTCTCTGGAGGTGAAAGGGAACCACTAGATCTTAACTGAGTAGGGGTTAACATGGTGCTTTAGGGAAATCACTGACAGCTGAGTGGAAAGTGGAATGGAGTGGGGAGAAACTTGGGCCAGGCAGACCCACCAGCAGCTATTTGGCTAGTCCAGGCATGAGGGGACGAGAGCCTGCAGTAGGCTGGTGAGAGTGTCGCAGGAGAACAGGGGGTATGTGCGAGAACAGTTAGGAAAGTGAAATCTTCAGACTTTAGCAACACATTGACTGTTGGGGGCAAGGCGGGGCAGGGATGAGTGAGTGAGGATTTGAGGATGACATCTAGGTAAGTGTGTAGGTGTGGGTGACCAGGAGGATGGTGGTACCCTCAGGGAGGGGAGGGTTTTTGGGAAAAGATAGTGAGTTCAGTTTTGGACATGGTGAGTTTAAGGTATTTACAGGCTGTCTAGTTCAAGATGTCCAGGAGGCAGTTGAAGACGAGACTAAAGGTCAACAGTGAGATTAGGGCTGGATGCATAGATTTTGAGAATCAGCTGCATAGAGAGGACTATTCTTTGGGAGCTGAAATAGTAAAGAGGGGAGGAGAAGAGGGCCTGGGCCAGACCCCTGAGGGGCACCTAGGGTCAGAGGGCATCATCTGGAGGAGTCTCCAGCAAAGGAGACAGGAGGAGCGGTCAGATACAAAGGTGAAGAACCCAGAGAAACAAGTGTCCCAAAACCTGGAGAGAAGAGAGGGTCAACAGGGAGGTCAGGGAGAATGAAGACTTGAGAAAAGGCCCCTGGATTTGGCCACTTTGTGCAGAGAGCAGTTTGAGCTGAAAGAAGGCAGAGGCCAGACAGAGTTAAGAAGAGAATCAGAGAAATGGCTAGGATTTGCATAGGGGGCATTCTGCCGTGGGAATTGAGGCCATCATCCTGAGAGGCCCAGCTGAGGAGATGGCATTAGGTGTGGTTTCCTCAAAAAATGGATGCTGTCCTCATGGCCCACTAGGAAGAAGGACCTCATCAATATGGCTTAACTCATTTTAATGATTTGGATCTCCACATCTTCTAGCACTTAATCTTTCTTCTAGCCCACAGGTCTGAGACTCCATTTACTCCCCCAGTTTTTTTTTAGTTGGCTGAGGAACGTGTTTTTAAAATCATTATTATGCTTGGTGGTAGAATTCCTTGCATTGCCCAGAGATGTCAGAATTTGGGGGGGGGGTGGACCCAGACTTCTTTTTATTTGTTTTGTTTTTTTTAGGCAATTGGGGCTAAATGACTTGCCTAGGGTCACGCATCTAATAAGTGTCAAGTGTTTGGTCTGAGACCGGATTTGAGTTCAGGTCCTCCTGACCTCAGGGCCAGTACTCTATCCACTGCGCCACCTAGCTGCCCCTACCAGACTTCTTTTTAGTTAATCACTTGACTTGATAAGAAGCAGACTAACCTTTCTTTACTACGTATTCTTAGACGGAGAATCCTCTTAAGAAGTTGCTAGGTGAAAGACATTAAAGACAAGAAAGATCTGTTAAGTCAGTAATGGATAGAGTTGCTGGGTCTGGGGTCAAAAAGACCTGAGTTTCCATTCAGCCTTGGTAGCTGTGTGACCCTGGGCATGGCCCTTAACTTCTCTGATTCGGTCTCCTCAGCTGTAAAATGAGCTGGAGAAGGAAATGGCAAACCACTCCAGTATCTTTGCCAAGAAAGCCCCCAAATGGGGTCATGAAGAGTCGGACACAACTGAATGAACAACAGTGTCCAGAAGGAACATACTAAGTTATCATGGTTTTATTTACTCAGATCCTTAAAGCATCATAATATCGATGACAGTATCCCAGAAATCAGTTGCCTGGTGAAGGGATCTAATTAGAAAATGAGTTTAGGAAACTAAAGCATCTTTTTCCAAGTTTTACTTATACTTGGAAATTTCATTTCTCCTGGCTGTATCAGCATCTTGATATCTGGATAATGTTTTGTTATTTTTGCCAATACCAAAACCTTCTGTATGGAGTATAATGTTGTGTAATGAAAAGCTTATTTTTTCTTTTGCCATCGTCTTTGTTATCACACAAAAGTCATTTAGTATCTAGTTGATAAGCCGCAGTATCATTTTTTTTTTACCTCTTGACATTCTGTAGAGGATTGTACTAGCATTTTCATGTATTTATAGTGTACTAGAAATTTTCAGTTCCTAATTCTTTTCTTGCCTCTGTGATACTGTATTGTGAACTTATTCATCAAATTTATATAATTGGCAACATAAAATACTTGGAACTATTTTTCTTAAATTAGCACCAGGCTATTTTTTAAAAATCATAGTTAAAAACTGCCTTTGGACAGTAATCTGTTGGATAGTAATTAAATTTCTTGATTATATTCAGTTTTATTTTTTCTCTGAAAAATAGCAATTTCATTTTCTGTTGAGTTTTGGATCTGAAGTTTTTACTAATCACATCCATGTGTATATTTTTGTACGTGAGTGGCTCTGAAAGTCACAGAATCTTAGTGTTGGAAAGAACCTTAGAAGTCATAGAATTAAATTTTGAGCTAAATGGGATCTTGGAGATAGCTAGTTCAGCCTCTTAATTTTACAGATGAGCAAATTGAGGCCAGAGAGATGAAGGGATTTGTAGCTAAATAGGGAATGAGTTGCACAGCCAAGATTTGAACTCGGGCCTTCTTGCTCCAAATCCAGTGTTCTTTCTCCTGTACTGTGCTGATTTGCCAGCCCTACTTCTGATGTAGGAATCCTTTCTCCAAGGCCCTAACAAGTGATCACCAGCCTTTGCTTGATAACACCTCGTGATGGGGACACTCACCACCTCCCAAGGGGACACAGGCTCTTTTGCCTAGATGAGGGTCTTTATTATGTTCCCAGCAAGGGCCTGTGCTCTGGATTTTGGAGGCCCCAGAGTGAGTTTTATCCCCATCATCCCCCAGTCCTCTCTCTTCACGGCCAGCTATCCCTGACCTCTTTCATGTGGTCCTGTGTGACATGCTTTTGAGTCTTGCCACCTCCCTGCTGACTTTGTGCATCCAGTTAGTTTGCCTTTTGTAATCTAGAAGAGTGCTCGAGGTCCTCATCTCCTGAAAAGGGCCCCGCCTCCAGGTCCAGAGTGGTCAGATGCTGTGCTCTCAGTGAGTGGCCAGGCACTCCTGCTCTGTTTGCCTTGGTCTGCATTTTATCTTCTTCCTTCCCGTCATCCGGCCAGTCTGGGATTCTCCCACAGCCCCAACCCTCGGGGGTATTTGTGTGACTCTGTCCGGATGCTCTCTGGTGTGCTTCCAGCTTCCGATTGGGGTAATTTTTCCGGGTACATGCCCTTTTAAAAAATAGATTCTTTCTGTTTCTGCATCACATTTATTTTTGACTCTCTCTCCTTCCCACTGCCCTCTCATACTTAGGTTGACAAGCCTCTCTCCAGCTCTTATGAGGCGTGCTGCTTTTCTGGCCAAGGTACCAAAATTCTGGTGTCTTGAGCTGTCAGCCGAGACCAGGAACTTCATCTCGACTAAAATGCCTTTCTCTGTCCTCCCCTTTTGGGTGCTGCTCCTCCCGGCCTCCCCTGGGGCTGCATGTTCTGTGGGGATGCTTTGCAGATTCAGCGTACTTCCCCACTCAAATAGCCAGAATCGATGGGGGGCTAGCAGACTCTCCATCATCCTGGACCAGCGTGCTTCCTGCTTGCCTGTGTCTCCTCCAGTGTGTGGCTGCCTGGGCGCCTTCCTCCTGGGTCAGTGAGAGCTGCGGCCTCCCCTTCCTCCCCGTCCTCGTGCACGTGGGCCAGCAGGCGCTTCAGGGATTCCTCATCTCTTTTGTGTAGCCATTGCCTCTTAACCATATCTTTAATCACTAATCACTTGATTGTTTTTTGTTCTGAAACCGATTTTGTTTTTGGTGGGGATTCCCTACTGAGGAGGGGGCAGCTAGGTGGTACAGTGGAGAGAGTACTGGGCCTGTACCAGGAAGACCTGAGTTCAAATCTGGCCTCAGACACTTACCAGCTGTGTGATCCTGGGCAAGTCACTTCACCCTGTTTGCCTCGGTTTCCTCATCTGTAAAATGAGCTGAAGAAGGACACGACAAACCACTCCAGTATCTTTATCAAGAAAACCCCAAATGGGGTCACAGAAAGTCAGCCCTGACTGAACAAGCTAGTGAGGATGCCCCTTCTCTCAGTGCAGCCCATCAGTTATTTTGCACCTTTGATTCTTAAGCATGCGCGGGGGACGTTGGAGAGGTTAAGTGTGTTTAGACGAGGGCTGTAAGCCCCGCTCCTTCTCACTCTGAGACCAGTCTTCAGTTCATTCTCCTCAGGGTTGTTTTTTTGCTTTTTGCTAGGCAATTAGGGTTAAGTGATTTGCCCAGGGTCACACAGCTAGTAAATGTTGTGTGTTGTGTGTCTGAGACCAGATTTGAACTCAGGTCCTCCTGACTTCAAGGCCAGAGCTCTGCGCCACCTAGCTGCCCCCCTCAGGGTTTCTTATTCCCCAATTTCTGCTGTGAATCAGTTCTCTTACCCTGCAGAGGATTTCCTCTTCCTCTGGAATGAGCTAAACTGTACAGAAGCTTTCGTCAGGATATTACTTAGATACCATGCATAGTCAGCAGCTGCTTTGTGTAGATGTGTCTCTCTGTGGGGTGCAAAGGCTGCGGTTCTCAAGTGGTTCTAGAGCAGTGTGCGATTTTTTTTCCCTCTCTAGTTCAGAATCCCTTCCATTTGATAGAATATGCAAAAGTACTATTAACTAAATTACTGGGATGTTCTAGTTATTAAGTGGAATATTGAAATAATGATGTATCATTGTTTATAAAAGCAGGAAAAATGATATTTTAATCTTGAAGTTTAGGCATTTTATTTAAACATACTATTATTTTTCTTAAAAACTGACCTCGGTACTACCGAGTACATGCTATTACTTGCCTAGGTGCAAGTTTTACCTAATCTGGGGGACTACAGAAAGGATGGCCTCCCCTTGCACTAGAAAGTGTTTTTATTTTGTATTTTAACAAAGGGTTAAGGGGGGCCCTTTCTGAAACTTTATTTTGGGGGCCCACAATTTAAACTTCTATCATTGATTGCCTGGCTGTAGCTTGGTCTAGTTTTATCACTTCAAAGCAAAAGATTTGGCCTGTGACCAAATATTTTTTCTTCCTTAGATCAACCTCTCTACTTCTCCTACACCTGCACAGTTAATAAGCCGTTCCCAGGCTTCCAGTACTACCAGCAGCAGTATTACCCAACAGACTATGTTACTAGGGAGTACATCCCCTACCTTAACGGCAAGCCAAGCTCAAATGTATCTACGAGCTCAAATGGTAAGAGACGAGCTGCCAGAATCTGCAGTGTCCGTTTTCTTAGGTTGAAGACATTTCTAAAATGATTGGTGGGGGAGTTGTCCTCTTCTCTTCTAGGTGATGACAGATTTCAAGGAGCTTTAATAGTTTAAAAACATTTCAATCAATAAAATGCTGTTTAGACTTTTCATGTCTATTTTTTGTTTCTTTAAGCATTAAGCTCATAAAGTTATTGAAGGTAGAAAAGTTCCCCTTCAGATAGAAATGTGAATCTTTTTCAGGGAATAGAATTACTACAAATTTGGTTGGAAGTTTGGTGCTGCAAACAATGAGTACAGTTTGGGATTTGCAAATATTTCTTACCTTATCTCTTACTGTAAATCTTCAATCCAGGATGGAGTTTCCCTTGATAATTCTTGTAATTGATTATTTCCCATTTTATATTCTGCCAGTTGGTTTGGATAGCTAAAGATTTTATTCAACGAACATTTATTTAGCAGCTATTGTTGCTTAAAACAGATGCGAGGTACTGAGACCATATTGACCCATTATCAGTAAAGGGAGATTAATTACTCTTATAATATTGTCTTCCTTCCTTTGCCTAATCTTACAGTTTGATTGAGGAATTGAGAAGGTGGATTGTGTTTACCCTGGTGGCAAACTGCCTGAGACTTAGTGGTATATATGTTGTAGAAAGTGGGAAAAAGATATGTAGGCCGAAAACCCCACATCTTGATCCTCATGTCTCAGCCCCAGAGGCCACAAGAAACTTCCAGTCAAATTTCTAAGAAGAAGCAATTTTATCTGTCTTTACTATTCATAGATTATCACCATGGATTTATCAGATGTCTAGTTTTAGGATTTTGACTACATTTTGTATATATACAGTATTCTTTCTAGAAACATTAAGTTTATAGTTTTTAGGCTGTTCATAGTCAGATGTGGTTTTCATATATGTCATGGAATTTTAGTTTTACTTGTGAGGGTTATACTTTAATGTTAAAATTTCATTTAATTCAACATACTAAAGACATTTTATTGACAATTTAATATAAACAAAAAATAATGTTTTTGAGGTATTTTATGTTTATCTAAATATCAGTTCTAAAGTAAGATATTGACATAAACCTTGAAATAACCTGTTATTTCAGTACACTGTATCTAATAATTAGAAATAGGTTATAATTAATGGGGACTAACGTAACATTGAATAAAGTTCCCTACTGAAGAGGGATGGTGATAAGAAATTTACATTTGTCATTATCTTGTTACTTTTTTTTTTTAGAAGCCTTCTCGGGCTATGCTGTTGTATCATTTTAATGTTTCATTGTGGTACATAGTTCAGTAGTGACTTTTTCTGCATGTTTAGTCTTTAAAGTTACTTCATCCTAGATTGGTTCCGTCGTTCAAATCCTGGCTTGGCCTGGCCACTTTATAAGTTATGGGGCCTTGGGCCTATTACTTTCCCTCTCTGGCCCTCAGTTTTCTCCTCTGCAATATGGAAGATTTGGACAATAGGGTTCTAAATCTGTGATCATGGGAGGGCCCTGCCTCTCTCCACCCCCCAGAGACTTAGGCTAGAGTAGTGGGCAGTTGTCCTTTGTAGGAGAGATGACTGCAAAAGGGATTTTTTTTGGGGGGGGGGGAAGGGGGCGGAATTTTTTTCTGGATTTCTTGCACAGATTTAGTTTGTACTTGGGATCAGTGTATTTATTGGCTCCTTCTAGACATTTATTTTTAAATATATAATTGCTAGCTTTTGGGAGCACTTGTTCTGAGGAATTCCTGTCAACAAAGAGCTTTTTTGAGCTAGGCTGTTTTATATGAAATATATTTCTCATATGGTAAAGATGTTAAGATTCTTCCTACTTAAAATTAGCTGAATCTTTTTGCATGTAAAACCATTTAAAAGTTAGATTCAAACAGTGAACTTTTGATTAAGGAGTGCTTCTAAACTATATAATCTTTCTATCACAAACTTCAATCTCTTTTACTTGCTTTACATGTGTGTGGGGCATGTTCTTTTGTCTTCAGGGTTGTTTTTTGTTTTTTGTTTTTACTTTCTGTCTGTACAGCTGATTTTCACACCTGCTACTACTGTGGCTGCTGTACAGTCTGACATTCCTGTTGTCTCGTCGTCGTCGTCACCTTCCTGTCAGTCGGCAGCTACTCAGGTGAGCTGGGTGAGGTTCATGGGCTGTATGTGCAGAGCAAATGTGCACAGGGAGCTAATGTAGGGATGCTTTTGTTTCTAGCCATTTGGGATACGCTTGGGGTAATTAATATTTATAAAATTAGTGAATACTTCAAGGAAGAGGCAAAAGACAGTTACAGATTCTGCAGGGATAGTTAAATAATTTAGATCTATGAGATGATTGAGCACACATCACATAAACTTTTGTCTCCTGTGACCTATCTTCAGTAAACGTTCATAACAGTAGTTTAGTTTATTTAAGTGATTGAATACAAAGCAGGTGTCTTTATTGATTATTTTCTAGGCTTACATCACATTTTCATTTTTTGTGCAGTAGACTCATTATTTGATTAGTATAACATTTGTTCTTTTGGATAGATTCCTTTACAAATGGTCTGTAATTCTAATGTAAAAAAAAAAAAAGACATGAATGAATGAAAGATTCCATTTTAAGATACTAGTGGTATCTCCACCTCAGCTAGTATTTGAAAATGACTATGGTTCTAACAGATGTTTGGGTCATCATTACTGCTGCTTATGTAGACTAGGTGGTCAGTGAGGACTTCTCAGGGCTGATTGCATGGTCTCCTACTGTGGTAAGAAAGAAAGGCCGTAGGAAATGTAGCTGCAAAAAAATTATTCCATGATTTTATTTATTAGTCGTTAAAGGTATTGATAATGTGGATAGCACTCATTTTACATAAAATAACTGCTTTATAGAAAAGTTGGCTATAAAATGAGTCCTATTTTTCCAATAGCTTTTATTATAAATCTGAGCTGTTTTCTCAGGGAAAAAAAACTGCCAGTAGACATAATTGGGGACTTTTGGCAAAAAAGGAATTTTCAAGATGGTAGTCAGATTAAATTTAAGCTATACCCAGCTTGCTGTGTGATCTTATGCAATTTACTTGCCCTCTCTGGTTCTCATTTTACTTATGTATAAACCAGATCAGTCAATGAAATGTTCTCTAGGTCCCTTTCTAGGAAACCTAGGTGGTGCAGTGGATAGAACCTGGAGTCAGGAAGACCTGTGTTCACATTGGACCTTATACACTTACTAGCTGTGGGACATTGAACAAGTCACTTAACCTCTGTTTGCCTCCATTTCCTCATCTGTAAAATGGGGATAATAATAGCACCTACCTCCCAGGGTGGTTGTGAGGATCAAATGAGGTGATCTGCAAAGCACATAGCCCAGTGCCTGGCATGTAGTAGACACTATGTAAGTGCTATCTATTAATAGTACTATGACTGCTACAAAATTCTGTTACATCCATGTAGTTTGGATCTCTTTTGGTCTGTGTATTTATGGCATGTCATAGTACTTGACAACCATATAGTAACTGCTTCTGTAGATGTTCCTGTCTGATGCCTGATGGACTCTAGCTCAGAAATTCTTTAATTTCTTTAACATGACTTAAGGCCTCACTTTATCAACACCTACAGATTTGATGAGGGATATAAAGTTATAATCCTAACTTCATAGAAGTCATCACAGTAGCAAACATAAACTTTCTGTATTAAAGAAATTAATTGAATTATAGCATAATAATTCCATATATAAATTGTGTAACTACTTCAAGACACTGTACTTAATCAAAGATTATGGGGCATTTGGAATAATGCAAGGAACATTCAGTGTTAAGCTACTTAAATGAAGATTGTGTAGCATAAGGTTTCATTAATAAAGTGAAAGTTTTTTTCTCATGATTCTCATTTTAAAATTAGAACACTGGTGTAAAATGATAAGAAATTTGGATTTGTCTAGCCTTGGTTGCTATTTTGGCAAAAAAAAAATCATGAGATAACTTTATTAAGAAGGAGCATGTTTATAGAAGACAGGAGTCCTAGATATTGAGGTGAGAGGTGAGTGGTGTAATTGAAATTAGAGGTATTTCATTAGGAATCCAGAGACCTACAATTTGGTCCTGGCTGTCTTTACACAGTTTTTGAGAACTTGGCAAGACATTGAAGAGAATCTTTCATTAGCAGAAAAGAGTATTTCATTAAGAATCGGGAGACCTGAAATCTAGTCTAGGCTACCACTAATCATGTCAGTTACGTCAATAATGACAGCCTCTCTTACAGTGTCTTTTGTCTTTTTTTTTTCTTTTAATTGGGAGAGGGGTGGGGAAAGGATACCGTTGCCTATATCCTGTCTACTTTCACTAATTTGTTAGAATCAAGCAAAGTAATGGATGTACAAGTGATTTTAAAAGGATTAAAAACTTTAAAAAAAGTATTGTGTTATCATGTGAGGTGGTATTCTTAACTAATAAAATTCCCTTCCCAGATTTTTTTGCAGAAATAAAGAGAATCTTATAGTAATGGTGATAGTCCATTTGTGGGGGGAAAGAAGGGAAGATTTCTTCTTTATCTGAGAAAAGCAGATTTTTTTCTCCAGAAATGAAGTTATGCCACAAAAATGTGATTGTCATATTAACATGATGAAATTTATTTGTCACATAGATTAGAGGTCATGCTTAAAATACATTTTATTTTTATATACCTATATTTCCAAGCCAGAAGTAACACAAATGTTATGTATACACATGTAAATATAAATTTTGAAGACATTTTAAAAATCAAAAATATAAATAAAATTAGAAAGCTAAGTATGGAAAAAAGGAAAATGAGAGAGTCTGACTGTCCTGTGGAAATGGGCATGTGTAAATTATCCACAATTAACATAATGTTAATTAGCATTCTAATTTAGTGATCTAGTTTGCCTGTAAATTTGTAGGAATCATTTTCTTTCATTAATTTTTTTCAGATATAGCCATCTCTTGATTACCTGTGTTATAGAGTATCTAGTTTATAAAAAACTTAATTTCAGATTTATTTCTCTTCCTTAGCTGTTCCTCCCAAGTATCTTTTTAAGTTCTTCACCATATATATACACACATATATGTATGTATAAAATATGCCTGTATATGTATATATACTTTTTTTGAGGGGTGGAGGGAGATATGAACTAATTTTAATGTTAAATTGAAGAAACTATAATTAGACGTGTAAGTCTGCTAGGAGAAATCCAAAGACCACTAAGTACATTCCAAAGTCAAGACTGTTAATACAGGTACAGTTAACTATAGGTTCATTTATTGTCAAATGCTAAGATAATTTTGAAAGATTTGTGAATTAGAAAAGAACCTTTGTAAGGGCTGCCTTAAAGAGAAAATCTTTGAAAACACCACGGTGTTGATCAGTTACACAGTTAGCCTTGTCAGTTAGCAAGTACTCCGTGCCTTTTGTGTTGTGGGCACCATATTAGATGCTTACACAGAATAGATACTTTGGAAGGATTCAAGGGAATTAAAAGACGAATTCCTTGCTCTTGAATGTATAATCTAATTAAGAAGAAAGGTCATACATAAGAAACAAGAAGAGAACATATATGTAAAGCAGCTCCGTATCATTCACTGCCTCAGTTCCCCTGAGGGCCAGTTTGACCAAAAATGCATGTGGTACACTTGTACCGAGGGGCAGCTTGGTGCAGTGCACAGAGTGCTGAGCCTAAAGTAAGAAAGACCTGAGTTCAGATCTGGCCTCAGACACTTAATAGCTGGGAGACCCTAGACAAGTCACTTCATTTTGTTTGCCTCATTTCCTCATCTGTAAAATGAGCTGCAGAGGGAAATGGCAAACCACTCTAGTATCTTTGCCACGAAAACCCCAGAGGGGTCACAAAGAGTCAGACACAACTGAAAAATTACTAAACAGCAGCAACAACAACAGTTGTATGAGGCAGGCCTGCTCGGGGAGGGCAGGGGGTTCTGGGGGAATGGGGTAGTGTTTCTGAGTGTGTAAATTTGTTTTTGTTGATAGCAATGTCAGAGGCCTCAAGACTTGTCATCCAGCCTTTTGGGGTTGTTCAGCCTGCCCTGTCTTAGTGAGTTGAGGATGAGTTTAAGAACTGAGTTTCCCTACCTTGGGAATGTCATCTGATCAGCTTATGAAAGTTGCTTCCCAAAATGAAAAGCATACCTCCAGGAATTGTTAAATTAATTCCTTTATTTAAAAAAAAATCTTAAAAGGTAGTTAGTTGAAAGTTCTTTTGATAAATTTAATTATATATTTAATTTATTAAGGAATTTAATAGAAGAGGCAGCTAGGTGGTGCAGTGGATAGAGCTCTGGGCCTGGACTCAGGAGGGTCTAAGTTCAAATCTGGCTTCAGATACTTACTAGCTATGTGACCCTGGGCAAGTCACTTAATTTCTGTTTATCTCAGTTTCCTTATCTATAAAATGGGAATAATAATAGAAACGGCTTCCCAGGGTGGTTGTGAAACTCAGATGAAATAATTGTTAGAAGTGTTTAGCACAGTGCCTGGCACATAGTAAACACTATATAAACATTAGCTATCGTTGTTGTTAGAAAATATAGAATAAAAGGCAATCTTATCCTATAAACATTATGGGTGTTTGTGTTTGATTATATTAAAGTGCAACATATTGAGTTGTTGTTAAACTCATTTTCTGCTAATTTAGAAATTATGCTGTTTTCACGAGATTCATCTTGATAATTTTTTTCTTTCACCTGTTTCTTAAAAAACCATCATTTTTGTTCAAGAAGTGGCTGTTTTATTATGCTTCTTCCTTTATGGCTTATCTATCTTTTTAAACGAAACTATCTTATTGAAAAGCAGAGTATTAATATTTAGTCATTGCAATTTTACTTGTAATTATTACTGTATCTGTGTTGTTGATATTCTTTTATCTGAACTTGCTGTTATGTGACTCTTAGGTTCAGAATTTAACGTTATGCAGCCAGAAGTTGGGTGTATTATCTAGTTCGCAGAATGGCCCACCAAAAAACAGTAGTCAAGCTCAGTCATTGACCATTTGTCATAATAAAACGACAGTAACCAGTTCCAAAACCAGTCAACGAGACGCTTCTCCAGAAAGCAATAAGAAAGGAGAGAGCCCCAGTTTGGAATCTCGAAGTACTGCTGTTACACGAACGTCAAGTATCCATCAGTTAATAGCCCCAGGTAGGATGAGACTTTTGGTTAAAGTGGATATTCATGTAAAATGAAGCTGTTAATGGACTGTCAGAAGTGATTTGAATGTTTTAAGTTTGGTGAGGAATTGTTCCATTTAACCTTTTCATTTGTAACTGATACAGGCACTCATGGTTTGCACAGAATTTCACTGAATATCAGTAAAGATAGTATCTAAATCAGTTTTTTTTTTTAATGGACATTGATCATAACTGAAACCTATATTGTGAAAATTGTATTTGTTAGTGTTAAAGAAAAATCCCTCCATTTCCTGGTTTTAGCTTAAGTGCTTTCAATTGCTGACATACTTCTTAGCAGTTAGCAAAACATAGTACATTCATTCTACAAATAATAATGGTACTTTTAAATCATCATCTCCTTTTAATAACAGTTTCATAAACTGAAAACATCTTAATACTGCATTTTGAAAAAAAGGAACTTAGAAGTCCAACAATTAAAGTCACAATACTAGAACAATAAAGTTGATCTTTTGCACTATCAGTATTTTTCTAACAAGTATAATATGTGGTTGCACCATATTAGTAGGGCAACACTTCTGTCATATTCCTAACTTGTGGGAAGACATGGACAAGAGTTGCCCAGGATTGGAGGGAATTCCCACACCAATGAGATCACAGGTCGGTTTAACTTTTTAAGTAAGTTGACCTGTGTGGTGTGACTAAGACCTGACTTCTTCTGTTCAGAGATAGGTTTCCTGTATAGACTGCTGTTCCCTGCCTTCCTGTCCCCTCTTTTCCAGCTTCCCCCCCAGAAACCATCTCAAGGACGAACACGTTTCCCCTGGTGAAGGCGGTCAGAAGACTGATGGGGAAAATGGCTGTCACCCAGACAAATGTTATATACCAGCGACAGGGAGACAGTGTGCTCTCGGTGACTGCTTTGTAAACATTTCAAAAAGGATCTTGGGTAGGGGAAATACAATTTAGATTAATTCTCTGTCACTCCCCTCCCCTATCTCATCATCAGTGAAAGCAGCAAAGCTGGGGGGGGCATGGAGGAGAGTTGTTTTCAAGAAAAGAAAGCCATCTGATCGAGAATGTGGAAAAAGTGACATCTCTTTGTATCCCTTTCTCCTTTCATAAATGGGTAGTGCTATCAGTTATAGGCCACGTATCTCATTGGGGTGATAATAGGGACCTGGAGGAGGGGGCAAGAACATCAGTCAGGAGAATCAGGTAACAACTTGAAGTCAGGGGGGCCAGTCATGCTCATTGGCAGCTGAGGTTCAGATCTCCTTGTTTATAGGAACCCCTCATTTCCTACCACGGTGCATTGACAAGTAAAAGAGCCAAAGCTCCAACCACATACTCATTCAGAGGGATAAAATTCTCTTTGAAGGGTTTACACAACTGTCATTCACAGCAACCTGAGTCACTGATGGGGGTTTCACTTCTACTTGGGCAGCAACTGTGTCCTGATTTGGCTACCACCCATCACTCGTGGGAAACTGATCTGAGGGTGAGAATTTCTCTGGGAACCCAAAATAAATGTTCCTCCTTTTACCCTGCATATGGCTTATTCTTAGAGACTATTTTTATATTAAAAGTTTAAGATACACTCCAATATGAGATAGTCTTCACCAGTGGGCCTATGGGAAAAGCTTTAATGAAGACAAAAAATTATCATTAATCTAGAAATAGTTTCTATGTAAATATTTGCTGGAAAAGATTTGTTTTCCTAAGCACTTAAGTACTTCCCATCTTGTTTATATTAAATTTTAAAAGTAAATCCTGATGCCTGTTGGAATTCTTAAGTAGTAGAAATTTGGATTTTCATAATTGATCTTTTGTGTGTGTGTTTATGAAAGCGGTCACATTGAATTGGTTGTTCTTGAAGAGATTCTTCAAGGTGTAAATCCAGAATCTTTAATTTGATGGTTTCCGAGATCTATTCCAACTCTGACTCCTGTGATGTCTTGTGTCAAGAAAATACACTTTTAGGGGCAGCTAGGTGGCGCAATGGATAGAGCACTGGCCCTGAAATTAGGAGTTCCTGAGTTCAAATGTGGCCTCAGACCAAACACTTGACACGTACTAGCTGTGTGACCTTGGGCAAGTCACTTAACCCCTATTGCCTCACAAAAGAAAAAAAAAAAGAAAGAAAATACACTTTTCAAAGTCTTAGTTTGAATCAGGGGCGTAGTGAGCAGACAGTAGGCCCTGAGTCAGGAAGAGCTGCAGTCCCACGTCGTGATCTCTGGGGTAGATTAGCCGTGACCCCAGGCAGCTTTCTGTGGCTCTGAGATGTAGACAAGAGACTGACCTGCCTGGGTGGGGGAGGCGGTTTCCTCATATTAATGAAATCACAGGTCTAGACCCTCTCTCTCATTTAGCTTTAAATCCTGGTTGGTGGCCGTGTGGAAGTTTTCATTCAATGATAGGTGTCGGATTTTTTTTTTTAATGTAATTAGATTTTCGTTGGACCTTCTAAATGCCTCTTTCTCAAGATGTTAGTTATTTCTTCATAGAGTATCAAGAGATTTAAATTATACCAAATGCAAATTGAAATAAATTATAAACATGAAAATGTTTGGAACTTTCATTTATCTATTATTGCAAACATAATTGAATATGAAAATAATATTCATAGAGTTGTATCAATTATATACTAAATTTTTAGATAAGGTCTTACTTTGGAATATTTATCTGTAATTAAGCTAGCATTTAAATTTCTTTTCCACTGAGAGCTACGTTTCACTTCTTCAGTGTTTAGATAGGAAGGATTGCACTTAAAATCCATTTTGTGGGACAGGTACTGTGCTGTTGAGGCAGAATGGGAGGGACCCCTCAGTTGAGGTCAGTCCTGAGTCATTAGTTAGATTGTGGATGGTTTGTTTTTGGGGAAAAAAAAGAGTCACATAAAAACAGATTTAAAATTTTCACAGTGGCAGGAATCTACAGTAAAATTCACATCAAGCCAACAAATATTTAATAAATGCCTATTGTGTGCTAGGCCCTGTTCTGTGTTGGGTTTAAAAAAAAAAAAAAGGCACGGGCCTCTACTTCATTATCTCTTCTGGTGCCTTCCAGGACCTGAAATAGAGATTATGCAGCTCTTTAAAAGCTTCCTTTTATTTCAGTTGTATAGCTGATCTTTCCCCTATGCTAGCTTCATAATTACTTTTGAAAAATTAATTTTTTTCATTAATTGGATTCCCTTTCTTGGCCCAAAGAATAGGAACCTTGGCCCAAAACTGAAAAATTTGCAAATTGGGAAGCCACAGATGAGGTACTTGCTTACCTTCAATAATAGCTAGAGTTCTATTCAGACACAGATTAGGAAGCATCCTGACGACATTTCTTAAGATATATGTGGGAGCGCAGTATATTTGCTGACTCCGGAACTCTTTTCTATGTCTTGCATTGATTCAATGGTAGCAGAAAAAATAGACAGCGTTCTCAAACTTGCCCACATTTAGTGTAACTCTTCCAGTGACCTTGTGTAAGACTTGACAAGCGTGAGCCCGGTCCGTCTGTTGGTTTGCATTTTGAGCCATTTGTCTTTTTGAATTTTACTTCGAAATTTACCGAAATGGAGCTCTCTGCATTGGAGTCTTCACTGTTACTAGTCTGACCTTGTGGTGCGAAAGCTAGGAGGGTCTCTGCAGACTCTTTGCAGTGTCCTGGATAGTTTGGAGATGAGTACTAATTGTCATTTCTTTCTCTCACAGCTGCATATTCTCCAATTCAGCCTCATTCTCTAATAAAACATCAGCAGATTCCTCTTCATTCACCAACTTCCAAGGTGTCCCATCACCAGCTGATTTTGCAGCAGCAGCAGCAGCAGCAAGTCCAGCCACTCCCCCTTCAGAGTCCGAGTCAGGAACCCCCCGCCTCCCAGCACTGTGGCCCCGTGCCGAGCCACGGCCTCCCGGCGGCGCCAGGCGGTGCCCAGGCCCAGCACTGTTCACCCCTTCAGAGCCACCCGCCTCCGCTTCCGGTGTCCCCTCCCCAGCCCCAGGCAGCGCAGCAGTCGGTGGTGGTGTCCCCCCCACCGCCCCATTCTCCCAGCCCGTCTCCTGCGATCATCATTCATCCACAAGCACTTATTCAGCCCCATCCTCTCGTGTCCTCGGCTCTCCAGCCAGGGCCGAGCTTGCAGCAGCCCCCCACTAATCAGGTGCAGCCAGCCGCCCAGCCGCTGAATCTTCCATCTCATCTCCCGCTTCCAGCCTCCCCTGTGGTGCACTTGGGGGCTGTCCAGCAGTCCTCTCTGGTGTCCCCGGGGCCGCAGATTGTCTCTCCCACAGCGCATCAGCCGTACTCCGCACTGCAGTCTCCTCCGATCCCACTCGTACCACCCCCCCAGCTGTCCGCATCTCCTCCAGCCCAGGTCCCAGCACTGCCCTTGCAGTCTGTGCAGCCTGAAATTCTATCCCAGGGCCAGGTCTTGGTGCAGAACGCTTTGGTGTCCGAAGAGGAGCTTCCCGCGGCAGAAGCCTTGGTCCAGCTGCCCTTTCAGACTCTTCCCCCACCACAGACTGTTGCGGTCAACCTGCAAGTGCAGCCACCTGCCCCCGTTGAGCCACCAGTGGTAAGCCCTTGGGAGCTCTTTCACTTTCTCACAGAACTTAAAAGTAGAAATGACTTCTCCTGCCTTCTCTTGTGTCCCAAGAGCTAAAATGCCCAAGTTCCAAACCAAACCAGCTTGCCATCTCTAGATGTCACTGACTGTCCACAGATATACTGTAAGGAGACAATGTTGTTGTCTGTTGTAGAACAGTTGCATGCTTCATAATTTGTGGTGGTTATTAAAAGTCCATCGTTCGTTTTATTACTATTTAAACAAATCCATCTGCTATCTTTACAGAATTGATTTTTTTTCCCCAAGGGAATGCATTTGAACCAGTGTCATCTGCACAAAGTTTTTTCTCTTAAGGTGATTATCCTTCATAGAACCCTTCTGTTGGCTTGTGTGTTCTTAAACGTATGATTCGTAGAGCTAACCTTAGTTGTACAAATTCTGCAGTCTCACCTTCTAGGAGCACTTGTTTTGGGGGTAGAGTCAGTACGTTTGTGTCTGTGGTGTAATTTGATAAAGTGGATATTATGTAAAGCAGGGGGAAAAGATCCCAACTTTGTCATGACCCACACACCTTTTTTTTCTATTTCTCATTAAAAGTAAAAACACAGTATTAAAAAAAATCTCATAAATTTTAGTAAATTAAACAGTAAAGATTGGGGAGAGAGCCATTCATTGTGAGGCACAAACTTTTGAGGGATTGTCAATAGATGGAAATAATTCAAACAAAACTTTAACATTTCAAAATATTTTAAAATTTGATGTTTAACAAGAAGGAAGTTGACTTTAGACATTGATTTCTTTAGATAATTCTCTACAAGAGGTTTTTTTTTTGTTTTTCATTTCATCACAGTTTGCACTGGCCTCTGGATTCATATACAAAGTCATCAAAAAACAGAATTAAATTCCAACACTAGAAAAAAGTAAGCTTCTTATTAGATTGAACCAAATTTTAAAAATAAATCATTTTTTTCTGGAAACTTAGAAATATTCATCAGAAAACAAAGGAGTTTCAGGCTCAGAGTTCTTTAGAGGAAAACTTCCTACTTCTGGTTTCTAGGACTACAATTGAGAGCCACTTTACTAGGGTCACTGGCACTGATCTTAGTTGGCTTGAGCAGGTAACTGGTAATTTTCTCTCCCTTTATATACAGCTCTTCACTTTAAAAAATTTTAAGTTGAAGTACAATTTAATATGGGAAAAATCTAGAAATGAACCAAAAGATATATGTCACAAAAATGTGAATAAATTTTAATTTAACTTACTTTTCCTTAATTGTCATATCTGATTAGTCTTTTCAATTTAAAAATAAAATTTCCTTGTATTTTTTATCATCATTTGTTTTTATCACGATAAATCTTAGGGGAGTAGATTCAGGGTAGAAGTATCAAGTCTTAGTAGTTCAAGAGTATTGATGACGCAAAGAATTTGTCCTTATTGGTTCTAAAAAATGGACTCAAAAAATAGGTCTTTTAAAACAAACAAAAAAAAACCCCTTTCCTTTTGGCATTATTCTTCCTAATGGTTTTTTACTTTAAAAAATTCCTCACCTACCACTGTTTCTCATATTTTCTGTCACCTCATTTTCTGATGATTTAGTTATTTTTTCCATGAAAATAATAGGCCTTTCTATTATCATCTTTGGCATACTCATTATATTGCTATAGATTTTCATGGCGTATCTTTTTAATTGTCAATTTCCCTCAAGTTTCCTAATTTGTTTATTTTATTCCTGTACTTATTTTTCTCTTATCTTCTACCATCTCTACCACCTCCTCCCCCTAAAATGCACATGTCTATCTGGAGTACATTTTTCTGATTGTTTCAAAGTATTTAACCGGAGAGGTACATTTACATCATAGGGGGTATGAAAAATTGAAAAGGTAAGAAGTATTTAATAAAAATAAATGCAATATGCTTGTTGAAAGGGTTACTTAGAAAATAAAAAAATAAGTGAAGGTTTTCTTTTTCATTGGGTAGAATAACATGTGGGAAGGTGCATGATTTAGATTTAATGAACAAATATTTCTAGCTTATCTAGAGGGTCAGATAGGAAGAGTCCATTTTATTGGAGAATGTTATCAGTCCTCAATATCTTCATAACAGAAACATGTAAATTACTGGCCTACCAGAAATCTAGCTTTTCCTTAATTAACTTAGGAGGAAAACCACCATTTCTTTTCTTTTGTATAGCTTTGTAAGCTTTGCACAAATAGTGTATCTCACAATTTTCTTTGCTTTGGTTTTTGAAATATTGCCCAGTGTTTTTAACATTCCTAGCACTCCTTCATTCTGATTGGCCAGTAACTTCTCATGCTTTTATATGAGAGGTTCAAAAGAAAGTACAGGTAGTTGTAACGAGTGCAAAATAGTATAAATGTTCATTTTGTTGGATTAATTCAGAATATGTTCTTTGGGCTGTGGGATTTTCTCAATTTGGCTCCTTCCATTCCTTCTCTTTCAACATGTGTTAAAATGAGATGTGCATGACCCAACTTTTACATTTGTAACTCTTAAATAAAAAGCCCACTCAGCAGCTGCTCTGAATAGCATGCCAAGGGATTGAAGAGAATGTTTCAGTAGTTTAAAAAAGATCATGGTCATGGGAAGATGAAACAACTAAATAAATACTAAAGTGTAAAATTAGTAAGTTGAAAATAGATTAAATTTAGTAAATGCTTTACTACTAATACTGATCTAATTACTATTGACTCAACAATTTTTTCAGATTTTTTTTTTTTTTTGGTGGCAGGGAGGGGTGCAAATTGAGTTGATTCTGATTGTGGATTAACTGCCATCCAGTGACACATGTTGCCTTATTCCCTTTCGTGGAGGATTTTCTTTTTTATGTTAAATTGTTATGTTAATTTGAAGCTCCCCCCTGTTTTCCTCACTTGGCCACTTAGGTGGCCATCCCCTCCAGGGCATCGTTTGGAATTTGAAATTGGAGGTCTATGCAATCCTTGATTCAGTTCATGAAATAGGGTTCTAAATATAGGCTTGTCTGTAACCAGATATATGAAAGTTTTTCACATAGAAAGGACATTGAAATTTATCTGATGTCTAATTTGGACACAGCGTATTAGATGATGGTTGGTTCTACTTTGATTTCAGATGTATTGGAAATTAACTGATTTTTTATCTTAATTCTAGATTATAGTATACAAATTGATCTTACTGATTTATTTTAATTTGTCTAGAATAAAGCAAAACATGAGACATCTTAATCTTAGGTCAGCATGACTATTTGAAGATTTCTGTAATCCATCAAAGTTATAGTTAAATATGTCATTATAAGTTAAATTTTATAACCTCTGTCACACTAAGTACATCTAAGTTAGACTTTTTTGTTCCTCATCTAAGTTATTACGCTTAAGCTTTGGAACATCATGGGACCTTTTTATACCTAATTTGATATTTTACATGACAAAACATTTTAACAAGGTGATTTGAAGGTGTACGTAATTTCTGTGTCGTTTGTGGTTTTCACGTGAGTGGATTGGAAAACTTTTATGTGTGGTTTAATAAAAAAAAGTTTTTGGAGAAAGTTTTGAAAGCTTTAAGGGAGTGAGTGCTATCCAGAAAACCTAACTATGTTCTTTTGTAAGCCAAATTAAGAAAAGTTCTCTGGGTAAAAAAAGGGAGAGAGTTGCTTTAGGATCACTGGATGTAGAACTTGAAGGAACCATAGGGGTCATGTAGTTCAGCCACCTCATTTTAAAGATAAAGAAACTGAGGCCCAAAGGAGAAAGTGACTAGTCCAAGGTCACCCGTATATTCAGTAAGCAGCAGAGCTGAAATTCAAACCCAGGCCCTTGACTCCATATTCAGTGCTCTTTTTTTGTTTCATTGAGACAATCAGTCAGTGTCTTGTAACTTTAAAAAAAATTTCAATACTGCAGTGTTAAACAGGTAAAATAAAATTTTATTTCAAATGAAGAAACTAAATTTTCTCAGCCTAAGGAAATTCTCTCTGAAAATAAAGATTATCTAAAATTCCACTTTTATTTGTTCTCAGTGATTCTGATTCATTCCCATCTCTTATCAGCAAGCTTTTTATAATTTGATAACCCAGTAATTTAATTCTTTAAAGCTTTTTTCTCTGTAATAAAGTATTTAAATATGTAAATGTGATCAATGGTATAGATTAGACATTTCTCTATGACTTCAAGAACAGCTGTTTTCTTCTTAACAGATGCAATAAGTTTTGTTAATTGGACCCTTGAGGACATGAAAGAATAAAAGGGAATGGAAGCATCTTTTCAGATGTGAATGACTTTCTATCAACACTGACATATTTTCAGAACTTCTGAGATGTCTTACGTCGGTTTATGCTTTAGTGCTCATAATCAATAGGAAGAGGAGATGCTGGAATGGTTCTTAGCTTAAGCCTTATCCTCCTGGTCATCCCCTCCTTGAGAATACAGGTTTTTTTTGTTTTCCCATATAATCTGTATCACGTTGGCCAGCTTATATGGACATTAAAAAAAAAAAATCTAGAAGCTTTATTTTGAGACATAACTGCCCATCAGTCCACAGATATTTATTAAGCATTTTATATGTGTCAAGCACAAACTTATATTCTAAGTTAAACAATTTAAAAGTAGAAAATTTTCTGCAGTAGTCTAGATTTCAAATGTAAATTCCAGATGTAGTGTATCTTTACCACGTAACCACATTTAGATGTCTTGAGTATTGGGTTTGGGAATGATAGGGTGTTTTTCCCCTGCTTCCTTCTTTTTTTTTTTTTTAAAGGATTCTAAAGTACTGTACTTCTTATTAGGAAAAAAATGATTTCCAACATGAAAAATAATCTGCTGCCTTGACCATCATCTTTTCTGAAACCACAACGTATTTTAGCATGGCTATCCGTCTACCACCTGTTTTTAGTGAATTATCGTTCAGTATCTCAAGGAATTCCATTCAGTTATTTTCACAATTTTTTTTTGGCCAACCTTTGAAAATAGCAAATTAGATTTTATATTTACATGATTTTATTTTAATCAAGTTAATCAATCTTTAAAATTATATGATAGAAATATTAGCCAGAAGTCAGGCTAAACCAATGTTCTGCCTTCCATAGGTTTACCAAGTAGAGGATGTGTGTGAGGAAGAAATGCCTGAAGAATCAGATGAATGTGTCCGCATGGACCGAACGCCCCCACCACCTACTCTGTCTCCAGCAGCTATAACTGTGGGCAGAGGAGAGGATTTGTCTTCTGAACATCCTTTGTTAGGTAAGAAGAATAACCAAGTTTTCTGAAATTTGTCAGCTTGATATCTGTGTGCACTAGTTCTGATGGGAAAATAATTTTATTTTTCCTCTCAAGCAAGTCTTAACTGCTTATTATTAAATTGTTAAAAATTATTAGTTTGCTAATTTCAGCAAAAAAAAAAACCTCACGGAACTAGAAACACAAATCATAACCTCTTTGGAGAACAGATGTTCAATGATTTTTACAAAAAAAAATGCATTCTTGCAACATACTCTTCAGTAAGGTGTAAACCGATGTCCTCATCATAATTATTAAAAGCAATTTTAAGTTGGCCTTGATAAAATTTTCTTGGTTTTGAGAGAATTCATTTATGTAGACTTGTAGACCCTTAGAGTTAAAACGGATTGTAGAAATCTAGTCCGGTGTTCTTCCATTTTATAGATGGAACCCCTGAACCTCAAGCAGGTGAAGTCATCAGCCAGGGGGTGACCTGGGACTCAGACCCAAGTCTTTTGGCTCATAAGCCAATGTGTTTTCTACTCTGCCAAGCTCTTTGAAATCATTACAGTGATAGAATGTACAATCAGTAGAAGTAAAGGTAGGGCAGCTAGGTGGAGCAGTGGATAGAGCAGCGGCCCTGAAGTCAGGAGGACCTGAGTTCAAATCCATCCTCAGAACAAACAGTTGACACGTACTAGCTGTGTGACCCTGGGCAAGTCACTTAACCCCAATTGCCCCCCCCAAAAAAATGTCATGCGTTGATTAGGGCAAGATTAATCTCAGCTTTTTGTGTTTTCTTCATCTGTATTTCTTGTGGCCTACCTAAGAGTTATCAAACATGGGGCCCATAGCACTTCCACATGGGTCCTGAACCAGATTAAAATGTAAGTGGGAAATATTAACAAAGTAAATAAAAATACAGTAAAACAAAGGTAACATTACATTGTAAAACTCAGTCAGTACGCAGCCTGTAGCGAGCCTACGTACAAATCAGTGGCCCTCATTTCTGTTTGAGTTTGACATGACTGTTCTCCATGACCATTTTCAGTGGATCATCGCCATTATAGCAGTCTTGGAAATAAATCATAAAGACATATTGGCATAATTTCCTACCAAAAAAGTCATTCTTTATCAGAGCCATAACCAGCAATTTAAGTGCCTGGGACAAGTAAGATGAGAGTGGAAAGGACACTTGAGGAAGAACCCTGGAACACTGACTCACGGAATGGAGGGGAGACAGTCCCCAGAACACCCTGAGCATAGTGGGGAAGAGGGGTGAGGGGGGCTTGGGGAGTTTTTACTATTGTGGAAGAAAACAAGGCTGGGCTTGGCCTAGTCGGAACTCAGCCTGTGATGTGTGGGAAGGCCTTAGGATACCAGCTTAGTTGGCACAGAGCTTCATCACCCCGTGGATGCTTTTTTGTGAGTTCCTCTGGCTTTGGTAGCATTTTGCCAGGGAAGGAGTCTATCCCATAGGGAGTCTGGGCTTGTACTGCAGGACAGCTGCTGACCTCCCAGCCTGCGGGAGGGAGTGGTGATGGGGTGCTTCAGTGGGGAAGGCTCTGTGTTTGAGTCTGACATTAACTTTCCTATGTGAAGGGGTGCAGTGGTGACAGGACCATTGAGGGTTGGAGAATGTTAGTCTGTAGCCAGGTTAGCAAATGGAGGTAGTGTAAGGCAAGAACTTTTGCCGAGGACTGCTAGGTGGCGCAGTGGATAGAGCTCCAGCCTTGGAGTCGGGAGGCCCTGAGTTCAAATCCAGCCTCGGACACTTAATACTTACTATGTGACCCTGGACAAGTCACTTTTAACCCCGATTGCCTCACCAAAAAAGCAAAAAAAAAACAACTTTTGCCAAGGGGCTTCCTTGTTAAGGCCCTTGACTCAGATTGCACTGCCATTCACTGGGAGCTGCATCTTTTCTCCACTCCTCGTCTCACCAAGGGCTCTTGCAAACGCCTGCTGATTTCACCTCTGCCACAGCCCTGACCCTGGTGCCTTCATCACCTCTCACCCGGGCTTTTGCAATAGCTGCTGGTGGGTCTGCCTGCCTCAAGCCTCTGCTCGCTCCAGTCCATCCTCTATTCAGCTACTGAAGTGTATCCCACTCAGTAAACTCCAGTGGCTCCCTGTCACCTCCAGGAACAGACACAAAGTGCTCTTGTTGGCTTGGCCTTCAGAGCCCTTCATGAGCCAGGCCTCTCCTGCCTTTCTAGTCTTCTGGTACCTGACTTCCAGCATGTACACTTTGATCCATTGACACTGGCCTCCTTCCTTCCATGAACAGGACACTCCATTTCTCGCCTCTGGGCATTTCCTCTGGTTGTCGTCCATGCCTGGAGTGTTCTCCCTCCTCAGTTCTGACTCCTGACCTCCCTGGCTTCTTTTGAATCCTAACTAAAACTCCACCTTCTCCAGGAAGCCTTCCCCAACCGCTCTTAAGTCCAGGCTTCCCCTCTTTTAAGTATTTCCTTTTTGTCCTGTGTATAGCTTGTTTTGTATATGTATTTTTTGCATGTCTTTCTCCCCCAGGAGATTGTAAGCTCTTTGAGGGCAGGAGTTATCTGTTGCTACTTTTTGTATCCTTAGTGCTTAACATAGTGCCTGGCAGGTAGTAGGTACTGAAATGTTTATTGAATTGAATTGAAAAGTAGGGTGAGTCATCAAGAATGAAAACTCCTTGAGGTCAAGGACTGATCCCTTAGTCTTTGAATCCCCAGCTTCTGGCACATAGTAGGTGCTCAATAAATGCTGTTGATTGCTAAGCCCAGCTGGTTCATCATGTACCAGACAAAGATTTCCTTCTAAGACAAGACCCCCAACAAATGTTTACCTAAGATTTGCTTGAAGACCTCGAGTAAGGGAGTACTTACTGCATGTGAGGCACATTGGAATAGCTTTTATTACTACAAAATTTTTCCATATGTGGAATTAAAATTATGCCTGATTCACCAGGAGGTATTTGGTAAATGTTCTTGTTGGCTTGTTACTGGACTGTTAGAACTAGAAGAACTACAAATTATCCGGTCCAACTCACCCATTTAATAGATGAAGAAACAGGCCTAAAGAAGGTGTGACTTTGGTGAGTTCACTCAACACAAAGCACAAGTTTTTGTTCCTCTTTCCATTGGCCCTGCTGCCTACTCAGTGAGAAAAACTGTTGTTAGTGATTTGGGGAACTTTTTACTCTCCTTTATTTTTTCTTTGGTTCCTTTTTTTGAACATTCTCTATGTACTTAAAACTGGGAAGGACACCACAAGAGAATTCGTAACTGGAGTTAATTTGTTTGAACTATTATGTTGTTGGTTTCTTCTGCTCTTAAAATTTGCCTGCTAGGTCCCTGAAAGGCCAACAATCATTTATAGCCTAAATGAAGCATTTTTTAGGTAAATCATATTAGCAAATTAGTAATTATTATCTGAAGAAACTATTTCTTAATATACCAAATGCAACAATTTTATGAGCAAGCCAAGTTATACATAATACAAAATGATTTTAGTTCTTTATGAGACATTTTTAAAAAAGGAACGTATTCATTTTCTAATACATGTTTATAATTTTTTTTCTACCTTAGGAGAAAAATGAGAAAACTTCTGTGTTTTCTTTTCTTTTTTTTTTTTTTGTTGGGTGAGGTTGTCAGGGCTAAGTGACTCGCCCATGGTCACACAGCTAGTAAGTGTCAAGTGTCTGAGGGCAGATTTGAACTCCGGTCCTCCTGACTCCAAGGCAGGAGCTCTATCCACTGTGCCACCTAGCTGCCCCTGTGTTTTCTCCATGGCTTCATTAGTTAAAGAAATTTTATATCTGTCTCTTCCTTAAAGAAAGAATTAGGATGGGAAAGAAAACATTTGTTTCCCCCTACTATATTGTATGAATTTGGGTAAGTGGAGTAGGATTTTATGGCATTCCAACAATCCCACAATTTTCAGAAAATACTAGAATGAATCAGTGCCCTCAGACATGGAAGAATCTAGCATGTTCTTTCTATTGGTGTTTCCAGCCTACTTTCCTTACTCCTTCTTTAGCTGTTTGGTTTGGGAACCTCCAGAGATAACGTCTGGGCTTTTTCAGTTGAGCGCACAGTTACTGATCGCCCAGTACGTACGTGTCATTTTGCCAGGGAGAGGTCCTAAGCACAAGTGAGAAACTGCCTGTTCCCTTCCAAACCCGCTTGTCTCTGCTGCCTTCTTGCCTGGTGCCTCTGGCGGGGCCCCGTCCCCCTTCAGCTTTCTTTTGAATAGCATCTTCCCCCATTTGATTTCAAGCTCCTTGAGGGCAGGGCCTGCCTTTGCTTCTTTTTTTTTTTTTTTATTTTAATTTTTTTTATTTTTAGGCAATTGGGGTTAAGTGACTTGCCCAGGATCACACAGCTAGTAAGTGTCAAGTGTTTGGTCTGAGGCCGGATTTGAACTTGGGTCCTCCTGACTTCAGGGCCAGGTGCTCTATCCACTGCACCACCTAGCTGCCTCTCCTTCTTACCTGTATCCCTAGCAATTAGCACAGTTCGTAGCGCATCATGGCTTAGCACGGTTCTTGGCACATGGTTGGTGCTTCGTAACTGTTCATAGGATTGTATCATATGGAGTTTGCATTCTGGAAAGAGGATATAACATATAGATAATTATAATGCAAAATCATGTAAGATCATGGGATCATAGGCAAGACCAACCAATCCTCTCCTTTTATAGATGAAAAAACAGGAGCAGCTAGGTGGCGAGGTGGATAGAGCATTGGTCCTGGAATCAGAAGGACCTGAGTTCAAATCCAGTCTCAGACCAGACACTTAATACTTACTAGTTGTGTGACCCTGGGCAAGTCACTTAACCCCAATTACCTTCCCCCCCCCCAAAAAAAAACCAAAACAAAACAGGCAGACAAAGGCGATGTGACATGCCCAGCATCACATAGCTGGTGAGTCTCTGAGGCACAATTTGGACATGTTGTGAAATAGCATATGGTAAATACATCCACCAAAGGATAAAAATCAAACAGGCAGAAGGGCCAACGTTTTATACTAGGGACAGGAAACAGGGTGGGCAAAGGCCCCAGAGCAGCAGAGCACAGGGTGTATTGGAAGAGCAGGCCTGTAGAAATCATATGAGGAAAGCTGGAACGTGTCACTTTTGCCAGATTGTGGATGGCCCGAAACGTCAGGACGGGGAGTTTGCAGTTTAATTGATAGGTGTAGTAGTGGGCCAGCGGAGATTTTTAAGAAGATGAATGATATGACCAGATCGAAGTATAAGCAACAAGATGAAGGATAGATTGGGGAGTTGAGGAGTTGAGACCCGGAAGGAAGGCCTATTAGGAGGTGATTGTTGCAGTCTGAGCCGGCACGAGGCGGGAGGGGTAAGTATCAGAGCTGGTGGAGAGGACTCAGGAACCAGTTGATGAGCATTGAGGGAGATGACAGAAGCAACAGTGATGCCTGGCTGGGTGAATAGTAGGGACAGTCAGAAGGAGGAACCAGGTTTAGGGGAAAAGATATGTTTGATTATGTTGAGTTGGAGGTGCCAGTATCTTCTAGGTGGAGATGGTCTTTAAGGCAGCTGATTTTGTAGTCATCTGCGTAGAGATTAATTGTGGAAGCTGTGGTGGCCTCAGACAGAATCTTGGTGAACAATGACAGTATAGGGCTGGAAAGAAGAGGAAAAAAGGGGTGCTAGCTGGTAAAAGAGTGAGAGAAAGAAGAGTTATCAGAATAAAGGAAGAAGCCAAAGAGCGGGATTTCTTTGAGCTTGTGGGAGGAGAGAGACGATGACAGACGGTCAGGAATATTAGATACTGCAGCAAGCGAGAGGCCCAGCTGTTGGAATGGTTCTCGTTAGGAGGACACTGCCCGGCCCTTTGCCCCTTGGAGGTGTCTCTTCCCTCCATACCTGTCTCGAGGGATTGCTTGCCTTCTGCCCAGTTCCTGTAGACGTCATCTCGCTCCTTTCTTTTTCATTGTCTTATGCTCTGGCTTCTGTTCATCCAAGAATGAATGATGAATGAATGAATGAATGAATGAAAGGCTGGCATTCCTGGGGAGGAGGAGGTCTGCACTTAGGTCAGTAACGACAAACTCAGACAGAAGCAGATGTCGGTGCCCGTGGACCACCCGTGACAGCTGAGCTCTCCCCTCCTGTGCTTTCCACGGTGGGGAACTACAGAATGTTTCCGGAGCGCCTTCCCCATGCTGGTGGCTCCATGTGGAACATGGGCAGAGTTCACCTCTCCTGCAGCTTCACAGAGTGGGCCGTTTGAGAAGAGCCCTCCGGACTGCTGAATGTTGTAACTGATGCTTCCTCCCTTCTGTTGTCTTTAAAAATAGTCTGACCGTGAAACACAGAAACAACCAGCCTCGTTTTTTTCAGACCAAGTGGATCTCCCTGCAGTGGCATCAGTCAGCGCATCCGTGATTAAGTCCCCGACAGACCCTCCCCACGCCTCTGTCCCCCCACCTCCACTTCTGCTTCCGGCTGCTGCCACACGGAGCCATGGCACATCTCTGCCCAGCAGCGTTCCCAATGTAGAAAACAGACCTCCCCAGGCTATTGTGAAACCGCAGATCTTGACCCACGTTATCGAGGGCTTTGTGATTCAAGAGGGGCTGGAGCCATTCCCTGTAAGTGCCGGATAAGTTTATATTTTTGGTCACGTGTATTCAAAAAGGTCAAATCTAGTGATAATTTCATAGATTTAAAAAACCTGTTTATTACCACACTTTAAGAAGAATTCTGAAATTAAATTTTTTTCAAGCATTTATGTAGGATTCTTTTTTATGCCAATAAAGTTATGTTTGTTAAATGCACAGTCGTTTTGTTGAACTGAACCAACACAGAAACAAAATCAGAAATTTTCTCTGTCTTGAAAATGAAAATTCCTTTACTTTTCCTAATTTTTAGGGAAAAATAACCAGAAATTTACCCAAACTGACTAAACTCTCTTTTTTTTTTTTTTTTAACTATACTTTAAGGTACCTGAATGGTTAAGAAGTGTTCACATTGGAAACAATGTAGTTTCCTAAACACTGTGCATTCATTTTTGTAAAATTTTGAGATCTAAATTTTTTTTCCCTTCCTCTCTCTCCATCCCCTCTCCCCACACAGCAAGCAATCTGCTTGAGGTTGTACGTGTGCAGTCATGTTTCCACACCTAAGCAGTCTGGCACTTTGAGAGGGGCCTGTGTGTGATTATTCCTGCCCCGCAGCTAACCTGCTAGTGACTCTGAAAATATGGATGCTTTGGATTTCTGGTTCCTATCTAACAAGTGGTTTTATCAGGATTCTTGTCCTTTTAAAATCTCAACTTTAAGTCAGAGAAGCTCTTAAAGAAAATTAAAAGTGTTGGCCCCTGCTCTGGTCATGTGGTTTCTGAAGCAGCCTTGGGCTTCAGGCTGGCTGAAGTCTGGCTATGCCAAGACTCCCTGGCAGTCTGGGGAAGCCAGGGCTAGAGCCCTTTCTGGAATCATGGTTTTAAAAAAAAATCCTGTCTGAAAGAAGTGCTCCATTTTTGTTAGAGGTTAGTGAAAATAAAGCTGTTTTTTTTTCCCATCCACATTCACAGACCACTTCCTCCCTCTCTAAGTCTATCCAAGACCCCCTTGGTAGTCCATGCCCCTGACTTAGAGGATAAAATACAAACTTCAGAGATGCAGCAGGCTGTCTAGCAAACCCTCATTTTGTAAATGAGGAAACTGAGGCCCAGAGAAAAGAAGAGACAGAGGTGAGATTTGAACCCGTGTTCAATCCCTGGCTTCCAGGATTCTCACTAGTGAAAATCTTCAGTTGTCTGTTTAGTTTGCTTCATATTTAGTAACTATTTTCTAAAAATAGATTTTATTACTCTTGTATCTCTGTCAGAATTCTTAAAGGACAGAATAGATACATAAATTTTTTGCTTTGCATCGATTTACATTGAAAGAAATTAATGTCAGTGCTCAGCAGCCTTTCTGCCCCCTCCTTCTGTGCCATGTCTGGTGGGAGCTCCTTCTGAGGGTCCAGCTTTTTGTCCTGGCCTTCTTTGTAGCGACTCCTCCGTTTGGTCTCAGCTGCACTAGATTATCCACTGCATTCACGATTTACTAAACCAGTCTCCCATTGTGGAACATCTGAGTCAGTGTTGGGTTTTTGTTTTTTGGTTTGTTTTGTTTTTTAAGTCTTTGAATAGATCACTCGTGTCCCCAGTACTGAAACTGCTTGGTCAAGTGGTGTTCCTTTTGTGACCTTCATTCCATACTGCCAACCTGTTTTCCAGTATGTTACTGTATTTGTTTTTCCACAGTGCGTTATTGGGCTCTTTTTGCTGGTTTGATTACTGTGAAATAAAAGGGGTAATAGATAAATTCGGGTCCTTCCTCAGACACTTAGTGCTAACATTGTGAGCCTGGGCAAGTTACTTAACCTTTATCTGCTTCAGTTTCCTCATCTGCAAAACGGAGATACCAATAGCATGTACGTGCAGAGGTGGTTATGAGGATAAGATGAGATGATATTTGTAAAGTGCTTTGCAAATATTACAGCCGTATGTAAATGCTAGCAAATGCTAGCAGTGTTGTAATTATAGTATCTCCATATTGTTTTAATTAATATCTGATTATTAGTGATGTTGAGCACTTTTTCAAGAAATTATTGACAGTTGACAATTCTTTTGAAAAATTATCTATTTTATGTCCTTTGACCATTTCTCCTCTGTGGTCTGACAGTTACTTTTGTAAATTTTGAGTAGTTTCCTTATGTATCTTAAATATCATATTTTATCTTTCTTCTAAGTGCTTACAGAAGTCACTTCTAATTAGAGTGTCACTTCAGAAACTTTTTAAGAAACGTTATGTATTTAAATTGACTGCCAAGCATATCACAATTAATGTATTTGAGTATAAGGCTGTTGGGTTTCCTTTAAATCCTTTCTAGGATTAAATGTGCAAATTTCACATCCTTTGAGTAGATGTTCTCTGGAGACCTGTAACATTTGTGTGTTTGTTCAACTTGTTGGATTTTTCAGAATTTAAGAACAAAACAGCTAATTGATTTACTTGAAAATGAGATGTTTTAATTAACTTCATTTTCTAAGCAGTGATGGTTAGATGTAAAATCCTTTTTATCTGAACTTTTGTTGAAACTCTACAAGATGTTAATTCAGTTTTCTGACTTTTTTAATGTAGTACACACATTTGAAACTTTTGGCGATCAAAGATTTTGTGGTGTGTGTCATTCTATGGTTCATTCTTTTTCTTTTTCTTTCCTTCCTCCACAACCAAATTTATTTTTTCTTCCTTATGTTTTGAATGTTGGCAGTTTGATAGTTTAATAGTCAATTACTAAGTACAGTCTTGTTACCTTTAAAGTTAACGTACAGTTCTTTTAAGAATTTTTTATCTATTCAGCTAGTTTAGTGATCTGTAAGTAAATTTAACATGAGAATAGTATAATTTTCCTCTCAATTCAACCATTATAATTTTTTCACAAGTATAATTAGAAGAGGTTAGGAGTATATTCCACCTTTCAGTGGAAAAGTTGCAGTGAAACATTTATATATGAATGAATGGAATCTTTAATATAGATTGGATGAAGGATCCTATTTTAAATAATCAGTGTATTGAGGCATTGAACTTACTCTTCCAACCTACGTGAGCACAAACAAGTTGGGTTCCTAGAGCAAGGTTATATCTCCCTCTTAAGGTTCCAGGGGTACCCCCAAAGAATGCTGGGGGGCTGTCTATCTCTCTAGGCTTCAGCTTGAGCTCCCATTCTGGACTGTTTTCCCCAATATCAACCACCAGTTATGGTGCCCCAGTTTGATTTAATCAGCCCAAATCATCTAGGTTTTTCAGAGAAATATTTACTGTGAAGATGTAGCAGGAGCAGTAGTAGAAACATTCACAAACCTTGAGAGCACATGGCTTCCTTATCTCTTCAGTCCTTGGAGAGAGTAGGCTCCAACCTATAGGAGTTTGTACCTAGCATTTCCTAAGTTCACTTCCAAATACAGCGTAGTTGATGGGTGGGTGAGGCCTCATCTCTGCTACTGCTGGTCTTTCTCAAGCAGACTGCTCTTCTTATTGGCAGTTGACATTTGACAGCCCAGACCCTGGGCTGGGTCGCCTGCAGAGTTTGGACTTAGAGTGATCACTCTTCTGACCTTTCAGAGGTCACAGGTCCCTAACCATCTTGAACACTCCCTCATCTAAAAGCAGGAAGAATAAAACTACAAATCAATTTCTGGACATGAAAAGAGGAAATTAGTTTTTATAAAACTGTTGCATTTTTGTTTTGCTGGATTGTTTGTTTACTAGTACACAGCCCCCACCCTCTCCTTTCCTCCCTGAACAGGGCATGAAGTCTGAGCCCTTCTAGTTTTCTCCTCATAGAGGAAGGAGCAGGGCTCAAACCCGTCATGTGGAGCCCACACTCGCTTGACCACTGAATTTGACCTGACTTCCATTGTGCTAGTGCTTTCATCCTTGTTTACAGTATTGTAGTAGTATTCTGTATGCTATCCTTTTGGTTCTGTTCTTTACTGTCAGTACATACAAATCTTCCTGTGTTTCTCATCATTCGTATTTATCCTTCCTTGGGACAGTAATTTGCCAGTCCATCCATACGTCCCCATTTGTTCTGCCATTATCCACTTTGTGAGCATGTACTACTATTTCTATCTTTTTGCTATTACAGATAATTGTGCTATAAATATTTTCAAACCTATTGGACCTTTTTGTTCTGTCCTTAACCTTCTCAGGATATAAAGGTAGTGGTGGGATCTGTGGATCAAAGGGTAGGAACAGTTAAATAACCTTACTCACAAAATTCAAAATTTGGGGAAATTATTTATTTGACCAGAAGATATCTTACTTCGTTTTTTCCTCCCTTATGTTAGGTAAGTCGTTCATCTTTGCTAGTAGAGCAGCCTGTGAAAAAAAGACCCCTTTTGGATAACCCGGTCATGAGTGGCATGTGTGTCCAGGCGGAGCTCCAGAACAATACAAAACATGCTGATAATTCATCGGACACCGAGATGGAAGACATGGCTGCTGAAGGTCTGTAGCTTGCATCTAAAATAAGTCTGAAGTGGGTTGTGTTCCTTTTCACCTTTGACGTTTGGGATTTGATGCTTGTCCGTTCCAGTTCTCTGGTGTTGATGCTTTGAAGAATCTGGGCTTGCCTTGGTGGGGGCACTCCATCCGTCACTGCATGTGAACATGCTCCTTCCTTCTTCATTCTGTCCATGGGCTCCCATCGATCCTCAAGGGAAGGCTTTCCTTTGATTATTTTAGAATCTCTGGGCTGCTTGTATCTCTTTCAAAATAAATGCCACATTCCTGGGGGGTACAAACAGATTACAGCATGTTACTAAGATGACTTGCATGCCACGAGGGATAAACGATATTTTGTTTTAATGGTTGAAATTGCTCACTTTTTTCAGTTTCATCCATACCATTATCAGTTTATTATACATCTGTATGTGAATGGCTGGCTTCTGGAAAAGTTCACTTCGTTCAAGAATTAGCATTTTCCTCCTTTACGAATCTTAGAAAAATGAAATTGCACCCTCCCAAAAAAAGTATTCTTTCGTTTCTTATTAATGTTGTGCTGGTTTGGTTTCCTATGTGAGCTAGAAGGTTAGCATAGTATTATTAGAAACCTTAATTAATAAATTTTTCTCATGGGCCTCGTTTAAGATACTTTTATTTCAATCACTAGAATGCCCTCTTTGGGTCAAGTACAACACTTTAGCTAAGGAAGTTTTTATTTTGAATTAAAAATAGGAAAAATAAATGTGCTGAAACAATTTTTGATCCCACATACTTCATGTGTCCTTTCTGTGCCTGCAGTAACTACTGTTTGTGCGTAAACATTTTCCTGCTCCATTGGGTTTCCGATGTGCTCTCTTGTGTACACAAGTAGGTAAAACATCAGAATTATTGGGTTTTTATTATTATTGTTCAACATATTTATGAAATAATTCATGGCAAATAGAGGATTATGGTGGGTGTGCAGGAGTGTCACTGAGAAAGAAGAACCCCTTATTCCGGATGCATAAAATATATAACGTGTAAGTCAAAGTCAGTTTTATTAACAGTGATTGATTTCTATATTTCTGTGACCCTGCTCCTTGTGTATCACATACCTTTGTCTCTTGAGAGAAATGAAAAATAGGTACTTACCACAAAATGATTGGGAACTCCTTAAACTCCTTATCCACAGTGGGGCAGATCTTAGGCCTAGGGATAATTTAGTTTTTCTTAGCAAGTAGCACATCAGATTGGTCAGTACCATTCAGGTGCTAGAAAAGGGATTTTAGAACTTATCTCTTCTCAGTATTTTTAGATGAGAAATTAAACCATGGACCCTTTTTTGTGTTAGGGTGCTCCCCCCATGGACCACCTTCCTTTCCCCATTTGTGTGGTCAAGGAGGCCCTTTCCAGCTTTGAATCTGTGGTGCTGTGATCATGATCTCACAAAGAAACAGCAACATTGCCTCTATTCTTTAGTTTTGGCGGGGGGGGGGGGGGGGTCTTCTTCCTAGCTTAGTGCAGTGCTTTTCTTCATCCAGAACCACCCATTCTATGTGACACATCTTCCATATCATGGGTGAACACCTTCGGTGAACCATCTAGCACACTTGGCTTGACACCAGCGCTCAGACTGTTGAACAGATTTGTCTCTGAAGCTGCTTCTTGATGTGGTCTCGGTAATTTTGATGTACAGTATGTTCATGTGACAACTTGTCTGAGTGAGTCTTCAGGTCTTCATTTTGCTTTTCTTTCTCAGAAAAAAAAATACCACATGAACATTGGTATGTTGGCTAGTGTGATGGGAGATGTGCTGCCTAATATCCAGACAGGAGAAACATCTGCTGTGTTAGTAAGGTTCTCCCAGTGCTTTTATTAAAAGATGGAAATAGAAGCCCACGTTAATATATGGCTTTGAGGCTCCCAGAGTGCTTTCATCACAGCAGCTTAGGGGAGAGGCAAGAAGATGGTCTGTGGTTATGAGGCATGGACCTGAAGTTCCACTGCTCAGCTACACCCTGCTGACCTACTGTATTAATTACATTCAGCCTCTGATGTAGGGCAGAGCCTTGGTGAAATACACCATAATACTAAACAATCTGGCTAAACGGGATCCTGGAGCAGAGCGATGAAAACATGCATGGCTTGGATGCTGTGCACCTGAGGAGGGACAGCCTACTGAGTTCATCCTGTTTTAGAGAGGCATATTTTAGAGAGGCCCTGAGGGTGGGCCATGAGCTGTGTCCATAGGAGAGTGGGGGGAGGAGCAAGAGGAGATTGGAATGGAAAACTGTGGGACAGGGCACAGTGTTGTCAGGGATTCCAAACCACTCATTCCTTCGGAAGCCCATCTCTTGGGGATGCTTTGGTGAAGGCCATGGTCTCCAGAGAACTAAAATGCTCAGCATGCATAGCATGTTTCTCCTGTGTCAGCGCTCCATGGCCTGAAGTGTAGAAAGTAGAATAGAGCTTCTCAGCCTTAGGTCTGGAAGGGGGGCCGCAACGCAGGGTCACAGAGGTGCACGGTAGCAGAGCCTGGACTCACCTTGAATACACAATCTCCTAGTTCAAACCCAGTTTTCTTTCTGTTTTGCCACATTGCTCAGCATTCAGGATTCATGTGTCTGGTGGTAGGATAGTATCACAGTGGAAAGGAGATGGGTAGCCTGGGAGATTGCTGTACCCTGTGATATGAAGGAGCAAGGAAGGGCCTCAGCTTGCCAAGTAGAACATTTATGGAGGATTTATTAGGAAACATGGACAAAAATAATATTGAATCAGGTATAGAGGACTTGTGGTCCATATCAGGCAAGGGAGTACCCTCCCTGATGAAATCTCTGGTTTGCTCAGCTGTCAAAATATTCTTGGTAGGCATACAGGCACACTTGTTAAAATTCAGATATGTGATGGTATTGTCTTAGGTTTCAACCTTGGCCTTAACGAGGCATGAAGCGGGGAGGGGGACGATGAATGTCTCAAGTTTAGACTCTCTTCCTTCTTTCCTTAACTTTGTTACAAAATTCCTTTCATACCCTCTCCCTCAACACCTTTTTTTCCTGTGGTCAGCAGGCTCCTTCAGTGGTCAGGATTGTTGATATGATGTGTCGTGTCTTGTATTTTTGAAGTTTAATTTTTTTTGTTTATTTTACTCAGTATTGCTAGTTAATCATTGTGAGCTGTAAAATGACGTTATCTTTTTCTGTTTTCTTTGACTCTTCCAGTAATTTGAAGGATGTTATTTTTTTAAATGTCAAAACTGTCAGCTGATGTTTCCCCTCCTCACCCACCATTTTTTTCATTAGAGTTTGGCAATCATGAATTCTATTCTGAACTGTGTCTGTGTAGTGATGGTGTGGTGAGCTAATATTCTGCGACACAGGGCCTTTAGTAGTGTCCACCTGGTCACAGAGAAAGTCCATTTGGCCTTGATGTTACCCTCAGTCTCTGGTGGTTGTGGTTGAGAGGGATACTGTGGGGTTGACTTTGAGGTCCAAGTCTCTGGGCTACCTCTCATCATCCCAGCTGAGGGGGAGCCCTGAGGTCTACACAGCCTGGTCCCCTGGGAGCAGGACCAAGGACAAAGACCTGGTCTGGACTGCTGGCCCTCTGTAGCCCTGGGCAAAGTTCTTTCTCCGATTTACTAATTGAAGAAAGATTTTCTCATTACTACTGTTAGAGCAATAAGTTTTACATGTACTTTAAAATACTTTTTAGTAGAATTTTTTTTGGTTTATTCATACATAATAAAGTGTTTCTTGGAACTGCAGGTTGTTGCACAATATTCTTTTAGCCATTCTTGGTATCTTTCACTTGCATTAATATTTTACCATCTGTCTCACCAGTGGCACCATGATGTAAGTGCCTGGCAAACTTCTTAATGAGTACATATCATCCCTATCTCTACATTTCAGGCTCCCTAATATTTATCATCTTAAAATATCCAAATGAGAATTTGTCTTTATACAAAGCTTTGTTAAAACGGACAACACAGAAAGAGCCCATTTGGCATTCACAACAAAAAACCTATTAACCAGAGAAATAATCTTAGTGCAGATTTGTGTGGTTTATGATTATAAACATGCAGGAAAAGAGTCATTAGCTTCTACTTGGCCAGTTCGGATTTTTTTTTTTTATTTGTTTGTTGTATTTTCTTTCTAGGCAATAGGGTTAAGTGACTTGCCCAGGGTCACACAGCTAGTAAGTGTCATGTGTCTGGTCTGAGACCAGATTTGAACTCAGGTCCTCCTGACTCCAGGGTCGGTGCTATATCCACTGTGCCACCTAGCTGCCCTGTCATGTGTACTCATGATGAGTGCTTCTCTAAGAGTAGTCCATAGTGGTGATCCTTAAGGGTCTTCCAGATAGGGTGGTCTGTGGGCTAAGTCTAAAATCCAAAAAACTTAAATTGATTTTATGTACATGAACATTGCATTAAAAATGTAACGGTCACTTATCTAGACAGGCTTCTGTGCATTGTTAAGAGGGAGAGAATGGTGTGGTTGGTCTGCAGAGCCGTTTGCTCTCCCGGGGCCCCTAAGCTACAGTCGAGGCTGCTTACTCTTGAAGGCTCACAAAACACAGTTATATTTGGAATTTTTTCTTCTTTTTTTTTTTAGAGGGATTAGAGGAAATGGACAGTGAGTTGCTCAAGTGTGAATTTTGTGGGAAGATGGGATATGCTAATGAGTTCCTACGTTCAAAACGATTCTGCACTATGTCATGTGCCAAAAGGTATTTTTTTGGTCTTAATATTTACTGAAATATAAAGATATTGGTTTCATAACTAAAGTTATGTATGATGATGCAGGTGTAGAATGGGAGAGTATAGAGGGATAATCATAATTTAGACATTTTCTGGAGCTCCTTTAAACATTCAGACATCAGATTTGCTACTTAGAAATGCTATATTCATAGTAGTAGTGTTGATCATAACTTCTGTTGGAGTAGCAGCAGATGAAATGCTCTATTGTCATAGCGTGGTGAAAAGATTAGTGCCTGAAAGGGCCATCTTCTGTGTTAATGCTGAAGCATGATTGACAATCTCTCCCTCCCCAGCCCCCCAATTCCTGTGAGCCAGACAATATTTATGAAGTCCACTGAGACACTGAAATGAAACCTGGCTTAACTTTATTTTTCCAGTATTTGCAGGAGGCCTGCTTTATTCCCCAATTTTAAAATGACATTCAGAAATTAATCTTACTAAGATCAAAATATCTTTCTCACTTTTGTGTTGTCTTCAAATTAGGAAGATTGTAACTTAAAACATCTAAGAACCAAAAATATGAAAAAAAATAGATTTAGATAATTTGAAAATTGATCATATTCAATTGAACATTTTTAAATGTAAAAAATCCTTTTATCACTTCTTTCTGAAGATGGAACATGATTAATATTAACTTGCTTTTATCCTTTCAGATTTAAATTTGGTGAAACACGCGTTAGTGGTCTAATAAATATAAAGTAAAATACTCCAACAGGAAATACCCTAGATAAATTACACAGTAAATGTCTTACGTTTCTTGGCATTTAGAAAAATTGGCATTCCAGAAAAATTATTCTGGAACCTCCCCCATAATGAAATAGACATCTATGTATATATTCATTATTAAATGCCAGTGCCATTCAGGATTTATACATAGGTGCAACCAAAGTTTTTCTTCAAAGATTACCTAAAATTACCTTTAACTTAATAATACTGGAGGGATTGAAAATAACTATTTATTATTAAGAATAATGGTAAGCAAAATAGATCCTCTGGCTCCTTCATGACACAGTGAAGTACAATAAAATGCTATAATCGCCTCACTTAAAAGAATTTTCATTTAAAAAAAAAACTACAAAAACAAATATTATGTGGTTCTGGCACAGAGGCTTAAACAAATATTGGAAAAATAAAGTTAAGCTGGAACCATATAATATTTGTTTTTGTAGTTTTTAAAAAGTGATATTTGAGGAACAGTATGTTCACCCTTCCCATTCTCTCCCTACCTTCCTCCCCAAAACTCCTGAGCTGCCAGCGTTATCCACAACCTAATTTCATCCCTCTTATTTCTTAGCCCTTAAAGGGGCTGGAGGCACTGTGGGAAATGTTGCCAAGTATGAATTAAAAGAGACTTTCTTCCATGAGCTAAAAACACAAGTGGCTAATAAAGCCAGGGTCTTTTTTCCACTTTTTTTCTCTCTATCCCTTATGGAAAAGGTAAGCATCTTTGGATACATATAAGAGAAATTAAGAAAATTTTATAGTGGTCTTTCCAGAGATGAGTAGAATTGACAACAGTTAATCTATAAATATTTGGGGAGGGACAGATTTACAATCAAAGTCCCAGGCCTAGTGCATGTTTTTCTGTTGGGAAAAAATGCACGCTCTATTTATTTCCATAATTTACTATTTTTTATTTCAGGTATTCTCACTCAAAAACATGAATTGAGAAAAACTATTTTTGTCTATTTACATACTACTCTGATGAAATCCTTAGTGACTTCTAATGATTATGAGACTTTTTACTTCTGTATGTTAAAGAATACCATAAAAAATATTAACCAGTGGCAATTTTAATTGGAATTGAGAACTAACATTTCTGTCTTCCTTTCTTCACATCACATTCCTTCTTTAAGCTCCCTCCCCCTTAAAAGAAAAAAAAAAAGGAGATTATTTCTATGTGCATAGACTTGGAAGACCTTAATGGGTTTGGGTGGGGAGGGCACTTGAGTAGCTCTACCCAGGCTGGGGTGGTTCGGCTACCGCTGGTACCTCCCAGACCCTGCTTTTGTCTCCTTGTACCGGAAAACAGTCACGCAAAACAAGAACATCGAGGGACCTTTCAAACTTTCATGATTCTAATATTCTCTGTATGTGTATGTATCTTTTAGTAAAATGTAATTGAAAATATTTTAATTATGTCAGTGAATGAAAAATATACTTTGTCATTTTAAAAAAGTATTTATCTTTGCTTCTTTCAGAAGTCTATCACATGTACACTGGAGTAGGGGGTGATGAAGCACCTGCCGTTTTGAAGGCTTTAGTTAACATTTTCACTTCCTAGTCTCAGTCATATTTTGAAAACTTTCTTAAGATTTATTTTGTATCTTTCTGCCCCAATTATTTAACATTTTAAAGGAAATTACAATATCTCATAATTATCTTGATCTTTATCCTAAACCTTTTTGCCAATTCTAGCTGAGGAAAGCAACATGTAATAGCAGTTAAACCATTACATACACAGTAGGAATTTTGTTCTAATGGTGTTGGGGAAAACAAGAATTACCCTGTTGTTAAAAGCTTTCTGTATTAGAGTGAGATGTGTCATGGTTTTACCAAGAACACAGGCAAGTTTGTTTAATGGCGAGGTCTCAGTGTTTATTAAAAGTATATGGTACTTTAGTAATAACATTTACTTAATTTCCAAGCGGTATTTGGCAATAAAAAGCTGCTCTCATTTTGAATCATTGAATGCATTTTGCTTGCTTGGGTTTCTTAGGTACAATGTTAGCTGTTCCAAGAAGTTTGCACTTAGTCGTTGGAATCGGAAGCCTGATAATCAAAGCGTTGTGCATAGTGGCCGTCGTCCAGGTGGCCCTGACGGGGCAGCACGAGAACATTTTCCTAGGCAGGTCTGTAGAAAATTTGCTTCCCTCTATAATGCCCTTTTCAGACATGCGAGGAAAGTACAATGCTGTATTTTACTTGTACTGCCTTTTCCAGCTTCCCATTACTTATCCATCTGCAGAAGAAGGCTTGGCTCCTCACGAAGAGCCTGTGCCAACTGCTATGATCACCCGTCTTCGAAGGCAGAGCGAGAGGGAGCGAGAGCGTGAGCTCCGAGAGGGCCGGCTCCGGAAGGCGCCTGACAACACTGACTTGCTCCCGGTGGCGCAGACAGAACCATCAATATGGACAGTTGATGAAGTGTGGGCCTTCATCCATTCTCTGCCAGGTGTGTGGTTCAGTCTTTTGATGGGCTCTTTTTCTTAAGCAGATGACCCAGGAATGGCGTTGGATTTCTACACTGGGTGCACACGATGTCTGTTGAAGTGCTTTGTGTTTGTGTTCATTGGCAGTCGCTATTTAAATGTGATTTGTTTCCTCCTGTTTATTCGCTCAGCACAACTGGGTATTCTCCCCCCCCCCCCCCCCCAAGCTGATAGAAACTGACCAGTCCTGCTCCTGCTGTGCCACCCCCTCACTCCGCCCCACCCCAGCCAGTGAAAACAGTAAAGGGGCTCTCCTGTCTTCAGTCTCATTTCTCTCTCGAGGTCAGTAGAGAGAGTGAATCAGACAGTCCTTTCCTTCTACTTGTCTCTTTTTCTATTCTTCCCTCTCCTTAGTTTTTTCCCTTCTTTCCATCCTTTTTTGAGGAAAAATCATTTTAAAAAAGATGCCTTTTATGTTTTTGAAACTCAATCAAGATCTTTAGTCTATAAAATGATTTTTCTTTCTTTGAAAGAAAAACCAAGCTTGTTTGTTTTTCCCAAAGAGCTAACTTCTTCCAATTTTTTTCAAATAAAATATGCTTCTGAAATTTTAAATTAGGAGATACAAAAGTATTCCATTTCACTTGTTAGAGTGAATATGTGCTATTCTTTCTTGTTTACATTTTTCATACTCACTGTCATGTGGGGTAATACTCTTTTCATCAGCTTGTTTATTTTGCTCTTTTTCTTTTTCATTGCAACAATAACCTTCCGATATATGCTTCCTCGAGGGGCGGTGGGGAGCTGGTTAGCTTATTTATGTCACTGCAGAAACCTGTGCCTTTGCTGATGACGATTTTCGTCTACTATTCCTATCATTTATCCTGGCTCATTGCATATGGCTCACAAAGAGAGCTCCTTTCCTCTTGATGTATGTTCTCTTTTGGGATTTATAATAACATTATGTAAGTTTCTTTTGACGCAGGCATTTTAGAAGACAAGGCCTCTTTGGCAAATGTGCTTGCCAGAACCATTAAAAACTGTCCAACAGTTAATCATTCTTTATGAAGGGCAACCAAGGTTTCAAGATTACATTTAAAATACATAAAAAGTGGCAAGAAAAAAAGCGCTTTTTGAAAAGTGCTTATTGTTTTATATCTACCAGCTTGATAACATTTCCCTAAGAAAGAACACTTTTCTTATCAAATTGAACTGACCAGCTTATTCTAGAAAGCCTTTTTTTTTTTTTTGTATCCTACCCCTCTCAAGTAGGCCACTCTGAAAGGACAGAGAATGATTTAAAAAAAAAAATCCTTTACAAGGAAGTTAACATATTTTTGAACACAATCCCAAGAGTCTTGGTGCCAGTGAGTAACGGTGAGCAATCAGCTTGTAGATGCTTAGAACCAGAGTTCTAGAGGAGTGTTGCCTTTTCATTGGCTGATGTTTTTGTATTCAGTGGAATGTATTTCCAGTTTCAGACCAGTGTAGATGTTTTGTGGTTGTCGGTTTTGGTGCCAGTAATGGAATCTGCTGCCCATGAGCACATTTGAAATCGTCCAGGATTGGGGTTTGGCCTTTGTCCTCAGGAGTGACCTCACCCTGCTGAATTAGGTCTGGGAACTGCTCATTTGAAGGACAGCTTGACGTGTCTTCTTCCAGATGCTAAGGGAGTTGTTTTTTAATGTCAAAAATGGTGGTTGCTCCAATAACAGACAGACCTTGTAGATCTTCTCTTAGTCTTCATGATTGTGCCCAGAAACTGGTTTTTGGAATGCTTCTGTTTGATCTGCGTATTCCAGGATTGGAGGTAATAGGTCACTTTCACAAACACAGGCGTTGTTGCCCTAATTTCCTGGGGGGTCTGTCCATCGTGCACCAGGATCCCCATGCCTAGGACTGGCAGGCTGGCACCTTTATGGACAGCTAACAGTTGTCCATTTGCCTTCACTGGGAGGGTAATCAAACTTCTTCTCATTGCTAATAATTCTTAGTAATGATCTAGTTATTCTGTTGTCAGGTATTGGGAATTAATCTTAGACCTTTGATAACTCAGAATTATTTCTCCACGTTGATCAAATGGCTCACTTTGACTCTGTCCTGCCTTCTGGGAGAGGGGGTTGCTTATAAGGGACTCTGACTTGTTCAGGTAAATAACTTTCCATTTACTTTGGCTTAGGGGATTAGTTACAGCCTCTTTCTCCAAAGTTTGCCCTCACGGAGCAGCTTACAAAGTAAGGGATCTTGTCCGAACGATAACGTTTTCTTCGTGTGCTTTGTGGCTCCACCACAGCTCACTTTGGGACTTCTTCCTGAACAGCATAGCTTTCTTTCTGAGGAAGGGGTATTTCCACATGAGCTTGACCTAAAGGAAGAATTTTCTTTGTGACCAGTAGTAATTTATTCATTCTCAGAATTAAGAACATTCTTCCTTCTTTCTCCAGGCCCCGTTGTATTTGTTCCAACAGTTTTATCTTTTTATTCTCCATATAAACGTGAGTGTATTACAGCTTATATGAGCCCAACTCCTTTACTCAGAGGAAAAGCAGAGTTCTTAAGTGACATTCTGTTTACTGTAAATTGATTTAGGATATCTATTCAAAGTTTTGATGTAATGAGCCTCTTGGGATTTGCCAGATGATCTTAAGTTTGTCCTCACTGACCCATCAGGTGAAAAACACGTTGCTCCCTCATGTCAGCTTTCGCTTTGAAGGCTCAGAAAAACTGTTCTCAGTCCTAGCCACATCACATCCTTTTGTAGCTATGACTGTGACTATGACTATATTGGTGATCATAGTATGCTCAAGAAGTTCCTGTTGTAATAATAAGTAGTAGCAAGTAATCTCTTTTTTCTCCCCTAATCAATGATGGGATTTTAGGGAGATGAGGAATGGGATTTTGTGTTGGCCAGATGTCTTCTAGCACATACAAAAGTTCGGTTTCACTAGTAGGAATCTGTGTCAAGAAATGTCGTCGTTTTATTACTAACTCGCAGGTCCTTTTACCAGCTTCTAGGGAGACAGAAGGCTATGTATACACTGATGTGATCTGTATTTTGTATACACCACAGAAATCATGTAGGCATCAGCAATGTTTGTTTTAACAGTGAACATAGTGGTTGCAGTGCCCAAGCTATACTAAATACCATTTGTCTGGAGAAAAACTTGTGAAACTCATTTTTCTCTAATTAGTTTCTAGATGCAAATTATCTTAATTCTAAGAAAAATAACTTTCTATTCTCTCTGGCTTGTCTCACATTAATATAGAGCCTATTCTGTGGTTGGAATAAGAAAGTTGTAGCCTAGATGCTGAAGACTCCATGGCCCCTTGAGATTACACTGTTTCCCAGAAATTTGCTTTCCCTGACTTTCACCGTTTTATTATTTCTTGAATACGTTTACCGTCCACTTGGAAATACATGTTTTTCATTAGGTTATTGTTTTACACTGAGGAACAAGAACGTGTAATAAGGTATTTCTCATCATGGAGAATTCCTTGCTTCTCTTCCCAAACACAGAATCTTTGAATTTTGGATCTTGGTTCCCTCTCACTGTGCCTGCTGTCTGAAAAAAGGCTGAGCTCTTTTTCTCTTCTTTTCTTTCCTGTGCTCTTGTAAATAAGACTGAAGAGAGAAGAATATTACATTCCCTCCCTGCCCCACCTAAAATGAAAACTAAGTTACAAGTAGATGCAAGATTAGTCATTTTCTCTCTGCCCGGTTTTGTTGAGAGCTCTATCTGGAAACAGAAAAGGGACTTCTCCGGGTTGAGTAACACCATTTTAACTGCATAGTTTCTCTATGTAAGGAGTTGAGGAAATCAGTAAAAATGTTTGTGAAGGGGACTAATGGGTCATTTGAGAAAACACTGAGTTATTGAAACAAAGATTTATAAGGAAAGGGAAAAAATCCAATTAAAATCCAGAAACAGAAAGGGAAACATGTTCTAATAACTGAACAGGATTTATGGTCTTAGTAGGAGTTAAAGCATTGATCTAGCCAGGCAGTTTTGTGAGAGGAAAAGAAGCTTATGTTAGAAAAAAGAATTGATTCTGTCGACTGTATGGGGTGCAAAGCTTCAGTGGAACAGCTTCACTTACCTGGATTCTCCATGCAGTTTCCCTTGTAAAGGTGGCTAGAATTTTCTTTTTCAATTCAACAAATATTTATTTATTATTTTTTTAATTTATTTTTCGTTTTCAACAATCACTTCCATGTGGTTTTGAGTTTTAAATTTTTCTCTCCCTCTGTCCCCCTTTCCCTTCCCACCACAGTGTGCAATCTGATATAGACTCTACATATCCATTCCTATTAAACGTATTTTCACATTAGTCATGTTGTAAAGAAGAGTTAAAACCAGTAGGAGGAACGGTGGCTGGAATTTAAAAGCGGTTAAGTACACTGTTACTTTGTATTTTTAATCATAATGGCCCAAATAATGATGCAGTTAAAATTTTGTGATTGCCTTGCCAGGCAGAGTTCTTCTGCTCTGCTCTTCTGGCTTTTCAGCTCATCACTCTTGGATTCTCTCTTCACGGAGAATGAAAGAAGAGATAAGGCATTTGTCAGAATTGTACCCAAACTAGAAGGACTTGATGTCAGATGATCAAGAATTGGACATTTGGCTAAAGATCAGTTTGGCATAGATAAATACTGTTCAAGGTCGCCACCTTGTAGAAGTGGAGACTGCAGTTAAATCTGAGTCTGGTTCACTCTGCTGCTGCTGCTGCTACCGCCCGTGACTGTGATTATACTTAGATTTGATCATTAAGTCTGTTAATTAAGCTGTGGGACAATTGATCCATGCTGACTTAAAGTGCTATATATGTTTCAAATGGTACCAACAGCTAGATGGGTTCTTATTGGTCTGGGGGAAAGATGAAATCTTCTTAAATGTAATTAGCTAATGACTGTCTGCTGTGCATGTGAAAAGTAAGGGATAATGGCCACAGAACTCTGCGGCTTTGAAAGAAGTGACTTCTTCTGAGTCAGGATTTGAAACTGATATGTTTTGATGTTTTAGTCCTCTTTTCAATGAAATGGCTATTATCCAAAAATAAGCTCATTCATTATTACTGACATCTTGTGGCATGCTGCATTAGGGAGATGTATAGTCCTAAAAACAATGTTATGTCCCACTCGCTTTCTGCCTTGCGCTTGAACTCCACTAATGGAGTTGTTAAACCAACAGAATTATGCTGTACTTTAGAGCAAGGCTGCTGCTGTGCCCAATGTTTAAAAGTCATTTTAGCCACTTACGGAAAAAAATTAAAAGTTGCTTCATTGGGGCAGCTAAGTGCAGTGGATAGAGCACCGACCCTGAGTTCAAATCAGGCCTCAAACACATAACACTAGCTGTGGGACTCTGGGCAAGTCACTTAACCCCAATTGCCCTCCCTCCCCCCAAAAAAAGTTGCCTCGTTTCATAAGTACCTGGAATTAATTATTCTTTTTACAATAGCATCATCACAATCGTGTCATTTTTTTTTCTCCCTTTCAGAGCCCAAGAGTGTCATCCATGCATTTCATTAGTTTTTCAGCAGATACCTACTGAAGGGTACCTGGCAATATCTTAGTCCCTGTTAAAAGTGAAATGTTGAGGGACAGCTAGGTGATGCAGTGGATAGAGCACCAGCCCTGGAGTCAGGAGGACCTGAGTTCAAATCCGGCCTCAGACACATAACACTTAACTAGGTGTGTGACCCCGGGCAAGTCACTTAACCCCATTGCCTAGCTAAAAAAAAGAGTGAAATGTTGTGTCTGATGTACTGGTTGTTTCTAACATGCTGCTTCTGCTCTTAATTACAGGTTGTCAGGATATTGCAGATGAATTCAGAGCTCAGGAGATTGATGGACAAGCTCTTCTCTTATTAAAAGAGGATCACCTTATGAGTGCAATGAATATCAAGCTAGGCCCTGCCTTGAAAATCTGTGCACGGATCAATTCACTGAAAGAATCCTAACAAGAATGTGAGGTTTTTGAGATGACATTTTTGCTTTTCTCAAATTTGTAAAGTCGTAAGCTAATTTGTAAAGTCAACAGGTTACTTTTACTGCAGTGTTGGGCAAAATACATTCAAATCTCTCATGGCATTCATACCCTCTCCTCCAGATCCAGGAACCTACCAAGGCTTCCAAGAAGCCAACATTCCTGAAAGAAATCTTATAGGTTGGTGAAGGACAGATACCCCTGAAGGCACGGTAAGCCAGAGGGTGGCCCAAGGAAAAGGAGGACGCACAGCCACTCTCAGCCGCAGGGTAGAATGTGCTGGGGAGGATGCTTGTTGCATGGGTTGATGTAAGTAGGTACTCTTCCAATTCCCCTTTGGCCAGATTGAGGTTTGCCTCCAAGGCAAGTTTCAGGTGATAGAAGAACGCGTCAGCAGAATGAGAGAAGTGTCAAAAATTTTGTCTTAGAACATTCATTCGGAGTTGTCCAGGCTTGCTGAACCCCCGGAGAGGGTTGTTGTCTTCACAGGGACTAGAAGTCACCATTGATTGACATTCTAGGTGGCTGAGAAAAAAAGTACTTTTTCCTGCTGCTTCTCTAAGCAAAATGGAGTTATAATACTTGCCCCCGACTAAGAGATGTTTTAAAAAACATAGGGAAGGTAAGCTGTCGAATGAGTTTTAAATTGTTCAGAAAATAAAGCTGCCAGCTAAGTGCAGGAGGGGAATGTTAGTTATGTAACATAAAAGCTCTATATATTATTTTTGATAATTTTATGTATAGTAGAAAATGGAAATTTCCCATTCCGTTCTTCAAAATGCAGAAGTACTGATGGGGTAATGTTAACAATAGCCAGACAGCGCTGGACCCCAAGCAGCTCTCTGGTATTCATGGGCTGGAAGGCATAACATCCTTGAGCCTTCGTGGACTGGTGCCCCAGCACTGCCAGGCAGGCAGGAAGGAGCAGCAGGGCAGGCTGCATCACTGTTTTGGGGGTATTTGTAATGGAGCAACATGTTGGTACTAGGAAGAATGGAACTTCTCCTTTTCCTTTAGTAATTGATCCAGCATTTGTCAGGTGACAACTCCTGGATGTTCCTGACTTTTAAACATCAGAGCTATGAACTGCTCTTGTGTGCCACAAGGACAAAATGTGTTTTAAAAATTCAAATATCCCAATTCAGAAAGTTAGGGTTCTGCAGTGTTACAGAAGGCAATGCAAATTCTGTTGAATAATAATGATAAATCACTAGCATATATGTAGGTAAATAAGGGATGGGGACACACACACACACACACACACGCACACACGCATCACAAAGTTTTGAAAATCAAGATTTTTTTTTTTAATTACAATCACATGATACTTGGGTCAAGGTACCATTTACTGATTTCCTCATTCTCTCTCACTGTGACGAACAGCCCCGTCCTCGTTGCCTGTGACTAATTTATATGGCTCTCTTGAGGGAGCACATGCAGGTATCTGGCATATGTTCAGTTGGGTAGTGAAAATGAATTCAAGGGTTTCAGTTGGCTCCATTGCTCTTTTCAGAAAGATTACTTTAAGCTAGTATAAGATTAAAGATATCACAGATATTTATCTTTTGGCTTTGTGTACCTTAGAGGTTATTTTTATACAAAAACACAGAGGGTAATTTTTTTAATCTTCTGGGATTCTTTTGTGTTGTAATAATGTTTAAAAAAAGTGCTTATTGATATTTATCTTTGTCTAGGAATAGCAAGGCTCATCTTCCAGGCCTACAGTAGTTTATAATAGATGAAGACTTTTTTGTCGTATCGAACCTTTCATTAGTAGGTGAAAGTTTGAAGGAGAACACCTGTGTAATCTCATTATGCTTAGTGGTAAGGGACAGCAGCCTAGAAAAGTTGTATATTTGGCCTTGAAATGCCTCTTCCCCCATTCCTTCCTCCCTTCTCCCCACTAGATTTACCTTTTTTTTTTGGGTGAGGTGATCCAGGTTAAGTGACTTGCCCAAGGTCACACAGCTAGTAAGTGTTAAGTGTCTGAGGCTGGATTTGAACTTAGGTCCTCCTGACTCCAAGGCCAGAGCTCTATTCACTGCGCCACCTAGCTGCCCTAGATTTACCTCTTAATCATTCCCGGAGTGCACAGAGCAGTGGAGAGAAGGGGAGGGGTGGGTAGAGTGTCCTGGGTGTCAGAAGTTTACCACTGTTTGGGAACCCAAACACCGACTACTTCTTACCATAGTTCATTGTCCTCTGTTCCTGCTTGAGATGATTTAGGCATCAGTTGGTTGGTCACTCACTATCAGAGATTAATTTTGTAACATTGGAAAATGCCTCTTGGGACATATTGCCAAGTAGTTAAGCTGTATAGTGTTTTTATATATATGTGTATATATATAGATATAGATATAGATATATATACATATATATGGTGGTGTTGATCATGCTGTAGTGAGGTGTTTTTCTTTAGTAACCATCAACAAGTATTACCCACTGGCCATGTTTAGCACTTTGCTCCAAATGCACCTGAGCTACTTAACTCCTCTTACAAATCTTCCCTTTTCTCACAAAACAAAACAAATAACTTCAACATAAACCACACATTTGCTTCTTTAAACAGACTTTAAGGAGAATTGGCTCATTTGCTTTCAACAAATACTGTTTCTTCCTGAATGATTTAGCTATTTTAACTTCCATAGCTTTGGATCTACATAATATATAGAAAACATAAAACAAAAGATTTTGCTTTCTTCCATGTCCTAAAATGAGCGTAGCAATCTAATTCTGAATTGGCTGTGTAGGTAAGTTAATTTTATATTACCTTAGAGTACTATTGTCTCTGGGTTTTTAATGGTGCAGGTGAGCTACTTAAAGACATATTTTTTTTAATTTGCACCCACCTCTCCCCCAAAAAATAATGTGAGCTCTTGCCTGATTTAAGCTGTGAATTGTTCTTGAGGAAGAAATGATAAACTGGGAGAGAAAATTTACATTTAAGATGTGTGTATGCCGATCTCATACAGTGCATGGTGTGTGGTACAGCACAAGGCAAAGCACCATCTTGAAATGTTTTTATGGCTGCCAGTCTGCCGTCATCAGATGGTGCTTTCAAATTGGCCTATTCCCAGTTACTCTTAGAGGGGTGGGTGATGCCAGTCAGGGGAGTTAGAGATGTGCTGGTGAAAAGAAACAGAATGAGGAGGGCAGAGAAGGGAAGCTGGGGAGTTTCAACTCCCACTGTGTTCAGCCAACATCACATGGAACACAGGTACACAGGACAAACTCCCTCACTGTAAAATTGAGTAGTCATGTGGCACCTGTTCCTTAAATGCAAAGGGTGTTTTTTCAAGCATCCCAATGTTTATTTTCAGATTCTCTTGTAGATTGAAACAGTGGAACAGATTGAAAAGTGTTGTTGCAAGTACACACTTGAACAGTTTTTTGACACATCAATTCTCTGAAGTTATTGTAAGCCTCCTATTCAAAAACATGTCTTAGGATAACATCTGACACTATGTGTTATCTCTCATTTAGTGAAATAGAGTAAAATCTTTAAGCAACATAGAGATGATTGTGGTGGAGGAACTGATAGAGATGCTTACACAGCCTCAAATCAGTTCAGGACTAAACCAGTGTAGATAGATGGCAGCATCTTCCTAGAATCATGTCCGGCTCACAAAATGACCAGATGAATGAACTTGCTGCTCTTTGCTTCTTTAAAGGGAGGTGGGGGCCGGAAACAGTGTGTTGGCACCTCAGGAGCTGTTGGTAGGCTGTCCTCACACAGGCTGTGGTGACCAACTTAGGATTGGTGAATTGTGAGAACAGATCCTACTAAAGGCCACTGTCATTGAGCTCAGAGAATGGACTGAGAGGTTCTCACTCACCTGTCACATTCTGGAAAATTCCTAGACTCCTCAGCATAAAAACCCTAAAGAGAGGATTTTGTGAAAGAAATTTCAGACTGTAAAGTGTAGACATGCCCACTTAAGCAAACTGTTTGCTCATTGTATTTCTTATGCAGTGTTTGTGTGTGTGTATGTGTGTGTGTGTGTGTGTGTGTGTGTGTGTGTTTGTTTGTGTAGTGAGGCACTGGGGAAAGTTGGCAAAAAAATCCTTGATTCAAAAACTAGAGTACAGTGCACAGGATTATAGATTAAAAATTGGAAAGGGACTCAGGGGTCACCTGGACACCCACTTCCACTCTTCAGGAATCAGCTATAATCAGCAAGGATACTTTAATTGAAGTATTTCAGGGATCTGTTTTCCTCGTGGTGGATGCTGGCTCCATTGGGCGAATCATGATGCCATGCCCTCATCACTGTTGACCATACCTCTCCAAACTTGGGCTGGCCTCTGGACACCATATATACTCACCTGTCCTTCAAGCTTTTGGACTTGGTAGGAACTGCCAAATATGGGTCCCAGTCACCTTCATGCCTCATTGAGGCTTCAGAGTAGGAAGTGAATGACAGCAAAGGAAAGATCCTTAATGTAATTTTACCAGGAGTTATTGACATGAACATTAATTGGAGAAAGATGACAGCCAGTACAGCAGAGAAGTTCTGACACTCAGAGATTAATTTTTGCAATTTTCAATGTGTCAAACTTTCAAAAATTAGTTTAAGCCATCTCATACAGCGAGATTGTTTCAAGTTCTAGAATGGCATTTTTGATGCTAAGTTGTGGCTGTATCTGTAAGGTGATGGGCTAAAAAGACCTCAGTTTTCTCTGTATTTTGCTAAATAACTCTTGATTTTTCGGAGTAAAACTTATTAAATTCAGAAGTGTATAGAAGACTTGTAGCATTCAATGATATAAGTATTTGGCAAGTATTTGCCTTTGAGTTCCTCTTCATAAATATGATTTTTAAAAATCAATAAATATACAGTATTTTAAGCCTATTAAAATTTAACCAGTCTGCTAAAAGATGCCCAATTTGTAAGAAACGTTGTGAGTTCCATGTGAGCCTCCCTTCTCCCTCAGTGAGTTTGACTATGTTGATAAAATTAGCTCCCCAGTTTCTTCCCAGGTGGCAGCCTGTCTAATTTGCTGCTTTGAGGCACTTTGGCAGTAAAATTGGTCTTAGTTGCACTATCTTGTGTTACAAAGTTTTTCATTATGGTTTTTGTGTGACTTTTAAAAAGTATCATCCCACCCTAGAGAAAATAGGTTTGTGAATTCCTGTGTGATCCCTCCTAGGCTTTGAGAGCTGCAAATCCTCCCCTCCTCCTTAATGCACAACGTTCCTTCTTAGCGTTGGAAGTACGGTTTCCTTTCCAAAAATGCCCTTCTTTGAATACTGAGCAAAGTCTACTTTCACACAAAGGTAGAGATTTGTGGGATCATTTTGCCTGTTGTATTTAACTTCTTCCTCTTTATTGTCTCCTAAAATTTTTCTAGAAGATAATGATGATGTGATGGTGGCCCACTATGGGGTACAGAGAGTAGTGTAGGATAAAAGGCATAAAATGGGATTCTGCCTAGGGGCTTTTACTTCAGAATAATACTTTCATCACTATCATTCTGTTCTTTTGGAATACCTTTTAAAAGTATAGTTTTTATTTTTCCAGGGAATGGTACACTGTTTCTATAAACAGAGCCATAAGTGTCTGTGCAGGGGAATTTAAAATGTTAAAAAGTAGCCAACTAGAAACAAAATTTTTTTAATAGATTAAAGGTAAAATGGGTTTAAATGTATAGCATTATATATGGGTACCATATAGTTTTAAACTATGATGTTTCTAAATATATATGTGTGTGTATGTATATGTATGTATGTATGTACACACACACAGTGTGTTAAGATTCATAGCAGCCTCATTGATGATGGTTTAAGTAATCATCATAGAGGTTAATGTGTATGATGTGTAGTTAAAATAGTTTATTGGCTTAAAAACTACTTTATAATCATTATTGAATCAATAGGCTTTTATCATAGATTTTTAAATTAAATGAAGTAAGAACATCAAGGCTTTTACTAAAGATATGTGGAAGTAATTAACTCCCATTTTTCATGTTTACATCAGGAGGGAGAATGTTTCAGCTTAAGTCTTGTGGTTAAGGAAACTAGTGTCCACTTTTTAAACTTTTTAAAAAATTAACTTTTCCTTTTTCTTTTTTATTAATATTTTTAGCCATTCTAAATTGTAGCCAGGTAATTTCTTTAACTATTCATGCTGGTAATAGTGATGAATGGAAACAGTCTTAGACTGGTTATAGGTCATAAAATGGCATATTTTGTAAATTTATTGACTTTTTTAAATGGTTCTTTTTGTGGGTTAGGAGAGTTTATTCAGTGTCCATGTTTTGTATTAGACATGACCTACACTCTACAGGTTGGCATTCTCAGTGCCCAAACATTTACAAACAAGTTCATGAGGTCATTTTTCCAAACACCATTGGTATTTTGAGCTGTATAATTCATTTACCTTGCCATGAATACATTGTTTATCATGGATGAAAATTTATGTGCATTTGCTCTACAGGGAGAGAAGAGAGTTCAAAAAGTATAAGAAATCTCTGGTTTCCTCAAGGTGAGATAGGTTTGAGAGCTATGTGGAGATAAATGGAAGGACATGGCTGTGTTCTCAGTTGGGCAGCAACTTAGGTCATTGGGTCATTAGGTCACCTGCCAGATGAACTTTGTGAGTCAAGAAGAAAAAGTCAAAATTTAGGTAAATGGTTTTTATCATGGACTGATCTTGTTCTTGTGAGAGTTATTTTTTTTTGTATTTGTTTTCTGTGCTTGTTTTTTCCTGCGTCCACTCCATTATTGTTGTTTCTATATCACCCCATCTTTTTATTCTGTCAGTGGGTATTTTCAGGCTTTAATTAGTCTCGATTTTGGTGAGTCTTTCCATTATCTCTACCTGAGGTGGTTTCTTTGGGGCATCCTGCAGTTCTCCCACAGAGAGAATTTTTAGCATTGTAATTTTCTAATTCTGATTTTTCTAATTTTCTTGCCAGTTTTAACTCCTCCATTAATTATTTGAGTGAATATGGAGTGATTCATTTGAACATCTATGAATATTTTTTTAGGTTGTTGCTTCTATATGTATTTCTTCTTTTTCTTCCATTTCATCATTATCTTTTTGGTGAGCTTTAATTTTATCTTGAGATTCTCTAAAGGTTTTATTCTTTTTTCAATTTATATTAATTTTGAGGGGTGTTGTGAGGCTTTGCTCCCTCCCTGCAACATATTATGCTCTGCCATCTTCTAACAATCTGTCTTAAAAAAGCATTGGGCAGCAATGCAAACGTGTCCTTTGGTTGGTATCTCTTAGTTGCATTTTCCCTTGATGTACTTTCCTGCTGCTTTACTGATGTAGGGGGGGATCCTTGCCAAGTGTCCAGCAGGGTGACGGGGTCTGCTGCTGGATATGGAACAGATGACAAGAGATGGTGACAGAGGTGGAATGCAGGGCATTCTTCAGAGGTGGAGGTGGCAGAAACCACTGAGCTGGTCACCGGTTGAGTCATGTGTGTCTAAAGGCTTGCATGAGATGACAAAACCAAGTTACAAAAGCTAGGGCCTTGAATTTGTGAAACAAAATTGAATGAAAAGTATTCATTCCTTAGGCAGTATTATTTTTAGCACTTAACCCTGGGCTACGTCCACACTGCCATTCTGACATAAAAGCATCAGCCTGGCCGATTGTACTTTTAAAAGTAATTCATTGCATTTCATTCCTGTCTGGCAACTTTTACAAACCTCAAGAATAAAGTCTGGATGTATAATTGAAAGTTATTTTAAAGCACCCCAGGTATTTTTCTTATTATCCCATGGAAGGTCCTGTCAGGGAACCAGGAAGCACAGTATTTCCTACCGAGATCAGCCAAAGTCCGAGGCTTCAGAGTCTCAGCTTCTCATTCTCTTCCCTTCCCTTCTCGCTCTCTGGAGGGGGCCGAGTCTATCAGAATGTGCATTTGAGGCATAAGATACAAACCCAAGTTTTATGGGATAACCTTTTGCTTTTTTACCCTTACTTGATGCGAATGTGAAATTATCTTTAAAAGCTTCAATTTATACATTTATGGATCTTCATCTGTAATCTAATCTTTTATACTGTCTGGTGCATCCGAATGAACTGGGCAAGATGATTTTGAGCTTTTCAAAAGTCTGCTAAATTGCATAGATCCAACATAGTATTTAAAATGTCTAATTTTCAGCATATATGAATTAGGGTTAGACTAGATTTTCAAACTCCTTGTACAAATATTTGATCCATTTTCTCACAAGCAAAAAAAAAAAAATCCTTCTCTGTAAAGTGAGGTTCATTATTATGGTAGTCAGTGTGAAGGGATGGACACAGAGAGTGGTGCCAAACATTTCAAGCTTCAAACAGTGTATTGCCTCCTTCTGTTGAATCCACACATTTTACAACTCCATTTAAAGCTGTTTGCAAGGAAGCTTCCAGCACATTCTGAGCTCATTCCTCCCCTTGTTCTCAAACAGGATACTTATATTATAAAAGCCTCATAGTGGGATGTGTGATCCAGCAAGGGTGGAAAGCATCATGAGATGTAAAATTATCTATAAAAACAAGACATTTTAATGTATTTGCAAAAAGCAAATGTTAAAATTATATATAGGTGTATTCTTTACCATATATTGTATTGGAATATTCTTTACCAGAAAATGAAACAATAGTTTTAGCATTGAATAGGATAATTAGATTAGTGTCCATAGCTCAACTTTTAAAATGTATAGCCTGAAAATGAAGTTAAAATAATTTTACAGTATAAGAGCACACCATGATCTATGTAAAACAGATTATGTCCATTTGATGTATTTTTTTAAAGAAAAGGAAAAAAAGCACTTTCATATTAACAAGTAGCATGTGAATGAACTTTAGAGTTTCATATTTGTTGTGGATTGTAGCAAAAGTGAAGTAAAAATTTAGCATTCATATGTCTTTGGTGGCAACACAACTATTGAATTGAAGCACCTTATACTCTGCTGCTTAAACTTGCTTGTAATTGCACCTTTTGGGACCTGCACATTTTCATATAAAACATTATTGTAACATTTCCTCACAAGGGTTTGGGTAGAGATTTAGTGGGCCTACAAAATCACTTATTTATATTGTTTATATTGCAATAATATATTGTAGACCAGTTGTAAGTTCATTGCTTCATAAATAAACGCTTCTTTCCATTTGGCTGGTGTGCTGAATTTCATCCTTATATCTAGCCATCATGTTCAGTTATTTTTTCAGTCGTGTCCGACTCATCGTGATCCCGTTGGGGTTTTCTTGGCAAAGAAACAGGATGAAGTGACTCGCCCAGGGCCACACAGCTGGTAAATGTCTGAGGCCAGATTTGAACTCGGGGAGGTGAGTCTTCCTGCCTTCAGGCCGGCACCTAGCCTGCCACCCGGCTGTCCATCACTCTTTAAAGGGCCACACAGAAGTAAAAAGCAGCTTTTTTAAGCGACAGGTATAATAAGGTTAACCTCGTCTGTTTTAAACTGGGGGGTGGGGGAGCGTATGGGGATATTACAGATATTCCAGATCGTGACTGGTCAAGCTTCAGGAAGAAAAGAGGCACAGAGGCCCACAGAAAAGCGGAGGGCTGGGAAGGAAAGTGGGTGAGATCCCACTCTCACCTGGTCTGGGGCTTCATTACTTCCTGTTGCTCTCTGAAACACAGTTAGCCTGTCCACCCTTTGTTCATAGTCCCTCCAAAAACGGTTGTCTTTCAGACGCTATTGGTGCCTGGCTCAACGCTGCAGCCCACGGCCCAGGAACGTCTCTGTTGAGCGTTGGCAGCGGGGCTGGAATCCTCTGATGTGGGCTTACGCTCCCTCACGTGAACGGACCCCAGGGCAGGCTACTAGAGTCTCCAAATACTATGTCTAAATGCTAAGATTCACGGGCTTACAGAGGAAACATTATGTCTAAAGAGGCAGCAGGACCTGAGAACCTCTGGTCCAGATCTAGTTGGTGTAAATGGAGTTGGAGTGGCCTTTTGATGTAGGGATGAGGGTCAGGAAGATCTGGGTTCGAATCCTTTCTCAGACACCAAGTCACTGTGAGACTGGGGACCAGTCCTATAACCTCTCTGGGCTTCAGTTCCCTCATCTGTAAATAAGAGGGTTCTGAACCCGATGGCCTCTGCACCTCCTTGTGACTTTGCGATGATGCTGCTAATGTGGTTCTCTTCCTGGACCCTGGGGGACATCCTCTCTAGATATAACATAATGCAGCATGACCCTCCTACCTGATGGGCACTCGGCCTTCATACCTGCTACATTCAACGATCAAACACAAACACTGGTTAGTAAGTCCTCGATCGTTTTAGGACATGCGATCAAAGGGTCACTGCAGTTTTTAATATCTGAAACGGGTTCTTGGGTAGATTACAGGCGCTCTGTGAACCTGGGGCTGCTCTCAAGCATGGGTCCAGTCTGCATCCAGTCTCTCATCCTGTCCCTCTCACAGCTTTCGGCCATTTTGGACTTTGCTCTCCCAGCCCCTTCTGACAGCCCCCTGGCCACTCGACCCCCATCCCAGGTGGGCATGCTCTCCCTCTTCCCCCTTCCCTCCCAGCACTTGGCCCATCTCCCCTGGGCGCTGCATACTTCCCCATGTAGCAGAATTGATTGTCGCTTCCCCCTTAGATTAGATCACGGACCCCGAGAGCCGGGGCTGGACGCTGCGTCCAGCCTTTCTGTGTTCCTGGAGCTTGGCCCGGGACCTCTGATGAGTGGAAGTGAAGGTCACCTGGGAGAGCATCGGCAGGCCACAAGGGAAGTTCTGCTTTCATTGTTGAGGAGAGGTGAGACCTCGGCTTTTTCTCTAATTGCTCCAGTTTGTTTCGAGAGGAGTCGATAGGATCAGCTTCTATGGAAAGCTGGACCCCAGGAATGATTGCGTCCCGTCCCTCCCTGCCACCCCTATCCCCAGGTGGTTGAGGAGCCAAGTCAATGGGTGTGGCAGACAGAGAAGGGGCCTACGGTTGCCCTCACAGAACAATCCTCAGCTCAGGTGGTTTCAGTATTTTTATCTGGAATGTCATTACTTTATTTTCATTTTTTTCAAGGGGTCTTTATTATTTTATCACAACCTAAAAATTTTCATACACAGATATAACTATGCGAAATGTAAGGAAATGAGAAAATAGATTAGCCATGATAAAATTCACTCTGAGGACATTTCCTATCTCAAGGAATTCCTCTATAATCTAGTGAGAGACACCTTTTTAAAACAATCATTGCATGAATAACTTGGAGACTTTTTCTTAAATGTTAAGATTATTAAACCAGTTCAAATATATTTTTAAAAATATAAAATATAGCTGTGTGCATTCAGATCTGCAACATAATTGGCATTAAAAAATACAAGAAAGGAAATCTCTCTACCACTATAGGTGGACAACTGTCCTGCAATTTATAGTCTTAGTTTCCTGGGAACACAGACGGGTGAAGTGAACTAGACAGTCAAACAGCTAGTAGGTGTCAGAGGAAGGCCGAGAATCCAGGTGCTCTTGACTTGGAGGTTGGCTGTGCTACCTCTCAAAATACAGCTTGTGTGTTTTTATCATAATACTGAAAATAACCCTTGCATCCTCTCCACCTCCCCCCGAACCCAACCAAATAAGAGGACGTGATTTTTAAAAATCTTTTTAAAAATGTTTAATGAAGACCTGCGAAGTTGTCAATAAGTCTGTGATTTATACAAGGATTTGGTTCCTGGATAATACAGACATTAATACAGTCAGTCAAACTCTCCAATCAAATTACCTCTATTTTTGAGCTCTGAAACAGATTTCCATCTGAAGTACAAAACTTCCCGGAATAAAACCAAGGTAGTGGTGAACTTTTAAAGAAATGTGTAAAGAATATTTCTTGTTTAGCAAATTCTAAAAAGGTTACTGACTTAACTAGAATTGTGGGGGACTGAAATCTCTTTACATTTTCAGGATCCAAATCCTATCCATGCATTTCAGCTCGTGGCCAGTCCTTGGATGGCCACCCTCACATTTCCTCGTCTGCTCCATTTACAAAGATGATCACACAATGAAATGAGCTCTGGGCTTTCATTACCCAACACAGCAACAAATTAACAGACTATTACTGCTGCAGCTTTTTCCGTTTGCTCCGTATGATGAATTGTAAATGGAATAAAGCAGAATTTCCAGCTGACAAATGGGTCCACGTGTAAAATAGTTTCTGTTACCTTAAGCTCATGACTCCTAAACCAGTAAACCGCGGCAATGAGAAAACTGTTAACAAAATACAACCAGGGGACGTTCATCTCCACATAGGCCGGAATTCGTATGTCCAGAAACAGAATGATTATCTGAAGGAAAACAAATGGGAACCACGTTCCAAGAAAACAGATCAGAAGCTTGGTCAAGAGCTGCTTTTTACAGATGACCGTGTGATCCCAGTCTGGTGCAAGGGGAAAGTACAGGGCAGTCTCATTCATATAGGAGGTGATGTGAAGGGTCTGAATCAGCATCAGGACTTCAGACCAACAAGTCCCAAAAACCACCAGGAGGACCCCCACCATGAAAACCGACAGCCAGTAGCTCTGAATGCTAACGTAGAACGGGCACTGGTAGGAAGAGAGACTGTGTTTGCTCAAGCTTACGTAGACGACAGCGTCTCCCAAAACATACACAAGGGCTGCGATCCAAATGAAAATGATGGAAAAGAAATAAAAGACGTTTTGACAGAAGCGTGAGACCTTGGACGTCTGAGAGATGTTCAGGTAGTGATCCAGACCGGCTAGAAGAAAAACTGGGCAGTGCAGGAAGCCATAGGCAAAGGACATAATTTGAGGTAACAGACAGATGTGGTATTTTGTAAACCTGATGCCCCAAAGGGCAAAGTCCTGGAAATAGGCTATGAAAGAGAGGCCCACCAGAAGAAAGAAGTCAATGAGCGCTACTGACATGCAAAAATATTCCAGAAAACTTTGGTGGGTGTCCTTTCTTCCAATGGCTATCATCAGGATGTTGAGGAATGTTTTCACAAGTATAACTAAGAGTACCATGCAGCTGGGATCTAGAGATGGGTGCTCAGGATATGACTGGAGCTGAAAGGTGTGATTATCCAGAGAAACAAACATTTTTTTTTTCTTCAGTCAAGTTTCAGAAGGTCTGGTGGAACATGTAACACATGGAAAAAAGGGTGCTTGTTTTCTATACCTAGAGGGAAAATGATTTCAGGCTTTAAAATTATTTTCTAGGTATATAAAAAAAATTTAGTTTTCTAAATTTGTATTTTACAAAGAAAATCTCACTACCGGTATAACCTAATTTAATCCATTAACATAACCAACTCAGTTTTGGAAATAAGAATCTAATGGCACTCTTTTGATTCATTAAGCACCTTCTATGTGCCAGGCACAATACTAAGTGCTGGGATACAAAGACAAAAAAAAAAGTTACCGCCCTTTAGGGACTTACATATTCGTGGGGGGAAACAAAACATACACGCAGATTGGTCTCTATACACTAAATACAATGTAATTTCATCTGGGAGCATTAACAGCTGAAAGAATGAGGGAAAAAAAGCCAGTTGATGGAGGTGTGACAGTTGAGCTAAGCCTTTAAGGGAGCTATATACTCATAATACTTGTATGGTGGCCTTAGGAAATGATACAAGTCAAAAGACAAGTTTTTGTTTTGTTTTAAGGCAGCAAAGTATGGTGGGAATCCCTGAACAAATAGAGTGTTGGACAGAGGTGCTTAGGATCTTCTGATTGTGACTTTGGGTAAGGCACTTACGTTCTGTTGGCCTCAGTTTCCTCATTATAAAATGAGGGTATGAGTCTGGCTGATGTAAAATTTAAGGTCTTTTCCAGCTCTAAAATTCCATGTCAGAAGTGGAAATGCAGTTACCCACATCTAAGATGGCCTAGAGCATGGTTGGTTTTGACCCAGCTTTCTCTCTAAAATAGATTTTTCACTTCATCTTTCTTTGTTCCCTCACTGTCTAAACAACCTTGTATTTATTCTGGAGTAGAATTAAAGCTCCTTAAGGGCAGGAACAACTTCATTTTTGAATTTGTGCACATCACACAGTAGGCACTTAATACTTGTTCAATGGATTGATTGGCATTTTTACAGCACTTTAAAGTTTGCAACATCCTTTACAACTATCTCATTTCAGCTTCATGACAACCCTGTAAGATAGGCACCATATGTGTTGTTATTCCTGTTTAATAGATATGGAAACAGAGATTAAGTGACTTAGTCCAAGATCCCAAAGTTAGTGACAGGTGGAATCTGAACCCAGAACATCTTTCAACTCCAGTTCTCAATCTACTGTGCCATGACATCTTTCCAAAAGGACAAGCCGTCACATATAACTTAGGAAAATCACAAGATTACAACTATAGAAATCTGAGGACATGTCTGAATAAGCCCTTTTGGGGGACTTCTGACCAAAATAAAATGGCTACCTGAATGGACACAGGCCCATCAGCTCCCCACATCTAATACAGCAAAAACCTAGAAATTGCAGCAGGCCAAATAATGATCAAAATATACGAGAAACTACACTAAATGACTTCTTCCATCCCAGAAGTAGACAAAAAACCACTTGGAAGCCAATGGGTGCCAGGCGATATGAAGCCACTGGAGTCGGCTGATTAAAGGAGTCACATGGTCAGATCTACGATAAAGGAAATTTCATCATTGTGTAGGTTGGACTTGAGCAGTGAGAAGCTTGGGGCAAGAAACTGCCATAAGGATACTCTAGAGGTGCCAGGTGAACCAGGCTAGCAGCTGTTTGAATGGAGAGGAGAGGTCAGATCCAAGGGGTGTTGTAAAAGTAGAAATAACAAGATTTGACAAGTTGGGTCCATGAGGTGAGGGAGAGTAAAGAGTAGAAGGTAATACCAAGACCATGAACTGGAGGAATGGGGATGACTTTGATAGAACAAGAGAAGTTTAGAGGACGAAGTTTAGGGGGAAAGATGAGTTCAATATAATAACAATTTTATTAAAGAGAATAACAACAATGAGACAACATACCAAAACCTATGAGATACGGCAAAAGCAGTAATCGGAGGAAAACTGATATCTCTACATGCTTATACCAATAAAATTGAGAGAAAGAGCAGACCAATAAATTGGGTATGCAATTAAAAAAAAAACCAAACCAAGAAAAAGAACTGATTTAAAATCCCCAATTAAACACCAAATTGGAAATCCTAAAAATTAAAAGTAAGAAATAAAATTGAATATAAGAAAACCATTGAATCAATAAAACTAGGAGTTGGTTTTATGAAAAAAAAAATAACAAAAAAACAAAAAACAAACCAGTAAAATAAACCATTGGTTAATGTGATTTAAAAAAAGAAAACCAGGGGCAGGTAGGTGGCACAATGAATAGAGCACTGGCCCTGGAGTCAGGAGGACCTGAGTTCAAATCTAGCCTTGACACTTACTTGCTGTGTGACCCCGGGCAAGTCACTTAACCCCATTGCCTAGCAAAAAAGAAAAAAAAAATCATTAGTACCAAAATGAAAATATCACTAATGAAGTGAAATCAAAGCAATTATTAGGAGTTATTTTGCCCAATTATTTGCCAGTTTAACAATTTAAGTGAAATGGAAGAATACTTACAAAAATATAAACGGTCTAGATTAATAGAAGAGGAAATAGAATAGCTAAATAAACCTATTTTAGAAAAAGAAATTGAACAAGTCCTAAATGAGCTTTCTAAGAAAAAAACATCAGGGCCAGATGGATTTATAAGTGAATTCTACCAAACATTTAAAGATCAACTAATTGCTATATTAAATAAATTATTTGGAACAATGGGCAAAGGACTCCTGCCAAACCCCTTTTATAAAACAAATATGGTACTGATACCTAAACCAGGAAGAACAAAAAACAGAAAAAGAATTACAGAACAATTTCGTTAATGAATGTGGATGCAAAAATCCGAAGTAAAATACTAGCCAGGAGACTACAACAATATATCACAAAGATTATGCATGGTTATCAAATGAGATATATACCAGGAATGCAGGGATGGTTTAACATAAGGAAAATTAGTAACATATTTGATGATGTCAGTAACAAAAGTAACAAAATCATATAATTATATCAAAAGATGTAGAAAGACTTTTGACAAAATACAACACTCATTCCTAATTTTAAAAAAAAAACACTTGAAAGCATAAGTATAAATGGATTTTTCCTTAAAATGATAAGTATCTACCTAAAACCATCAGCAAGCATCGTTTGTAATGGGGTTAAGCTAACAGCCTTCTCAATAAGATCAGGAGTGAAACAAGGATGCCCATTATCACCAATATTATTGAATGTTGTATTAGAAATGCTAACAATTTGCAATAAAAGAGAAATTGAAGGAATCAGAATGGACACTGAGGTAACAAAATTCTCTTTGCACTTGAAATGAAATGATATATTTGGAAAATCCTAAAGATTCACCTAAAAAGTTAGATGAAACAATGAATAATTTTAGCAAAGTAGCAGGATATAAAAATAAACCCATATAAATCATCAGCATTTCTACATATCATCATAAATAAAACCCTGCAAGAAGAGATAATAAGACCCCATTTAAAATAATTATAGGCAACATAAAATACCTGGGAGTATACCTACCAAGACAAAATCAGGAACAACATGAAGATAATTATAAAACTCTTTTTCTACAAATAAAGTCATTTGAATAATTAAAGAAATATTAATTCTTCATGAGCCAATATAATAAAAATTACAATTCTACCTAAACTCATCTACTTATTCAATGCTATCCCAATTAAATTACCAAAAATGTATTTTATTAAGCTAGAAAAAATAATAACAAAATTCATTTGGAAGAACAAAAGGTCAAGAATGTCAAAGGAATTAATGAAAAAAAAAATGTAAAGGAAGGAGGGGTTTAGCAGTACCAGTAATTATAGTAACCTTGTGTTTGACAAATGTAAAGATTTAAGCTTTTGAGGTAAGAATTCACTATTTGGTAAAATAATAGTAAGTTGGGAAAAACTGGAAAGCAGTCTGGCAGAAACTGGGTATAGTCTAGTATCTTATACCATTTACCAAAATAAGGTCAAAATGGATACATGACCTAGATATAAAAGGAGATTATCATAAGAAAATTAGAAGAACTTAAAACATGTTACTGATTAGACTTACGGACTGGAGAAGAATTTATGAATAAATAAGAGAGAACATTGTCAGATGTAAAATGAATAATTCTGATTACATTAAATTAAAAAGATTTTATATAAATAGAACCAATGTAGCCAAGATTAGAAGGAAAGCAGAAAACGGGGGGGGGGGAATCTTTTATAGACAGTTTTTCAGATAAAGGTCTCATATCAAATATATAGGGGACTTTATTAATTAAATGCGAATTAAAGCAACTTTGCAATATCTCACACCTATCAGACTGAATAAAATGATAGAAGAGGAAAATGACAAGTTTTAGAGGGTATATGGAAAAATTGGGACACTGATATATTGTTGGTGGAATTGTGAACTGATCCAACTGTTTTGGAGAACAATCTGAAATTATGCCCAACTGTGTGAAACCCTTTGACCCAGGAATAGCACTAGTAGGCCTTTTCTAAAATACTTATAGCAGCTCTCTTTGTGGTGGCAAAGAACTGGAAATTGAGGGGATGCTCATCAGTTGGGGAATGGCTAAACAAATTGTGGTTGTGATATGATTGTGGTGAAATACTACTGTGCTGTAAGAAATGATGAGCTGCTTGATATTAGAAAAACATGGAAAGACTTGCATGAAATAATGAAAGAATGAAATGAGAACCAGGAGAATGTTGTATACAGTAACAGCAATACTGTTCAAAGAACAACTGTGAATGACTAGAGTAGTATAAATACTCAAATCAGCTACAAAGGACCTATGAGGGAAGATTCTATCCACATCCAGAGAAAGAACTGCTAAATAGAAGTATGCATTGTATGGTTGTGTGTGTGTGTGTGTGTGTGTGTGTGTGGACATTGGTGGCCTTCTGTAGCGTGGGGAGGGGAGGGAGGGAAGGAAACAATTTGAAACTTAAAATGTAACAGAAATAAAATAAATTAAAAAAATAGGAGAACTTTATGAGCTGTCTTGTTGAGATGGAATTTTTTTTTTAGCCACTTAATCAATGAAAGTGAATAGCTAGTTACAATATAAAAATTTACTTTTCTTCTGGCTAATGACAGGCAGTGACTATTAAATAATAAATGTACTTTAAAAAAAAAGAAATGAATTGAGGGCAGCTAGGTGGCGCTGTGGATAGAGCATTGGCCCTGCAGTCGGGAGGACTTGAGTTCAAATGTGGCCTCAAACACATGATATTCACTAAATGTGTGACCCTGGGCAATTCACTTAACCCTGATTGCTTCTCAAAGAAAAAAGAAAAAGAAAGAAATGAGGAAACTGAGGCCCCTAGAGGGAAGCAGTTGTCTCAAGGTCACAGAGTCAGTGTGTGCTACAGCTGGGATCTAAACTAAACTCCTTAGGCCGCCATTTTAAGCCCTTTACATATCACTCTGGTCTGGCTTTTCCCTTTTAGGAACTGTATGTTACAATTAAAGTGACCAACGTTCTGGTCCCTAAATTTAGTACACCAGTACGCCATCACCCTGCCTGGTTCTGCACAAACCAGGAGTGCCTTCTCTTTGCCATAGGTGGGTGTGGGAAGGAATGATGGGGAAAGGGAGAGAGAAGGAGAAGAGAAAGAGAAAAAGGAAGGAGGGAGAAGAAGGGAGGGAGGGAGAGAGGAGAGGGAGAAAAAGGAGGAAGAAAGATAGGCTGGAAGAAGGAAGGAAGGAGGGAAAAGATAGGAATGGAGAAGGAAAGGGGGAGGGAGAGAGGAGGGAAGGGGGAGACAGTTGGGGGCAGGGTAGAACAGAGGGGAGAGATCAGCCAGCTACAACCAGCTATAATCTAGGAAGAAAACCAGGATTATCTAGTACAGGGCAAGTTGAAGAAAGAAAGAATTTATCAGGGAAGTGCTACTCATAGCAAAGAGACTTAGAAAAAGAAGTGACAAGAAGACGAAGAGTGTGGGTCCCTTGCAGGCAGTTTCCCGGGGCAGTGGGAGTGGGCCAGATTGTAGGCAGCTGGTAAGAGGCCAGAGAAGGCTCCAGGTGGGCTCTGAGCTCATTCCCCAGGCCACCAAGTACGCCTAGATACCCTCCTCCTAAACCAGCATGTGCCCATAAAATGGCAGCATCCGATTCTCAGGACTGTGCTTTTCCATGACCAAGGGGAAGGAAGAACCAGTTCAACAAGTCTAGAGGGTGATTTGCTCTACCTCGGCTAGGGAGGCGGGTGGGGCACAAACGCCCATGGGACAAATGTCAAGTAATAACCACCCAGACAATGCACAGCACAACACCACACACACACACACACACACACACACACACACACACACACACAC
>NW_020954588.1:30004901-30024432 GCF_900497805.2 Vombatus ursinus
CACACACACACACACACACACACACACACACACACACACACACACACACCACCCTCATATACACACTCACATCCCTACTCTACTGACCCCTAAAGCTGTACCAAAAAATGATGGCACCTCTGGCTTAGGGACTGCAATCCTGGATGGCCAGTCCGCTACAAACCCTTCTGAAGTGCGTGGTACCAAGGCCATCACTGGGATGGCTTGCCAGCCTGACCCACGCCCCAGCCTCACTGAACCATGCTCCATCCGTCTCCTTCGGGTGTCAATAAAAAAATACAAAGTGTTGATCTAAAATTTGAGCTGCCTAAGTTTCATGGGCCAAAACTTTTGGTTGGAACTAGGGGTGTCCCTCTGGGAAAAAGTGCTGATAAAAATCCATTGTTCTTACCGCTTTCTCATACCCTCCCATCCCTGAAATTCCCATTCACTTACTTTGTATTTACATGTATGTGTACAGTGGAATGGAAGCCCCTTGAGGGCAAAGCCTGCTTCATTTTTGTCTTTATATCTCCAGTACAGTGCCTGGCACACAGTAGGTGCTTAATAAGTGTTTATCCTTCTTCCTTCTGCTTTATCACGCACCTGCTAGGGACAGACCACTGGGCTAGGTGGGTGGGCAACAAAGAAATATATCAGACCCCAAGCCCCACAGCCTGCAGAAAATCTCGGATCAAGCTATCTTTGGAGTCAATCAATCCACAAGGGTTGTAACTGTTAATATAATAAATTCTTAGACCAAGAGAAAGAAGAGCAGGAAGTTGAGGTCAGGATTCCAGTGGTCTGATGATGATACCACCAAATCTCTTGGGAGTTGGTTGGAAAACCAGGGGTTAGCAGGGTGGGGGAAGGAGATGATGGTTTCTTTCCACTGGCTCAGCCCACAAAATTCTATTTATAAAGCTGATTACTCTTCATAACCTAATACCTTTACCCACTCCAAACATTCATCTGAATACCGGCGCCCGCAGGGTTACAAAGGACGGGAATGGGTAATGCACTTACCCGGCCTCCTCCAGAGGTTACTTCTCAGTCCAGATGGTCTTTCTAAGTGGATTAGGTCTGTCCCTGGTTCCTTTCCATCCTGAGCCCCGCCACCACCTCCAGCTCAGCCTCTCACCTCTCTGGGATGTTGTGAGACAGATAAGATCTGTGGGGTCAGAAAAGAGCCGGCATGAGCTCTGAGTTCTTGCTTTAAACCAGGGGCCTGCCTCCAATTCCTTGCTTAGTCATCAGTATCCAGTATCTAAAGAGAACAATGGTATTTGGGTAGAGCACCCAAATTTGAGAGGTCTACTCCCGCCAGTAAGCATGAGCCCCCGACCTGGGGAGGTGGGAGGGGAGGACAGGCTTGGGTGGGATGGCTCTTCAGGGTAGGGCTAGGTGACCTCTGAGAGTCGATGCAGTTAGGTATCCTCATTCATTTACATTTCAGATTCTCACAAAGTCAAAAATGGCCCATCTTCCCCTCCCCACAAAGTTCAATTCTTCATTTATGAAGCACCTACTATGTGCTTATGAGAGACAGCAAGGTATAGGCGATAGAGGGCCGGCTGTGGGAGTCAGAAAGACTTGCGTTCAAGTCCTGCTTCTGACATATGCTGGCTTAGTAATCCTGCAGGAATGGCTTAAATTCTCAGTGGAAGTCCCCACCTGGAGTCCAAAATCAGGGATATCTGGCTAGAAAACAAACCACCCTAGACTTCAGGGGACATAGAGATTAAAAACAAAGGAGAATTTATGCCATTTGGAGAATTCATTTTCATTCTTCCTTCTGTCAGTCCTCAAATAAACAAAGACCCAACCACACAGCCAGTAGTAGATTCAGACCTGTAGGCAGCTCACAGTGGCTGGAAGCCACCGAGAAGGACCCCAGGGCTTTTTCTGCCTGAACTTAATGGGCTGGCCAGCCAGTCTTGGTACATCTGCAGAAGAGCCCCGCCCCCCATAGCTTCTGTATCACACACGTTCACAGATTTACAGCTGGAAGTGCCTTGGGGTTCATCCTCTCCTTTCCAGATGAGGAAGGGTAAGAGATCTGCCTGAGGTCACATAAGCAGTAAAATCTCAGAGGCAGGATGTGAAACCAGCTGTGGTTCCAGAGCCGGGGTTGTTTCCATTGGACCACACAGATGTTTTCCTTTCATTCGACACTTCAGTCAACAAGCATATATTAAGCACCTACTATATGCCAGGCACTGGTGAAGAGCTGGGTATACAAAAAAAGGTAAAAGACAGTCCTGCTGTCCAGGGGCTTGCAGTCCACAGGGGAAGAGAACATGCAAATGGCTATGGACAATTAAGCTACAATCAGGATAAATTGGAAATAATCAACAGAGGGAGGAAATCAGGTTAAGGGGGATCAGGAAAGGCTTCCTGTAGAAGGCAGGATTTTAGCTGGAACTTGAAGGAATCCAGGGAAACCAGAAGAAGGAGATGATGAGAGAGGATTCCCAGCTTGGGGGACATCCAGAGACAGTGCAAGGAGACTGGAGATGGAGTGGGCAGGAGGCCAGTGTCGCCGGACTGAAGAGGGAGGGAAGAAGGGAAGGAGAGGCAAAAATGGTTGGGGGGAGGCAGGTTATGAAGGATTAAATTAAATTAATTAAATTAAAAGGATTTTATGTCTGCTTCTGGAGGTGATAGGGAGCCAGTGAAGTTTATAGAGTAAGGGGGTGACACGGTAGGACCATGGAAGATCCCCTTTCACAGCTAAATGGGCTGAGGAGAGGTCGGAGGCTGGCAGACTCTTTGGCCAGCGATTGCCACGGTTCGGTGCGAGGTGACGAGGGCCTGCACTGGAGAGGCGGCAGCATCAGAGGAGAGAGAAGGGGGCATCTGGATGGGAAAAACTGGAGACTGGAGAAATGTTATGAAAGGAAAATCGACAAATCTTAGCAATAGACTGGACGTGGCAGGTGAGAAAAAGTGAGTCTAGGAGCAGCAGGATGGGGGCACCCTCAACAGTAACAGGAGTTAGGAAGAGGGGAAAGTTGGGGGTAGGAAGAGAGTTCAGCTTTGGTCTTAAGATGTCTTCAGGAGATCCAGTTCAAGCTGTCCAGTCGACAGGTGGAGACCAGAGACTCTGGTCAGTAAGGAGGTTAAGCCTGGATAAGTGGATCATTAGCATAGATATGATCATTGAATCCATAGGTGCAGATGAGATCAACAAATGAATAGTGTGGAGGGAGGAGAGAAGAGGGCCCAGGACAGAACGAGGATTGAGAAAAGGCCATCTGATCTGGCAATTGAGAGATCGTCGGAACTTTGGACAAAGAAGTTTGGGCCGAATGAGCTCAACACATGTCTTAAGATTTAAAAATAATTTTTGTCATGATAATGCTGTGAGGTAGGCAGTACAGGTAGCCCCACTTTACAGATGAGGAAACTGAGGCACAGGGGAGTTAAATGACAATAGCTTCCAATCATGCAGCTAGGATTGGTCTCCTGATTCAAAGGGCTAGGGGGGTTCTTTTCACAAATACAATATCCCAACAGATCTGGGACCGTAGACTAGGGTGAGTCTTTGTTCCTAGCTTATGAAATTCCTCTTCCGTATCTTTTCTCTAGATCCAACGTAAAGGATTTACCCAACATAATAGGGGACATATCTCTGGTTCTTTGAATGTTTCATGGATACCGATGCCCCACCCACAGGATTCGGCTGGTTGTTATCCTTCTCTTTGAATTCCCATCCCCTTTGCCAGCCATGGATGTCGAGATTAACTCCTTGTCAACAAGGTTAATTTTAAGGAGGCCCATATCCTGGTACCGATGTTTTCTCTCTGATACTCCACCTGGGTCTTTAGGCCACCTAATCATTTTAATGACGAGTGGTAGTTTTAGAACCGAGAGAAAGAAAGGAAGACAGAATTCTTACAATTATCTTACACATCAGACTTTGATCACTGATATCGGAGGCAAAGATTCTTTTTTTTTTTTCCCAATCAGCAGCTTTCTTTTTTTATCTTAGCTGCACTGATTTTATTAGTTTAAAAAAAAAAAAAGGCTTTCCAATTTTATATACTCAAATATACAGGAGGAAGCTGAGACCCAGAGAAATAAATAATGTGAGTTGCTCCAAGTCTCACACATTATAAGGCCCAGAGGTGGGTTTTAAACCAAGGTCCTCTGACTCCAAGCCCAGGAGTTAAAGTTACCTTACCACAGGTAAAGGCAGGTCAAAGAAATAAATCAATGTTATCTTTACTTGTGGTTTGGCCACCAGTGGCATGTGGAGCATAGCATTCATCCCAAGGAACAAAAAAAGAGGGTTTCAATACCTGAGGCCCTCTCTAAGATCCCTCCCAGCCATAGCCCTAGGATTCTATGATCCTTTTGAGACCCTTCCCAGGGACCTCCAAGCTCTCTTCAGCAGATTCTCCATCATTGGATTTCCACAGAGGTCATTCTAGAGACACCTTGTGTTTCCTCACCGGTTACTGTTTTCCTTAAAACACCCATTTTTCTTTCTTTCTTTCTTTCTTTCTTTCTTTCTTTTTTTGCTTAGCTTCCCTTGAAAGTTCAGAACCAACTCAAAGTTTTTGTGGTCTATGTTACTCAAATAATAAGTGGCCTCTTTGGGAAGATAAACTTTGTTTTATCTTTTAATGATACATGTGCGTGTGTGTGCGAGTGTGTGTGTGTGTGTTTTCAAATGCAAAAGATTATAAACTCAGAGCTGAGAGAGGCCTTAAAGATAATCTAGTCTAACCAGAGCTCTTTTTGCAGCTGAGAAAACAAATACTTGCACAAAATCACACAGATGATAACAAGTGGGAGAGTCAGAGTCCCAGGACTTGAATTTGGGTCCTCTGACTTTAAATCCAAAGCTATTTTCATTGCAATATATTACCACACTGGAATTTTTCTTTTGGGAAGATTTTCCTTTTGAATGAAGACAAGGCAAAACCAAAAACAAAAGATTAAATAAAACTCTAACTCAATCCAATACATAAAAATCCAGACAATGAAACAGAATGACACAGAGACCATCTGTTATTTACCAACTTTAAACGAAACTATGGCGGTGTGCATTATCTTTAACAAGGAAATGCCAAGGCGATAAGTCTGGTTGGTGCTAAAAGGAGTTTAAAGAAAGCTGACCAAGCAAAGTCACCCCAAGGGCGCTGACGGATAAAACTGGAAGAAGGAAAACAAAGGATCCGACGACCAATTACTCTGACCGTCCCGCTGGTGCTGATGTGCTTTTTGAGAAAGATGAAATGGTCCTAAAGAACACAAGGCCGTGGCTTTCCCCATTCTGCACCCTGGCGATGCAGGGGTGGGCACTTTCTGTCCCCAGGCCTCATTCTCCCCCTCTGTAAAATGAGGGCGTTGGGACAGGTGGCCTTTTAGGTCCCCTCATGGTCCAGCTCTAAGAACCTTGGCTCCTATGACCCCAAAAGAGCTGAGAGCCCCCCCAATAACCCGCATAATGGAAAATAAGCAAGACTAATATGCAAGAAGGGTATAGCAAGGCTTTCATTCCTCTGGGGTCTTATCAAGGAACTGACTGAAAGATGAGTGAATTTGCGACCTCCCCGTGCTTACTATCCAACTATCCAAAAAGAGAGTTTTCTCTGGGAAGCAATACGCCACCCTCGGGAGTCTCTTCTGACAAGATGTCTCCCATACACTTGAAGTGGAGAGAGTGCTACAGTCCAAAGACTCCAGTTCGGACAGCTGACTCTCACTAAGGGTGTGAATTCTGGCAAGTCACTTGATCTGAGCCTCAACTTTCTCATGTGTAAAATGGAGAAAATCAGAAAATGCTATCCACACCCAGAAAAAGACCTGTGGAGTCTGAATGCAGATCAAAGCATACTATTTGCTCTTTCTCTCTTTTTTGTTTCTTCTTTCTTGTGGTTCCTCCCATTGGTTCCAATTCTTCTTTACAACATGACTTCCATGAAAATAGGTCTAATATGAATGTATATGTAGAGCTTATATCAAATTGCACACCATCTTGGGGTAGGGAGAGATGGGGAGAAAATTTCAAATTTAAAATCTTATGGAAGTAAATGTTAAAATTAAAAATAAATAATTTTTTTTAAATGGGGATAATCATTCTTGCCCAATCAATTTCACAAGGAAAGTGCTTTGAAAACTTTGTAATTTATAAAATAAATGTAAACTATCACCAACGATCTGGGTATCTCTCCTTCCTAATCTCTTAAAACCTTCAGTGGGGGCAGCTAGGTGGCGCAGTGGACAGAGCACCGGCCCTGGAGTCAGGAGGACCTGAGTTCAAATTCGGCCTCAGACACATAACACTTACTAGCTGTGTGACCCTGGGCAAGTCACTTAACCCAGACTGCCTAGCCAAACAAAACAAAACAAAACCCTTTAGTGTCAGGCTGTGGTCCTGACTTCAACCCCTTACACCCTCACACAAGAGCTGGTGTTAATTCTAACACTCTGTCTCACGGTCACTTGTTTTCACGTGGCCACAAAATGATGCAGACTTCTACGAGCTGACTTTGAAAACTGCCCTGCCTATGAAGATCCCCACCACTGTTCACTCCTGTTTTTAGGAGTCAGATAAGCCAAGGGCTCTCTCATTACCTTACAGCCACACCTTGTGGAGAAAAGTTTCCACCACATGTTCACTCATAATATGACCCGTCATTTAATAAAACCTGGACTCAGGAAATTCATTCATTCATTCATTATTCATCCATTCATTCAGTATTTAAGTGCCTACTCAGAGGGCAGCTTGGTGGTGCAGTGGATAGAACGCCACGCCTACAGTCAGGAAGACCTAAGTTCAAATCTGGCCTCAGATACTTCCTAGCCATGTGACTCTGGGCAAGTCACTTCACCCTGTGTGCCTCAGTTTTCTCATCTGTAAAATGAGCCAGAGAAGGACACGGCAAACCACTGCAGAATCTTTGCCGAGAAAACCCCAAATGGGGTCATGAAGAGTCGGACATGACTAAAAGGAGTGAACAACAATTCTGTGTAAGGCATCGTGCCTGCAGACTGATACAAATATTAAAGACTGAAAATTGGTCAAAAAGCAAAGTACCCTCAAAGACTTTGCTTCTGCTGGGGGAGAGACAGCATGTACACAGGTAAGTTAAGACAAGATAACTGGAGGAAGGAGGGAGGGTTTTTGCTCTCCACTAAGTTAGAGGGTCTAAAATGAAGTACATTTCTGAGAAGGATAACGGCTTCCTCCCCTGTACCCACACGCCAGAGCTCAGAGCTTCCCCTACCTGTTGGTTGCCTGTTCCATCAGAGCCTGGAACGCCGAATGCCTGAGCTCACCTAAACAGCACACCTCTTCAAGGAGGGCTATGAGGTGTGATGCGAGTGCCGGGTGCGAGTTTCATCGACTAAGGGGAGCTATCCGAGGGTCAGGAGGGCCCCTCAACCATCCCCATGTAGGAAGGCAGGTACCGTGGCCTCACCACTCACTGGCTCTGCCAACCAGTGAAGAGATCTGGCTGGCCAGGGGGTTAATCCTGAAGGATTTCCTCCTAAGAACATAAGTACAAATCCTGACTGTCTCAGCTGTGATAGTCTTGTTTTAAATCTGAAAACCCGGAAGTGTTTTAAAAAGGAAAAAAATGAAACCCACAAGTTTTTGAGTGTGAAGATAAAGTTTGTACTTTCCTCCTGGGGAAGAGAAACAGACAGAAGGGTGCTGGATGTCCCAGTGGTCTCAGTCACAATAGGAAAAAATCCCTCTATAAAGTCTACATTCCAGCCAAACCGGAGGAATCAGCCGCAACCTCAATTAGACATCCCAGGTGCCCCCACGCCTGGCCCAGCCTCCCTCCTGATCTCTGCCTTTTAGAATCCCCATCCACTTTCAAGGCTTAGCTCAGGCGCCATCTCCTGCAGGAAGCCACCTGTGATCACCCCCCAAAGTTAGCGCTGCCTTCCTCCTCCAGCAGAGGCTCGAAATGTACACAATGTAGGGTGGGCAGGAAGGGAGTGCCAAGCCACAGCTAAGCACAAACCCCCTTCCACCTTCCTTCCTGGCCTTTCCTCTCCTCTCGCTAACTCCAGTCCAATTGATCATTGGCCCCGAGAAGGGGGTGCTGAGCCCCATGAATGCCGTTCATTCAGCATTTACCGAGAGCCTGCTATGCACCAAGTACTGTGGAACCCACAGAGGAAGAAAAGAAAGCCCCCGAAATCAAGGTTTTACTACCTAGCAAGGAGATTACAAAAAGTGGAGTGTGACAAATAGATAAGAGAGGTCCACGTGGGGCAGATCACTCACGTCCAGAGCCGATGGGGGTTGGAGGAGGGAAGAAATCAAGGCAGACTTCATGAAGGAGGTGGTGTTTGATCTGGGCCTAGAAGAATGTATAAGACCACAGAGATAAATTTCAAAGTCCCATAGATCTGTACTAAAAGACAGGAAAGACTGAAATGGCATCAGTTGGGAAAACTGGGTCCCATCCCGGCCAAGCTCTACCTGTTCAGATGAAAAAAGATCCTTCCCTTCTTGGATAAAAGGAAACACCCCATATTTTCCCATATTCTAAGGATCAGGCAGTGTGCTTTCGCTTCTAACCCTGAATCCAGAACATTTCGGGGAGAGTAGGGAAACAAGATTTTTGAATCTTGTTGAAAATACACAGTTAAGGGGGGCAGCTAGGTGGTACAGTGGATAGAGGACTGGCCCTGGAGCCAGGAGGACCTGAGTTCAAATCCAGCCTTAGACACTTACGAGCTGGCTGTATGACCCTGGGCAAGTCACTTAACCCCTACTGCCTCAAAAAAGAAAAAAAAAACAAAATACACAGCTGGGAAAAGTAGAAGAGAATAGGGTGCAGGGAAAGACACAATTAACAATCTTAACTATGAACACGAACACCTATAAAAAGCTCTTAAACTATACATACCCTTGTTATTCAGTCATTTTTCAATTGTGTCTAACTCTTCATGACCCCATCTGGGGTGTTCTTGGTAAAGACAATGGAGTGATTTATCATTGTCTTCTCCAGCTCATTTTACAGGTGAGGAAACTGAGGCAAACAGGGTAAAGTGACTTGCCCAGGGTCACACAGGTAAGTGTCTGAGGCCAGATTTGAACTCGAGATGAGTCTTTCTGAGTCCAAGCCCAGCGCTCTGTGCACTATGGCGCCACCTAGCTGCCCTTATGGTATAGTAGTGTTTCCTTATATTCACAGACCTCACTCTGTTCAGCCATTTTTTAACAGATGGGCCTCCTCTGTTTCCAGTTTTTTGCTACCAGGAAGTAACGCTTTTAAAGCTCCAAAGTGTTTTTACTTCTATTATCTCATTAGTCTTTTCTTTAGGTTTGCCAGTACTAAGGATTCAATATATGCTTGCAGACTGATTAACCTAACCTAATGCTTGTACATACAGCAGGTGCCTAATAATAAACGGTATTTGAATTAAATTTATCTATTTATTCATTATTTATTGATTGATTACGTGACTCTGTCTTCCTTCTTTATTTGTGCCACAAAGTAGGAGTTCTCAAAGTGTAGTCTGGGGGCCCCCACGGGGCATCTGTGGCCCCAGTGCTTCCGCGTACAGTAAGTGCCTAATAATAAATGGTGTTTGAATTGAATTTATTTATCTATTTTATTTATTGATTACATGACTCTGTTTCCCTTCTTTATTAATATCACAGAGCAGGGATTCTCAAAGTGTGGTCTGGGGCCCCCAGAGCTCCTCAAAACCCTTTCAGGACATTGTGAGGTCAAAATTGTTCCAATAATAATACAAAGGCGTTATTTGCCCTTTTGACTCTCATTCTCTACCAACATGAAGACCAAATTAACATCTCCGCAGAAATGTAATTTTGCTTTACAAGTGGATAAATCTACCGGGGTGGCTGGACTTGCTACTTCGCTTTTATTTTTCCCCATCCGCATCAAAAGGAGACCTTTTATGTGAACGCCTGGTAACAGAAAGAAGAAGTGATGAAATATTCAGTGTCAGATGACTTTCTGGATCTTGTGGTTTATCCTGGAACAAGTGTGCTGACATTTGTATAGATAGTGCAAAAACAATTTGCAATTTACACGTGCAAAAATGAAAACCAAAGGCCACTCTTCTCATTACATCTTGTTTTTCATAAAAATGTTAATTGTTAACATGTGATGGGTTTATTACTGTTATTTTTAGAAGAGTAAAAACTTTTTAAAAAAATGATCAGTTCACCTCAATAGATAAGCAAAGGATATGAATAAACAATTCTCAAAAGCAGAATTATAAAGTATTCACAACTCTATGAAAGAATGCTCCAAATGCAAATGGCAAATCAAAACAAGCCCAAGGTGAGCTTTCACCTCACACCCAACAAAATGGCGAAGATGACAAAAAATGAAAACAGTCAGTATGGAGTGCTGGAGGATGATAGGCACACTAATACATTGTTAGTGGAGCTGAGAGATGGTACAACCGTTTTGGAAAGCGATTTAAAATTAGTTAAAGTGACTAAAACGTCCATGCCCTTTGATCCAGAGACTCCATTACTGGACTTCTAAGAAGCCATCAATAAAAAGAAAGCCCCCCTAAACTTTAAAATGTTTACAACACTACCTTTTGTGACAGCCAAGAACTGGAAACAAAGTCATTGGCCATCAATTGGAGAATGGATAAAAAAACTGTGGTATGTGAACGTAATGGAATATTACTGTGCTAGAAGAAGTGATGTGTGTGATGACCACGGAGAAGAATGGAAAGATCTGGATGAACTGATGCAGAGTGAAGTCAGCAAAGCCAAGAAAACAACATACACAGTAACTACAACAATGTGAATGGAAAGTAAATGTAACAGAATTATAAAGGTCAAGCGGAGACAAAGAGAAGACCCCAACTCACCCCCCTGGGAAGGTGGGAGGTCCACAGGGTTGTAGACTGCATCTTTCATTGTACTGATTGGCTGTGCTAGTATTTCCCTCTTTTTTCTCGTCTTTAAAAACTATTTTTTGGGGCAGCTAGGTGGCCCAGTGGATACAGCACCAGCCCTGAAGTCAGGAGGACCTGAGTTCAAATGCGGCCTCAGACCAAACACTTGACAATTACTAGCTGTGTGATCCTGGGCAAGTCACTTAACCCCAATTGCCTAACAACAAAAAAAAAAAAAACCAACTTTTTTTTATGGGATGGCTCTCTGGGAGGGGGAAAACTATGATATGTAAAACAACAAAAGACATCAATAAAAACTCATTTTTAAAAATGATCAGTTTTAATTTCTAATACAGTAAATAGTGATAGACATAACCCACATAAACAAAAGTTCTTTGGGGTCCTTAATAAGGTTGAAGAGCATCCTGAAGGGGTCCTGAAGACTTAAAAAATTTGAGGACAGAACCAGGAGAAACAGGTAGAACTAAGCTGAATGCTAGAAAAAGAATCCCAGCTCTCCAAAAGTAGAATGGGCAGCCTCAGTGGAGAGGGAGGGAAGGAGGCAGCTCCCTTCCCTGGGAACCTTCAAGCAAAGGCTGCGTGACAGACCACTTGTTGGGCAGCTGCAGAGAAGATGTTTATTCCTGGTTTCCTTTGGAACAGATGGTCACTGAGGTGGCTTCCAGCTCTGAAACTGTGACTACTCTCATCCACCCAGCCCTGGGTCAGTCGTCTCGGTTCCTCATTCCCAAGCGATCCATCCTAGTAAACACAGCTGTGGTGCTGGCGGTGGGAGCAGGAAATGGACGCACTACTTTTACATTATGAACGTTTTCTCCATCACTTTCTTTACTTAGTTTCCTCATCTGTAAAATGGGAATAGTAATAAGCCCTAATTCCAGAGTCATTGTAAGGATAAAATGAAATAATATTTGTAAAGCTCTTTGCAAACCTTAAAGTGTTATAAAGATGCCAGCTATTATTATTATTAATAATTAATTGATAATTCTGAGGCCTGACTTCAGTTCTTCAGTATTACCGGCTCCAGTCATCTCTACCTCTACGCTGACTTGAGCTGCACACCGGCCCCCTTTGGCCCTAACTCTGGACTAGACCCTCCCAAAGATGCTGGACTCTGAAATACCCCGTCCCTCTGACCGCCCATACTTCCTTGACCCCTCCCGATTCTCTCAGTCACTGTTCTCCACTGAAATCCTAAGTAAATCATTATGGTGGCAGACAATAGGGAGGGCTTGACCCTGCTGTCTGCATTGTCAAGATTCGCTTGGCCAAAGAATGGTGGCCAGAATCCCTTGGTGTTCCCCCCGCCCCCGCCCTCCCCATCAGCTGCTGGTCCTAGGTGGGCCCTGGGATTTCTCCAGCTCCTCTCCCCCCCAAGCTGCTGAGCAAAGCTGAAAGGTCATGAAGCCAGGACCCTCCCACTACAAACAGAGGACCTGCCTGGCCGCTCTCAGAAACCTTTCCATCCACTACTCCTGGAGGTCAGCCTTGCCGGCCTGTTCCAAATCTTTTCTCGTCTCAAGCACGAGCCTCCGTTTTCTCTACACCGCTCCTTCCATGTTTTCCAGTGTCTTCACTGAAAATCCCCTCCTGGGCCAGGATGAAGCCCCCTCAGGTCTTACCCAGGACAATCCCTCTTCTTTTGTTTGGTAGTACCCCTTCCTGGCCTTGCTCCATTTATCACCCCCATTCTCATATTCTCTTGAATCTCCTATCTCTCCCTATCCACTGGCCCTTCTAAGAAATAGGCTTCAATATTTTTTTTTTCTTTACGTCCAAAGATTTTTTTTTTAATTTTTAACATGTGTTTTTAAAACTTTGGGTTACAAATTTTCTCCCTTCCTCCCTCCCCACCCACCCTCATTGAAAAGGTAAGCATCTCGATACAGGTTATAGATGTGCAGTCATGCAAAACACTTCCATAGTAGTCCTGTTGTGAAAAACTAAGCATATTTCCCTTCATCCTATCCTACCCCCCATTTATTCTATTCTCTCTTTTGACCCTGTCCCTCCTCAGAAGTGTTTGCTTTTGATTATCCCCTCCCCCAATCTGCCCCCCATCAACCCCCTGCTCTCTTGTCCCCTTCCCCCCTTATTTTCCTGTAGAGTAAGATAGATTTCCATACACCATTGTGTACGTTATTCCCTCCTTAAGCCAAATCCTATGAGAATGAGATTCACTCATTCCCTCTCATTTTCCCCCATTTCCCCTCCACTGTAAAAGCCTTTTCTTGTCTGTTTCATGTGAGATATTTTACCCCATTCTACCTCTCCCTTTCTCCTTCTCCCAGTATAATCCTCTCCCACCCCTTAATTGTATTTTCCAGATATCACTCCTTCATCTTCAACTCACCCTGTGCCCTCTATCTATCTATCTATCTATCTATACATACATATAATTTTTCCCTCCCACTACCCTAATACCGACAAAGGACTCATGAGTTACAAATACCATCTTTCCCTGCAGGAATGTAAACAGTCCAACCTTAGTAAGTCTCTTATGATTTCTCTTTCTTGTTTACCTCTTCCATGTTTCACTTGAGTCTTGTATTTGAAGGTCAAATTTTCTATTCAGCTCTGGTCTTTTTCACAGAAATGCTTGAAAGTCCCCTATTTCATTGAATGACCATTTTTTACCCTGAAGGATTATACTCAGTTTTGCTGGGTAGGTGATTCTAGGTTGTAGTCCTAATTCCTTTGCCCTCTGGACCCTTAATGTAGAAGCTGCTAAATCTTGTGTTATCCTGATTGTGTTTCCACAATACTTGAATTGTTTCCTTCTGGCTGCTTGCAATATCTTCTCCTTGAACTGGGAATTCTGGAATTTGGCTACAACATTCCTAGGAGTTTTCCTTTGGGGCTCTCTTTCGGGAGGTGATTGGTGGATTCTTTTGATTTCTATTTTGCTCTCTGGTTCTAAAATATCAGGGCAGTTTTTCTTGATAATTTCTTGAAAGATGATGTCTCGCCTCTTTTTTTGATCATGGCTTTCAGATAGTCCAATAATTTTTAAGTTCTCTCTCCTGGATATATTTTCCAGGTCAGTTTTTTTTCCAATGAGATATTTCACATTCTCTTCTATTTTTTCATTCCTTTTGATTAGTGTTACAGTGCCTTGATTTCTCAAATTGTCCCCATCTTCCAATTTCTCCATTCTAATTTTTAAGGAAGTATTTTCTTCAGTAAGTTTCTGGACTTCCTTTTCCATTTAGCCAATTTTGCTTTTTAGGGCATTTCTCTCCTCATTGGCTTTTTGGACCTCTTTTGCCATTTGGGTTAGGCTATTTTTAAGGTGTTATTTTCTTCAGTATTTTTTTGGGTCTCCTTTAGCATCACTCTTAGTTTTTCCTCTACTTCTCTTACTTGCTTCTCAAAATCCTTTTTGAGCTCTTCCATGGCCTGGGACCAATTCCTATTTTTCTTGGAGGCCGTGGATGTAGAAGCTTTGGATTTGTTGTCTTCTTCTGGTTGTATGTTTTGATCTTCTTTGTGATCAAAGTAAGATAATATAGTCTGACTCTTTTTGTGCTGCTTACTCATGATTCCAGCCAATTATTTGAGTTATAAACTCTTTGTTAAGGTAGGGATCTGTTTCCAGTGTGGAGAATGTACTGTCCCAAGCTTCAGGGGTTTTGTGCAGCTGTTTTCAGAGATACTTCTAAAGACCTGTAAATTTTCAGTTCTTCCAAGGTGCTATGATCAAGGGCGAGGTGTTTACTCCTTTCCTGGCCTGTGCTCTGGTCTGTGAGCACTCTTTTCTGTCTTGGAACTGTGAGGAGGGTTTCCTCTCCACAGCCACTACAAGCTCTACCACGCCAGCGCTCCTCCTCGCCCCAGGACCACCACCCAGAACTATGACCCAGAACCAAGCACGGGCAAAGCAAGAGAATCCTGCACCAGCGGAGAGATCCCTGCAATCCCCCTCTATCAGCCACTCGATTCCCCCTCAGTCAGTGGGCCGGAAGCTCAGGAGGCAGCCGCCACCCCCGCCGAGCTCGGGGACTGGAGCTGAGACCACCGGCTTCTCTCTCTCCCCACTGACACAGACTTTTCCCACTGACCTTTCAAGTTGTCTTTGGCGTTCGTGGGTTGAGAAGTCTGGAAGCCGCCACAGCTGCCCACGATTCAGTCCTCTGAGGCCTGCTCCAGGGTCCCTGCGGCCTGCGCGCCCACACCAAACTGCGCTCCTCTCCCAGCCTGGCGCAATAGACCGTTCCAATCAACCACCCAGGCTGTCTTGGGCTGGAAATTTGTTTCACTCTGTCTTTTTGTGGGTTCTGCTGCTTCAGGATTCGTTCAGAGTCATTTTTTACAGGTATTTGGAGGGGTTTGGGGGAGAGCTCGAGGCAGTCACTGCTTCCCCTCGGCCATCTTGGCTCCGCCCCCCTCCCCCCGACTCCAATAGGCTCCAGCGTTTAAAAAACAAACCAACCAACCCTGGAGCTTTGACCCCAAGACCTTATCAAGCTGTCGTCCCACCTCCCACCTCCCTTTCACTTCTTGAAAAGAGTCTACACCTAAGGTCTCCACATCCCAAACCATCTACTTTGTTAAGTCCGGTGTTTCCCCAAGACAATGTTAGCTGTCGGAAGACGGGGCCCTTTTCACTCTTGCCTTTAGGCTCCCAGCAACTGATGTGCTGCTGGGCACACAGCAGGCACTTCATAAATGTTCATGGATGAAGGGATCGTTAACAGTCACTCATCAATCACCAAATCGAAAGGCCTTTTCCCAGCCTAAGTCTTCCTCCACTTTGGGGAAACTTTCCCACCCCACCCGCTTCCGGTTCTGGTCGTGCACCTCCAATCCCTCCCCCTCTGCTCCTATAAACAACCACCACTCTGTGTTTCCAAGGATTCCAGCTTTAACTCTTGATCTGACCTTTGGCCCCACTCCCCTGGGCCCACATCTTAAACTCCCATCTCTCTCTCAAACCTGGCTTCTCCTTTCACTGGTACCGACACCTCACTGGCACCACCCTGAGCCCGGTTCTCCGTGTTCAAAACCAAGGTATTCACTTTGATTTTCCTTTTTCTTTCTCCCTCATAATACTAATACACATAGACTTACAATTAGTATGTGTGTATATTATATATTACTCATATCAATATGTTTTATATATCATATATAGATGAACCAAATATACTGTATATATTATATACAATTGTGCATATTACATATCATATATATAGTCTGTGACATACATACCATATACTTTATATAGTATATACACATATTATATATAATATACATTCTATACATATATCATACATTATATACACATCATATATAACTACATATAATAAATACATTCTATGACACACATATGCATTATATATATTAAATTACAACCTATACACATCCTATATATTAAATGACACACATAACATACATTATATATTATATACACATCATATATTACACTACATATAATATATACATTCTATATAATAAATTATACCTAACATACACCATACATTATATACACATCACATACATTACATATAATATATAGTGCTATGACACAATTATATATTACATATACATTGTATATATTAAATTACATAATATACAATTCTATATATTAAATGACACACATAACACATTGTCTATTAGATAGACATCATATCTATTGCATTACATATATACTATATACATCCTATATATTATATGGCACACACACATACACTGTATATTAGATAGACATCGTATATATTACATTACATATATATTATATACAGCCTATATATTATATGGTACACACATATACACTGGGTACTATATTCATTATATATTATATTCAGCATGCAATATATGAGTATGTGCACACATATATATAAACAGATATATATTCATTCATTCTAGCCCAGGCCCTGGAGCTATCACCGAGGGGAGAAACCATTGTGCAGAAGAGGGCCCCCTTCATCACCACTACCAGCAACTGCTAACCCACTGCCGCAGACAGATAGCGAGTCCTGGGCACAGCAGCCCCCTCCAGGCCACCAATCCGTGGTCTAGTCCGGTCCTTACACGACAGCCTAGCTGAAGCAGCTGGTACCACAAGCAACCCCACCCCCTTAAGCACCATCTCCCTTCAGTTCCCAATGGAGATGGTCCAGGACCCTGAGACCTCTGGGGATGCAAAGCTTCCAGCCCAGCGCCCTCTGCCATCCTTCTGGGGAGCAGCCCCTGAGGACGGCTCCTTCCTACGAGGGCTCCAATAAGAAAGTTCAGTCCTTGGCCCGATCAAATGGTCCAACGTCACAAACAGACAGGATTTTGTCACTGCGAATGACGTTACAGCAGAGGCAGGACCCTGTACTCTGCTGCTGCCCCACGGACCATCGAACCCTCCCACCGGACTTACTGCTGAGACATTCCTTATCTCTCCCCTCAGAACAGAAGCTCTGGAGAGCAGCTGTCTGACCTTTCCATCCCTGTCTCTCATGCTTTGTATATTGTAAGTGTTGAAAGTTCTTTACATATAATACCTCATTTGATCCTCCCAACAACCCTGGGAGGTAGGTGCTACTATTTCCTCTGCTTTACAGATGAGGAAACTGAGGCAACCTTGCCCAGGGTCACACAGTAAATGTCTGAGAAAGGATCTGAACTCAGGCATTGACACCAAGTTCAAAGACCTATAGAGAGGCACTAGGGGGCACCAGAGTGCACAGAGCACTGGGCCTGAAGTCAGGGAGACCCGAGTTCAAATCCAGCCTGTAGATCTGGGGCAAGTCACAACCTCTGTATTCCTCAGTTTCCTCAACTGTAAAATGGATGTAATAATAGCAGCACCTACCTTGCAGAGCTTTTGTGAGGATCAAATGAGATAATATTTGTAAAGAGTTTACCAGAGTCCCTGGCAGACAGGAGGTGCTATATAAATACTAGCTATGATTATCATCATCATTACTATTCTATCTCATATAATAATTATTGTGTATATTATTATATAATATATAATATATTAATCATAATTATTATATATTATTAACATGTAATAAATATTCTATTCCTCCCTCCCATCTGATTAGTTACCAAACCCTGTTAATGCTCCCTATACAATAGCCCTTGTACCTTCCTCCTCTGCTCTCCCCAACAGGTCTGGGTTACAACCTGCCTGCCTAAAGCAATAGCTTCCTGACTGGGGTCCCCACTTCCACTCACTTCCCACTGAAGCCAGCTTTCAAACTGATGCCAAGTTTGGTTGGATCATGGAGTGCCAGAAATGGTGCTATGTATGCCAGGGGCTGCAAAGCTAAGTCAGGGCCAAGTTACAAAGGGTTTTAAAGGTCAAACAGAAGTGATGTTTTATCCAGAGATTCTCAAGTCTCTGACTTTATATGGAGAAGGGGAGACCTGAAATGGTGACCGCTGCCAGTAATGAGAAAGAATTCAAGACCTTCTTCTCTCCATGTTTTAAAGCTTAGCTCAACTGTCATCTCTTTATGAAGTCCTCTTTGATCGAACAATCAACCAATCATGCATTGATTTAGTGCTTCCTATGTGCCAGGCACCAAGTTGGGTGCTGGGGACCCAAAGATAAAAGTGAAGCGTTTCCTGCCCTCAAAGAGCTTATGTTCTAGCGGAGGAAACAGCACATATGCATATAAGCATATAGGTGACATGTACAAAGTGAATACAAGGCATTTTGGGGAGGAGTTGTGCCAGCAGCTGGGGAGACCAGTAAAGGCTTAATGAAAAAGGTGGGGCTTGAGCAGAGCTCGGAAGGAAACCAGAGTTTCCAAGAGGCAAAGGGGAGGAGGAAGGGCATTCCAGGCACGAATGACTGTCATCGCAAAGTCTGGCAACGGGAGTATTATGTAGCGCAACAATGGGGGCCGAGTATGAAAAAAAAAATGTAAAAGTCAAACAAAGGAGCTCATGGTTTATTAGAGTTAATAAAGAGCGCTAGACTTTACTGAGCAGGGATTTGACGTGATCAGACCTGTGCTTCTGGAAAAGCAGGGGTTGCAAGAGTTATTAAGTGGTGATTAAGGCCTGAACTAATTAACGGTGGGTATGTGAAGGGAGAAGAGGACATATGCAAGAAATAGAGAAAGAAAAGGCAAGATCTGGCAGCTGGGAATGTGAAGGGAGACAGAGTGAGGCGTCCAGGATGACAATGAAACTGCCACCCTCAATGACTGTAATGGCGCCGGTATATTCAACAACAGTAATAGGCAAGCTTGGAAGAGGGAGGGTTTGAGGGCTGGGGAGTGGGGAAGGATGGCGAGTTCTGCTTTGGACATGTTGAGGTTGAGATGTCTATGGAAAATCCAATTGAAAATATCCAACAGGAGGTTGGTGATGCAGGACTGGGGAGAACGGGAAAGAAGCAAAGACTGGAAAGCCAGGTCTGGTAACCATCTGCCTACAGAAGGTCACTGAACCCACGGGGGGCTGATGAGGCCACCAAGGAAGAGGATGTAGGAGTGGGCTGGAACCAGCTCAAACTCGCTCCGTTGAGCCGACTATTAAATTTTCAGTGCGAGCATTTATAGCTTGAATATCTGCAAACAACCCTAACTAGGACCTGAGTTATTGTTTTGTCCACTGCCTAATATTGAAAGTGATAGAGGAAATGTTAATAATGCCCTTTAAACTTGAAAAGTGTGTGGTGTGCATCCCCACCCCCCAAGAGAGCCGGCTGTTAAACAAT
>NW_020954588.1:30024442-30088086 GCF_900497805.2 Vombatus ursinus
GAAGGCAGACTATCATTATTATTATTACTAACATTACTCTATGCCAGACACAGTGCTAAGAACTTTACAATTATTATCTCCTTTCATCCTCACAACAGCCCTGGGAGGAAGGTGATGTTATTAACACCCATTTTACAGGTGAGGAAACTGAGGCAGATAGAAGCTTAGTGACTTGCCCAGGGTCACACAGTGTCTGAGGCTGTGTTTGGTTGGCTAGCTTTCAAGTAATGAGGATTAAGGACAGGGCCCGGGGTTTGAGGAAGAGGAGATCTAGGCAGCTGATAAATCTTCCCATCTCAGACTCCCATGTAGTACTAGGTTTGCATTTGTCCACCTACAGCTGTCATACATCACTCTGAATCTGTCACTTGTGTTTCAGCCTTATTAATAATGAGCACTGACCTATATTCACCCTCCGATCCAGCCAAATGAGCCTTCTGCTCCTCAGACACAAAGGTCAATCTCCCATTTCCGGGCATTTGCACAGAATGTCCCCAGGCCTGAAATGTTCTCTTCACCTTTCTCTCTTACAAGCCCTAACATCAGGGGCAGCTAGGTGGCGCAGTGGATAGAGCACCGGCACTGGAGTCAGGAGGACCTGAGTTCAAATTTGACCTCAGACTAAACACTTGACACTTGTTAGTTGTGCGACCGTGGGCAAGTCACTTAACCCCAATTGCCTCTCGCCCCACCTCAAAAAAAATTCTGTAATAATCCCTGACATCCTTTAAGGCTCATATCAAATCTACTTCCTACCTGAAGCCTATCCGGACTGCCCCCTTCCTCAGCTGTTTCTCCCCTGCTCCAAATTAACATGTATTTATTTTGTATATCTCTACCACAGAATGTAGGGCATTGAAGGCATGGCCCTGCCTGCAAAGAGAGCTGAGCCTAGAATCGGGAAGACCTGACTTCAGATCCAGCCTCAGATGCTTACAGGCTGTTTGCTTCCCTACAAATCACTAACCTGTTTGCCTCAATTTCCCCCACTATAAAATGAGGGGTTGGGGGAAGGAAGGAAATAAACATTTATTAAGCACCTACTATGTGCCAGTCACTATGCCAAGCACCTTTTTTTTCTTTTACAGTTATTATTTCGTTGGATCCTTGAAACAACCCTGGGAGGTAGGTCCTGTTATGATTCTCATTTTTGAGTTGAAGAAACTCAGGCAAACAGAGAAAGCCAATAATACCTTGCTTTTTTCATCCAGCAACATCAGCTGGCTGTCCTGACTAGTTAATTAACAAGTAAACCTGGTTAGCTGCTTTAAACCGACTCAAATGGGCCAGTCACTGGCCTCACCTCAACAGCCAGCTGTATCTCACACACAACAGCTACTGATGCTGGCGCAGCCTGGTTTATCAGGCAGCTCAGCGCTCTCAGCGGCTTGGCTGTGTATCATCCACAGGTCACCTTCGCTGGCACTGGTGAGGTTACGATACAGAGGTAGATTGACGTGACAGGAGAAACATGGAAAGTCACAGAGGCATGGTCAGGTGTTTCAAATCTTGCTTCTGAGGCTTACCAGCTGTGGGAGCCATTTAACCTGCCTGAGCCTCAGTTTCCTTCGCTGTGAAATGGGGATAACAACAATAACAATCATGACACCTGCAATTCTCATTAGTGAGAAAGGTTCGATAATTTCAACTTGGTTCAATGAAGATTTATCAAGGGCCCCAGCATGCAGGCTTTGGGAATAGAAATAGGAATTGGATGTGTAACTCCAGGTTATAAGGAACCCTCCCTCTACAGACAGCACCTTCTCTAATAGCAGTAAGCCTCAGTAATAGGAGCAGGAGAAAATGTAACATCCCTAGTCTCTAGGTGGAGGCACATTTATTTTAATTGCGCAAAAACAGCTATTAGCCATCAGTGCCCCAGAGAGCCTAATTCTACCATCCCTAGGCTGATGAAGGTAAACACCAATTCATCTCCTCTTGAAACAACACCTTAGGACATAAATGAGGAAAAAGGAATAACCCGAAACAAAGGCAACTCCATCCTGACCTATTCAAATGTCACAGTCCTGATGAAAAATGGGATATAGACTAAAGGAAGGATGTAGACACAGACCACTGAGATTCTGATTTGAATAAAATAAATCCTCATAACAAGGGAACCAATAGACACCAAGCAGTATTGCCTCCTGTAACAGAGGGAACCAGGTGAAGGTGAAAAACAGTTTAAAGAAAGCTTGTCAAGGTTGCACTTCTTCAATAGGTTAATGAGTTTTGCTGGACTATTCTTCCCCCATCCCCACCCCTCTTTAGAAGGGAGGAAGGAGGGAGAAAGGCAAATATAGCAGATGCAAGAAATAAAAGTTATCAATGAAAAAATTTTTTAAAAGCTTGATGAGAAACTCAACTAATCAGGGTCATCTTAAGAACATTAAAAGAGGAAAAATGGAAGGATTATTGTCTTTTGAGAATAATGTATACATGCACTGAAGAAGCTTCAGCCTGACTGTTAAAACAGAATGAAGTGTTCTCACAGAAAGGACAGAACAGAAATGAATGAAAAAGTGGGAGAGCTTTTTTGGATGAGGGTTTGTTTTTTTTTTTTACTAGGGAACCAGTAAAAAGCTGTAAGAAATACTCAACAGCAGAACTCATTTTTACTATCACAAAAAGCCTCTAGCACCACTGGGTGAACCTCCCCTGGCCACCATGGTCCAGTAGTTCTCTGGGAGGACATGGACAGGAGCCGAGCTGGACAGGCAGGCATAGATGTGTCATAAGCAGCAATGCTGGAAATCACAGATCCTCAAGGACAGGAAACAAAATTACTCAGTTAAGATGCGGACAAAGTTATTTTGCCATTTTATCGTCCAGGAAATTGACCATCAAGTAAAACAGTGAAATAAGAGCCACCACACAGCTGCGTGCTTCTGTCAATACAAAAAACTCTGGCTGCTTCTTTCAACTACAGCTATCACCTGAACACAGAGGCAGAGAGAATGAGGGGGCCGAGCTCTGGATTCGAATTCTGCCTCTGACGTCACTCCATTTGTCAGGGCTCCCCAATGGACTCACTAAGATTAATTCGATAGGTCACAGATTCCTCTCTGCAGTGGTGAAGGGAGTCGCCACACTGAGACATCCTCAGAGCTGAATGAGTGAATGAATGGTCAAATGTTATCCTCTAGGCGCTCCCCAGATTTCTGCCCACTGACCGTTGAGGATTCCTCCCGATTCTTCTACAGGCAAAGCACCATTTAAGAAAATGATGGCAATTCAAGTGGGAATATGTTTTGAAGTTTGTCAATTAAATCTCTCCTTATTTCGTACATACTTGTAAATATGATATCTCCCATGATAGGATGTCAGCTCCTGGAGGGCCCGGGAGCCTCATTTTTGTCTCTGCATGCCCGACTAGCACTTACATAGCATGCACATGATACTTGGTGTCCGTCTGATTATAAAAAGAGTAACATGACCCACAAGTTCTGGATAGTTCAAACAGCCCAAAGTAGGAACTCACAGCTGCCCGCGGCATTACAGGACGGTCGTTTTCTCTTTATATCAAGGGAGCAATCGATCAAGAAACATTTGTTAAGAGCAAATACAACAAGGGGCAGAAGACGGTTCCTGCCTCTCAGGGAGCTAACAATCTAAGGGGGGGAATGAGGAGGAGATCACGCAAACAAACATATACAAAGCTATAGACAAGATAGGAAATAATTAACAGCTGGAGACCCAGCTACCAGCACTCAGTCCCCCCCCCCCACCTTGGGGGTCTGCCACACCGGAGACGCCTCTCTGGCAGGCATCACTGCTACACCTCTCAAGCCCAGCTCGTCTTCCCAAACTCTTAAGCCAGAACAGTGGAACAATTAGGAAACTTGGCGAGCAAAACGTCGTCCAAAAAAAAGGAACCTTTAGCAGAAAAACTTCGCAAGGAACTGTACAGTTAAAATAGAGAACAATGGCGAGGTTAGCCAGAAAGTGCAGATAATGAAAAGAATGAAGTAGGCGGAGTTTGAAATTCGGCTTCCTGGCCACTTAACATGTGCATATGCCCTGACCCGAGAAGCACCGAGAAGCTGACCCAACAAGCACAAATGAGATCCCTCCGCCTGAGGGCAGAGGTCTGGAATTCTCCCCAGTATTAAAAGGTAGAAGTAAAGAACTTGGACACTTCCCAAGGGGAAGGAGTTTTGGTTCAGTGACCCAGGTAAAATACGTGGGGGAGGCTGAACCAAGGGGAGCGTACCCAAATAGTACCCAAGAAGCATGGCGTGATCGGGGAATGCTGCGGGGGAGCCCCCCGGGCCTTGGAGAAGCGCATCCAGGAGTGTGGCAGGGGGCCCCCCGCCGCTTGCTACATAAATCGAGTGCCCCACAGCTGTCCATCCTGGGAGGTCTTCCCGACATCAATCACAGGAGTTGGGAGCTGGAAGGGGCCTCAAGGGCTCAGTCCTGGCCGATGGAGAATGCCCTCCCTCCATGCCCCGAATGTCAGGGACCTCGTGACACAGGCGACCCCAGTCCTTTCCCAGACGAGTCGACCCTACAACACCCTGAGTAACCATCTAGATTGAGATTTTTTTTAAAGCACCAATAAAACATTTTACCCTGTATGGGTTCTCAGCGTGACCCTACCCTTGAGCGAGGAGGAGGAAGGGAAAGCAGGGGAAAGGGTGATGGCTTGGGTCCGCCAATCGCCAAGCCTTTAGGCTCCCCTCCCCCACAGCCTGCAGCTCCCCCACATCATTTGCAAAACCCTGAAACGTGAAGCCCCGGCCAGGTTGCCTCCACCCTCGCCAGCAGTCTCCCGGGTCCAGGCAGCCTCCCTAGGAAAAGTGTGGCCAGCCACCAACCTTGCCCCCCGACCGTCCCCCGGAAAAACAAAGAGGCAGTGGGCTCCGAGGGCCGTCCCCTCCTTCCGCGCCCCGGACTCCCCTGCGGGGAAGGGGCCGAGTTTGGTGTGAAAACAACAGCAGGCTTCCACCAGCGGGGGCTGCCTGGTCTGCAGAGCAAGGGGATGAGAGCGCGGGTGGACGCGGACAAGTTCTAAAAGGGGCCCCTAAAACAAAGCAGCAGCCGAGGTCCTGGGGCCACAGGTGTGGACGCCCCGGGCGCACGGGGGACGCGGGCGCGCAGGGGCGCACGCGTGGGGCTCCCACAGCAGGCGCCTCGCCTCCCGAGCCGCCAGGAACCACGGAGAGCGCGCAGACAAGCCCGCCGCAGCCAGGTGCGGCGCCGAGCCCCCCCCCATTTCGGGGGGGGGGGAAAGCCCGGGGCCCCCCGGCGCCCCCCCCCCCCCACCGTGGAACCACTAGGGCGACGCAGGAAGACGTGGGGGCTCCCGCGCCCGCAGCCCCTCCCCCGGGCTCACGGTCCTGGGGGTGCCGCCGACGGGACTCACCTCGGGAGGGTGCGTGAGCGTGGGAGCGCGCGTCAGGGCAAGTGGGGACGCCTGGTGGGGGCTCTGGAGAGGAGGAAGAGGAAGGAGGGCCGCAGAAGCAGCCGGCGGGGTCGGCACCTGGCAACGCCAGGTGACCCCAGAGAGCCACGCCCGTCCAACCGCTGGGCCGGCCACCCGCCGCTCCCCACCTTCGCCCCGCCCCCGCGCGCCTCCCGACGAGGAAGTGCGCCCCAGAGCTGCGGGAGCTCGGGGCGCCGTCGGACGGGGCGGGCTGAGCTGGGGCGACCCCTCCTCTGCCCATCACGGGCGCTGGGGCGAAACCCCCTTCACCCACCACAGGGTCTGGGGCTAGGCGACCCCGCTCCGCCCACCCCGGGAACTGGGGGCCGAGACTGGCTGGGCTCTGAGGGGATGAGGGAGCCCTTGGTACCAGACTCGTGCTCCTAGGGGTTGGGGGGGGGGTATGGTAAAAGAGGCTCGGATACAGCTTTACATACGTTATCTCATTGGTGCTCTGAGACTTCTTGTCCCCATTTTACAGATGTGGAAACGAGCCTTCCTGGCAGTCTCCGTGAGAGTCAGACCCAAGGGCTGGAAAGCTAGCCTTTAAATGTTTCGATGGTGTGTAGCTCCTCCTCCTTCCCAGCATCCCGGCCCCAGGACTGGGAGGAGCGAGTCCTCTCAGCATCCTCCTCTAGGCTCTGGGAAGCAGCCTGCGGAAAATGGGTAAGTCAGCCCAGCCACCCCTGGGGAAGCGGGGCAGGGCAGAGAAAGCAGAGGGGCCTCCCAGACCCCAGAGACTTAGGTGTGGACGTGAAGGCAGCATGTAAGACCCGGGAAGCTAAAGGAGACAGGCGTGCTGGAGCCAGCCCTTACTGGTCTGACATTTTCAGTGCCAGCATTCACACTTCCAATCAGCAAACCGCAAATCAGAGCTCATTTTGTCTTGTTGATTGTCCAGACTTAAGAGAGTGATGGAGAAAATATTAATAATGCAGATTAAATTTAAAAGTGTGTTTTGCAGCCTTTTTGGACGGGCTGGTTGTTAAACATTTACAAGCACACTGAGACTAGCTTCTTCTTCCTCTTCAAGAAACCTGTTGTATGATGTTTAGGCTATGAAGACCCTGTACAAAACAAAACCTAATAATGTGTATGGAGTTTGAGAGTGGGGTTTTTTCAGTTAAGAAACAAAACAAAACAACCCCACTGAGGCTTGTTCCATAGCAGGCTGGTCACCTAGAAATGGGGGTGAGTGCTATCTGCCAGAGAAAGCATATGGAAAAGGAGCAGTGTAAGCTGGTGGAGAGCAGGGAGCAGAGCCAGAACTGAGAGAGAGAAAGAAGAGGGTGACTGGCGCCATCTTTGAAAGGAAAGCAGAGCTGCTGGATGGACATCAGCAGACTTGAAGAATGAGAATGTAGTGGTTCTGTGGCATGGGACTGTGGAGTGAAGTGCTGGTGGCAAGACTACCCGCCATGGCCCCCGCAAGAGAGCTTCAGTGAAGCAATGGGGGAGGCAGAGGATGCTAACCAAGGGAGCAAAGAGCCCCTGGGGGCCAAAACAAGAGCTCTGGGGAGCACAAATATGAAACAAACCAATTGCTCCTACCTGTCCTTCAGTTGTATCTGACTCTTCATGACCCCACTTGGGGTTTTCTTGGCAGAGATATAGGAGTAGTTTGCCATTTCCTTTTCCAGCTCATTTTACAGGTGAGGAAACTGAGGCAGACAAGGTGAAGTGACTTGCCCAGGGTCACACAGGTCATTGGTGTCTGAGGCCAGATTTGAACTCAAGATGAGTCTTCCTGACTCTAAGCCTGGCACTCCACACTGGGTCACCTAGCTGCCCGGGGCTGGAGCTCTACTCAGGGCACTACTAGAAGTCATTGTTACTTCCTGTGGTGTTGGATACAAGTCCTGTTTCCACTAAACTGTGAATAAAACTGTATCTTGAGCCTTGTGAATCTGTGTGCTTAGAAGGGAAGCTGATGTGCCAGACACTGGGTAGGGGCAGTGATCTGTAGAAAGGCAGAGTCCCCACATTCCACCTGGGTGTTCTGTATTTGAAGAATAGGAAAGAAAGCTAAGGACCTAATTTCAAATCCTGACTCTGCCACTTACTGGCTAGGTTTGGGCAAGTCCCTTTCCTCTCTGTGGACCTCCGTTTCCTCACCTGTGGGTGGGCAGGGCTAGAGGACCCCCAGTGGGATGGACTGACTGAGCCAGCAGAGCGACTGTTGGATCAGGCCAGTAGCCAAGGGAGGAGGCCAGACTCACCACTCTGTGGATTAAGACTGTTTGTACCTTTCACTCACCGTCCCCATCCCGGCTGGGCTTCTGACTGTGGCTACAAGGCTCTTGGGGGCTTATATCCTTAGACGAGATCATAGCCCTGCCATTCGTGCTTCATCTAGAATCCACTGCCTGAGAGGATTCATTTTTGGTATTGATCCAGCTCTGTCCAAGGGGAGGTAACACAATGGCTTTGCTGAATGTGCAGGTTTTTGTTTCGTTTAGTAGCATGAATCAGCAAACAGTCAGCTTTTCTGAACCAGTCAGCTTGTAGCAAAATTGTAAAGGAAAACGTGACATGGTGTTGGAATCCCAGGAAAGCATCCTAAAACTCTCTAGTTCCACCAAAGCCCATGCAAAGGAGGGGAGGTATTTCATCAGGCACTGTCTGCTTTGGTGTAGGGGTCTTGTATGACCTGGCTGGGTGATGCACCCAATCAAAAAGGAGGAAATTCAGAAAAGGCAGGTGGGTGCTCAAGTTGGGGGAGGGGATAGGCTATTGAAAATATGCTCTAGGGGCAGCTAGGTGGAGCAGTGGATAGAGCACAGGCCCTGAAGTCAGGAGGACCTGAGTTCAAATCTGGCCTCAGACCAAACACTTGACACTTACTAGCTGTGTGACCCTGGGCAAGTCACTTAACCCCAGTTGCCTCAGCAAAAAAAAAAAAAAAAAAATGTGCTCTACAACTCCGACTTAGAAATGCATTTTTAATACCATTTTTTCTTTGGAGGCAGTGGGGTTAAGTGACTTGACCAGGGTCTAATCAGTTAGTGTAAGTTAGTGTAAGTGACACAGCTAGTAAGTGTCTGAGGCCAGGTTTGAGCTGAGGTCTGGTGTTCTATCCACTGTGCCATCTAGCAGTCCCTGCCATTTTTTTTTTTTTTTGGCTAGGCAGTGGGGTTAAGTGACTTGCCCAGGGTCACACAGCTAGTAAGTGTTATGTGTCTGAGGCCGGATTTGAACTCAGGTCCTCCTGAATTCAAGGCCGGTGCTCTATCCACTGCACCACCTAGCTGCCCCACTACCATTTTTAATAAACCCATTTTTAATACAAAAAAATCCAACTTCCTGGCATGCTGACTTTTGTTTTGTGACAATGATAGCTAATACTTATATAGTGGTTACTGTGTAATAAGCACTTTATAGTTATTATCTCATTTGATTCTCAGAACAACCCTGGGAAGGAGATGCTATTGTTATCCCCATTTTGCAGATGGGGAAAGCGAGGCAAACAAAAGTCAAGTGCCTAGCCTGGGGTCATGCAGCTAGTAAGTGTCTGAGGCTAGATTTGAAGTCAGGTCTTCCTGAATGGGACACAAAACTCAGGTCTCCCAGCTAACTCCAAGGTCAGCAGTTTATCTACTGCTCCATGCTGCCTTTTCATATTACTAGATTGCGAGGTGTAGTGGAGAGCAAACAGACTTGGTGCCTGGAAGCCCAGTCTAAGGGCAGTAGGCTGTGTGACCCTGGGCAGATTCCTGAGGCTCTTCATTGTCCGGTCCGTGCCTGTCTGTGCCTTTAGGAATTCCCTCTCCAAGGAGATTCCTAGGCAGACGACATCATAGGTCCTGTTTTTGTTTTGTTTTGTTTTGTTTTATTTTAATAAAGATCCTCCCAGTAACAGCTCACTTTTGTACGGGCTGTAAGGTTTGCAAAAGCTGCCTCATCTCTCTCTGTCTCCTACATCGTCACACTAGATTAAGTAATCTGTGGTTGCCTGTGTTGCAAGAGAGATACAGAGCTGGGGTTGGACAGTTACACACACACACACACACACACGACCTTCCCCCTTTCCAGACCCAGCTTGGGCACACAAAGCCCTTGTCCACTCCATCCTTGGGCCTTCCTGACACCTGCCCCTCTGCCCAAGATCTTCATTCACCCAGAAGCAGAATGATAACTGCTCCTGGTTCAGGAGTGGCAGCCACTGCAGGTGTTCAGTCTTTAAATCAGGCCCAGGCAGATCTGCCTGGGGCACCCGAAGCGCTGGTAGGCTAGCTTGGGAGCCCAAGATAGGAGCAGGGGAACATTGTGCAGGGAAAGGGCTTCTGATCTAGGGCCGGGCTTCCCCGTGGAATGGCACTTGTGCCTTTGCCCAGTCAAATTGCCGGGTACACTTTTCGGACTTTGTATTTCCAGATTGTTCCCATTTCCTTGGTGGGGTTGGGCGGAGGGAAGATGGATTTGTCTCTGGGCCTCCAGTGGTTCCGGTCCCTCCTATGTCAGGGGCTTAGTCTTACTTCTGCGTCTCACCAGTGACATTACCTCAGTTCCCACTTTCCAGTCAGATTTTCTGTGGTATCTTGGAGAACCAGGAGCCACAAAGGTTCTCATTTTTTTTTACCCCATCCTCCACACCCCAGTCCTTCTTTCAACACGAGAACACACTCAACCACATTTCAGTTAGTAATGCCTAGACTTGGCCAAGAAGCTCAGCTCCTAGCAGTGGAGAAGAGTCAAGTGAATGGAGGAGGGAGGTTACTGAAAAATGTGCTCACATGATCAACGTGGCATTGTTGAATAGGGCAAGGATGGGATGAAGGTAAAATGGCCCATAAGAATTTCACCCTGAGATTGAGCAGTGGTCCACACAGCCTAGCACTGAGACAAGCTGTATAATGGAAAGAGCGTCGGTTGGACTGGGGAGTGAAGAGAGTCCAAATTCCTACCTTTAACACTACCTATGTGACCATGGGCATAGGGAGACTGGTCATTTTGCAAGGCAGTCGGGCTTTACCACTCACGGACAGGCTCAATAAGAACCAGAATGTGGGTTAGCTGGGGGGATGGCAATGACTTAGTTTATCGAGGTTATCCATTGTTATCATTGAGCTCCTGGACCTTTTTGTTCTGACTGAAATACATTTGCAGAATGTAAATTCTGCTAAGCAGAAGAAGGATATGGAAATTTTGGGGTCAGAAAAAAAGAACTAATCTGAATGAGGGTGGGGAGTTAGCTATAACAGGAGAGCTGTGAGCCTTTCCTTTTTAGGACCCAGTTCTAACCAACTGAAGGTGAGATGACTTAGGTGGCCATGAAGAGATGTGTTTATACCAGTGGCGCCAAACCACTAATCCATACATACTGATCTGGGGGTGGGGGCACATATTGACTTCATTTTAAAATGTGATGTTATCTGTGCTTTATTGTATTTTTATTTATTTTGCTAAGTATTTCCCAACTACATTTTAATTTGGCTCCACATACATGATGAGAAAGTGGCTGGCTGGTGGGTGCCGTGTTTGACATCTCTGGCCTAGAAGGCAGTATGAAGGAGCTGAGGCTTCTCCCAGGGCCTCCTGGAGGTGGGCCTCTTCTCTCGTTTTCCTCACTAGTAAGCTCTTCATGTGTCATCCCTACTAGTCCTCACTCTCCCCAGTGACAACTTGTTTGTATGTCCTCAGAGTATCCGAGGTTTATGGGGAAACCATGCCATTGCAAATCTCCCCATGCTATTTAACGCCTTTGCTTTGAACCAATTGTGTCCTCTGGCTCACACTAACCCTACAAGCAGCCAACAAAGCTCCAGAGTGCAGCTGGGAGCTAGACTGAAAGGTGATTGGGAGATGTTTAACAAAACAAATAAAAATACAGCATCACATAGATAATGTTAGTTTATGGTTTTCCAAGTCAATGAGCAGCCAGCAGAGCCTTGTTTCCATTTGAGTTTGAGACCACAGCTCTGGCTGACTAGAGAAAAAGTAAACATATCAGTGTGGGGACTAATGGGACCCACTGAAGCTGGGGTAGCTATTCTGGGGGCCCTGAGTTTGTGTCCCAGGGACTACACGACCAACTCCCTTACTTCTGAGCCTGGGTCCTCATCCTTAAGAAGAGATGCCGCCTCTCAGGGATGGATACAGTGAGGCCGCACTGCTGGAGGTCCAGAATTTTAACTTCAAAATGACACCATTTTTCTGACAGTAACTGTGGGTCCTAGATCGTGAGAGCTGGAAGGGACCTGAAGAGGAAGTGCTTTGTATAATCTTCAGGGTTATGAATGTAAGGTTACCAAATATCACGTTAGCAAACTTCATCTAATTCAGGTATGTAAGGTGAGCAAACTTTACTAATCACACGTCCTTGTGGTTGATAAAGGGGGACGCTGACTGCTCCTAGAGTCCCACCCCGTCTTTGTGAATCTGCCTGGCAACCATAGTCAGATATAAGAGCAGACACCAGGAGGTCTGGGCTCTCCATCAGGGCTCACCATTGAAGAGCCACCATTGTCATTGTGTGCCTGGGGGAGCACGGGGTGAGGGAGCCACACGTTTGCACCCCTGCCCGATTTGTGATCTCTGAGTGCTTAGGTTCCTTCTCGGTACCCCCTCACCCACGATCACTTCACAATTCCAAATGCTATCCATAGCAGCGGGACTAATTCAATGTTCTACCAGCAGCGCACCAGTGCACCTCCCTTTCTACAAGCACTGCAGCATTGACTACTCCCATCTTTTATAATCCCTGTGAATTTGCTCAATGGGAAGTGAAACCCATGAGTTATATTGTTTTTCTTCTTGGTGTTTTGGAGCAATCTTTCGGATGGCTGTTAACACTTGGTAAACCTTCTTTTCAGAGTCATTTGTCCTTTTATCATTTATCCGTAGGGGAATGGATTTTGGTGTTATATAACTGTATACGTTCCCCGTGTATATTGGCTATCAGTAGTAAAAGGAGATGTCATCAAGGAGAGAAGATGGGCCGGTCACTTGTTGAGGGTGCGAGCCACGGTCCTCCACTGTGATGACATGAGAGTTTGAGGACTTCCTCTAATGCACGAGGTGGGTCTTTTGCAATGGCAGGCAGGGCTGTGGCGAGCAGACTCTGGTCTAATCACTGGAAGGAGCTTCCAAATCAATGAGATCCCAGCTCTATTGGAGCCTCAAAAACAGACTATTGATCAGTGCAATTCAATATGCTTAGTGACTCTCTACATTTAAATGTAGATAGTCACTTTCATCTAAATGCATAGACACATCAAGGCTGCCTTTAAGTCACACCCTCTAAGCATCCATCAGGATTCTCTGTCCATTAGTTGTCACTCTCTTCTCCTCTTACATGGCCATGGTTAATGTGTTTTCTGTTGTTCTGGTTTTTTTTTTCTTCTTCTTTTTTCTTCATGTCATATCATAAAGATCTTTTCAAATTTTTGTGCAAAACTGTCCCCCTACATTTAATGCTGGGTGAACAAAAGAACAGTTTGGATTCTACGTGGCTAGCCTTACTTGCATTGAGGGGTGTGGCTTAGAACAATGACTGTTCTTTTCCTTCTGGGCTGCAATCTTGATAAACTAATGCTTCAGTTCTTGTGTGACTGCTTTGACTGCTGAGTGTACAATGCCAAAAAGAGAACCAAACATTCTGTAGCATCAGGGACATTAACAAGAAGGGCCAGCCTCATCATGAGGCGGGTCAATTCTCATCCTATCGGGATGATGCAGGGGCTACGAACCAGAGTTTCCCATGTGAAAATTCTAACAAGGGCCCTTCTATTGGCCAAAATCACATCAAAGGTACCTTTCGGATCTTCCAAAATGGTACTGATTTCAATTGTTCTGTCCCATCGTTCCCATTAAACGTTAACATATTTCAGTAGTTCTCATAACAAAAATGGACTGAGAGCCACAAAAAAACAAACCACAATAATTATATTAGGGAAGCAGTGAGTCACAGTGGATAAAAATCTGGCTTCAGTCAGGACAATCTCTGACACATCCTGACGATGTGACCCTACTCATTTAACCTTTTTGTCCCATTCTCCTTCCCCTCTCCCCTCCCCAAGGATCAGTGCTGCTCGGCCATTGGAAGAGAAAGTTCCTCATCAAGAACTCCCCACACAGATGAAGTTCAAGGTCTGGACTGCCTCTTCCTGTCTATCCCTCTAAGGTACAAACAAAGAGCTAAGTGAGGTCCAGGGGGTAAAGATAATTAGGTAATGAGAAACTGCGGAAAGCTTCTTAGGAGGGGGCATTTGAGTTAGACTTTAAAATATTGGTAAGAGTCCAATAAGTAGAGATATGTGCTTAGGGGAAGATGGAAGGGTGGTGAGGGTTTTTTTTAGATATAAACAGTGTAAAGAAAGGCAGGGGGTGTCCATATGAGATAGTGACTAGTCCAGTTCGCTTGGAGCACAGGATATGGAGAGGGAAATAATGAGATAAGGATGAAAAAGAAAGGTGGTGCCATATTGCTGAAGGCCTCAAATGCCAGGCAAATTAGCAGGAAGGTTCCTCTGTAGGCACGAGGGAGTTATTAGGAGTAATAATGTAGGTAAAGGAGTAAAATAACCAATTTGATGTGGAAGGAAGTTAAGTCTAGCAGTGCTTTGAAGGATGGTTTGGATAGGGAATGCGCAAGTGGGAAGACCTGTCAGAGTACTTCAAGAGTTCAGAAAGGCACTCACTGAAGGGAGCCTGGAATCCAGTGATACTGGGCAGGTAGACCCAACAGGATTTAGCAACCACCTAGACAGAAGATGCGAAAGGAGCAGTCAAAGGTAGTAACTAGGTGTTGAACAGGAGCGAGTGGCCATGGCCCCAGTGAGTAGCTGGTGAAACTCCAGGGACAAAGATAATAAGGTCAAAGAAGGCAAGGCTGAGTTTGAGGTGCTGGTGGTACATCCTGACAAAAGTGACCTGGAGGCAGTTGGAGATGTGGGGCTGAAATTAGGAAGAGAGTTCAGTGTTGGAGATACAGCTTTAGGGGTTATCTGCTTAAAGGTCATAGTTGAAGCTTTAGGAGTGAACAGAATTGCCAAGTGAGAGAGGGTAGAGAGGGATAGGAAAAGAAAAGGGGTAGGACTTAAATAAGAAACATCAGAATTCAATACGAGCTACAATCAGTACAATACAATACAAATACAGTAAGTGACTATCATGTGAAATGGACTCAAAGACAAAAATTTAAAAAAAAAGCTTACTTTGCAGTGGGAAATAATGTAAAAATTTGAGGGGAGAATAATATTGTCTGGGAGGAATAAGAAAAGACTTCCTGTAAGGCAGTACATATACTGCTCTTAGAGAGTCTGAGATATACCAGTAAGGGGGGAATGTATTCCAGGCATGATGGACAGCTTAAGGATGGAAGACTGGATGTCATATTTGGGAAGCAGTAAGTGTTGAATTCAGAGGGTGTGTCATGCATGTGAGGGAGAGTGATATGTAATCAGTCTGTAAAGTCAGGCTGGAGCCAGACTGTGAAAGCCTTTAAATTGAGAAGCCACTGAAGATCCTGGGATAGGAGACTGACGTTGTCAGGCGTGTAATTAGGAGTATCCTTTGGCAGCTGTGTAGAGAAACTGGAAGAAGACGACAAATTTGTGGACTATTGTTAAGGTGAGAGGGCTTAAGAGCCTGAACTAGGACACAACCTACGTGAGTGGGAAAAGGGAATCTGGGAGAGATGTCACAGGGGCAGAATCCACAAGACTTGACAACTTGAGAGGCCCAGGACAGAGCACTGGGGGATGCCAATGGACAGGGAGTGGCACATGAGCAGTGGTGGGTTTGGAAGCCGGATTTACAAGGGTCTGAGAAATAAATGGGAGGAAAGTAGTAAGCAGAGGAAAACAGCAGAAGGGTTGTTTTTTTTCCCCCTAGAAGTGCAGCTATGAAAGGGGGGATGGCAAGTTGAGGAGGAGACAAAGTCAATGGAAGATTTTTATTTTTATTTTTTTTTAAAGGATGGTAGGAGTTGACGGTGTTTGTAGATGGAAAATTGGTGAGACGATGTTTGAAGAGAGAAGAGATGGGATCAAGGGCCTAAGGGGAGGGTCTGGCCTAGGCAAGAAGGGCCACCTCATCCTTTGAGATGGGCACCGATGAGGGGAGCATGGGCTGTGACGTGGGGGATTCTGAGGCATGGAGGAAGTGAGAAAAGGAAGCCTTATTTTTCTTAATCACATAGAAGGCCTGGGATTAAGGGGTAGGGTGTGGTGTTAGAGAAGACAGTGTTTGGAAGAGCTGCTTTTGACGAGGATAGAACGTTCATCAAGAGAAGAATACAAAGCTTGGCCCAAAGCAGGGAGGACTGAGTTGAAATTGGAGAACACAAATCTGTAGTAGACCCAGACAGCACAACTGTGTGACTCCAGAAGCATTCGGCAGCCTATTCACAGGAGAGGAGAAGGTAGACGATGGTGTTTTCCAGGTTCCCCCAGTGTCTGACCAAGTATGGGGCTGGGGATATGAAGGTAGTGGAGAGCAGACAGTTATACTACCGGTCAATCACTGGGTCAAGACAAAAGGGCAAAAAGTTAGGCCAGAGCAGGGTTGAGACACAGTGCTTGACGGTCAATTGTTTTTTCATCCATTCTTGTACTGGGAGAGTAAGGAGAGCTGGAGTGACTCAAGGTTAATATAAGGACAAGGAACAGGCTTAAGATAAATGAAACATGGAGGACAGACGTTATGGGTGATGTTATCAGAACTATAATCATCTCTATGCAGCTAAGGTGGAAAAAAGCAAAAAATGGCATGGGAATTGAAAAGGACATCTATGTATTATCGAAGTCCTTGAGGACGAGCAAAGACTGGGTTGGAAAGGAAGGGGCTGGATAGGGTGATATAGCTGGGTGGTGGGAGCCTCAAGAAGAGGGTGCTGAGTGATGGCAAGAGAGGGATAGGCTGGAAGTGGCAATGAGAAGAGACTACGCCTCCTTTTTTTCCTATACCAGTGAAATAGGCAGGTGAGGGAAAGGAGAACCCTGTCCTGGAGAGGGCAGCCAGGGATGCAACGTTTTCTGGAGAAGCCAGATTTCCATAAGCAAAAGACGACAAAAGGTACATGAGAGAGAGAGGCCCAAAGTGAAGGGAGATCTGTTAGTGACAGAATGGCAGTCTCATAAGTCACAATATAAGGAAGAAGGCAGAGTAGCACAGGGATTCAGGAGGGCTAGAGCTGAGGAAGTAGCAGTTTGCTTAGGCAGTGAGTGAATGAACTGTAAGGAAGAAGACAGGAAGAGGTGTGTTAGCCATAGGGTAGGGAAGTGCCATTTGACTAGGACTTCCAAACCTTAAGGCTTCAAAGGAAGAGTTGGGGAAGGAGGAGAAACAAGCAATTTTGAAAACCAAAGGAGGATTATATCTATAAGGGAATGATGAGCTGTGTCACCTGCACCAGAAAACTTGGGGGTTAAAAAGGGGAAAAAAAGTTAACTGGAATTGTCAACGAGAAGGTCCTTGAAAATGTTTAGAGAATCGTTTCAGCAGACTCACTGAGGCGTCCGTTAGATCGTCAAGGGGTGGCTAGGAAGTGGAGGCCTTGTTTACAGACATTATTTTCAAGTTTGGGTATGAAATGGAAGAGCTAGGATGATACCAGGCTGGGGTAGAAGGTCAAGAGATTTTGCTGGACTGGAGAGACCTGTACGTATTCTTAGGGACACTGAGATGACAGCTGACGCTTACGTTCTGGGTCACGTCAACCATTTCAGAGCACGATCAATTAGGCAAGGCCTATATTAACAATAATAATGATATATAGCGGGAAGCACATCAGTCAGAGTTAGGACTCCTAGGTATCAGTCCCAGCTCGGCTACTCTCTGTGGAATTTTGAACAAGTCGCTGCTTCTAGGCTTCAGTTTCTTCATTTGTAAAAACAAAAGGAAGACTGGTCCAGATGACCACTGGAGGTACCTTCCAACAATAGAGATCCTGCAATCCTATTCACCTAATAGCTAGGATTTATATGGAACTTTAAGGTTTGCAAAGTGCTTCACAAGTTACCTCATTTGACAGTTTTACTACTGAAGTACTTAACACATATTGTTTTATTTGATGCATCCAAGAATCCTGTGAAGTACGTTAGGCAGGCATTAAGGTACCTGCCATTTGTCATCTTACAAATGAGGAACAGGAGTCTCACAGAGGTAAAGTGACTCTTCCAACATCACACAGTCAATAACCTCAAGATGTTACGTAACCCAGACTGGAAGTCAAATGAGCTTACTTGTTTTGGAGAGCTGACAGCAGTCGTGGGCCATTTACGTGAGAATAAACGACAATCTTGTATTCAGACAGCCCTCCTGTACAATCTATGAACTGGAAGCCTCCACTCCAGTTCATTGTTCTGCTTCATGGCACCCTACAGATTGATTTTTGACATATTTTAAATTATTTCCAAGAAATAATTAGGGGTTATCTGCTTAAAGGTCATAGTTGAAGCTTTAGGAGTGAACAGAATTGCCAAGTGAGAGAGGGTAGAGAGGGATAGGAAAAGAAAAGGGGTAGGACTTAAATAGTCCTACTAGTTAGTGCCATTCTGTCACTAACAGATCTCCCTTCACTTTGGGCCTCTCTCTCTCATGTACCTTTTGTCGTCTTTTGCTTATGGAAATCTGGCTTCTCCAGAAAACGTTGCATCCCTGGCTGCCCTCTCCAGGACAGGGTTCTCCTTTCCCTCACCTGCCTATTTCACTGGTACAGGAAAAAAAGGAGGCGTAGTCTCTTCTCATTGCCACTTCCAGCCTATCCCTCTCTTGCCATCATCACATGGCTAGACTCCCTGACAGGAGCAACATAGCAGCTCTAAGACAGCAGAGGTAAAGATGGAGGCATTCTGTCCTTATTCCTATTTTCCCATACCCAGAATGCCCTCCCCTTTTCACTTACCAAACAGACATCTTCTGAAGCCCCCCATGCCTTGCCCTCCATTGCCTTTTCCCTACCTTGGGAGCCCTCAGGCCGATACCCCATTTTTCAAGTGTATAAACCTTATATTCCTGGGGACCGTGGTTTTATTCTTTTGTATCATTCTCAGACCCAGCGCATTCTGTGCACGAATGCTCTGTATTTGTGGAATGAATAAAAAGTAGAGTCAGAGACTGTTTTTTTAAACTCAGCGTGTCTTTTGCTTTGTGTTTATGATGGAGATGAAGAAGTCTTTCTTTGTGAAGCCTGACAATTAACCTAAGATCCTACGTCTGTAGAATAAGTAATTCTTGACCACTCGGTTACAGTGACTTGGGTTGAGATGCAATTTAACCCAGGTCAGGTATGACAGATTGCAGAGCTGGTTGCTTGGTCATTCAGTTGTACTCTACACTTTCCTAAAGAGACCTACTGACTTTTGTATAGGATCATGGATTTAAAGCTAAAAGAGGGCCCGAAGGCCATCCCAGTCCACTCCTCTCACTGTATAGAGGAAACTGAGGCCCACAGTGTCACACTGATAGTAAACATCTGAACCTAGGTCTGCTGATTTCAAGGCCAGTTCTTTTTCCACCTGCCCAAAGGAGTAAAATTTGGAAAGGAGACTTGGACCCTAGCTTCTCAGACTCCAAAGTATATGCTGTTTCTACTCTATTCTTAGTGTAACCATCATTTTTACATAATCATTTCCTACTAATTATATACCTGAGACTTACTGAAAATAAATAACACGCAAGAAAAAAAATGTTAGAGGGGGCAGTGACTTTTGTCAAGGTGGAAAAACATGTTTCATCTAAGCAGGACAATAGAACTTTCATAACTCTAGTTCACTATGGGGGTGAAGCCAGGTGCTCATCAAAATCACTGCTATGAATTAAATACTTTCAGGTCTCTAATTTGGTTAGACACAATTTGCTGGAATGCGATTTTCCCACTGGCTCAATTTAGCCTAGGTCTGATAAGCCTGAACCCTACAAATTAGCTATTGGCCCACTGGGCTGTCAAGGGTGAAGAGAAGTAATGATAGCCCTTTTTAGTAATTCCCATTTTGGGAAGGTCAAGGCTATCTCCAATGCAGGCAATCTCTTAAAATCGTGGCAATGATGTGCATTTGAGAAGGATCCAGACAAACCATCAATTTTCTCCAAGTCTTCTCTTATGTTAGTAACTTGAATGCAAATTGTAGGAAGCTCAGTAGTTAGCCAATAAAAAGTGGGTTATAAAAGGTGATCAAAGTGGTGAACAGTCTAGGCCAGACTTGGGTGTGTTTATATGTCAAAGTATCTGAAAGGCTGTCACATGGAAAGAGGAACTGCCAGACTTGGAATCAGGAAGACCTGGGTTCAAATCCCACTTGACTCTTACTGTGTGGGCCACCTCACCTAAGGCTAAAGGGAATAATACCTGCAATGCTTACATCGTAGCATTGTTGGAAATCACTATATTAATGTCGGGCTCTTCTTGCTTGGACCCCAAGGTCCAATTAAGCAAAAAATCCCCTAAGAATTAGGCCTATCCATAAATAAGAGGTGAGCTGCCTCAAGAAATGTCTTCCTTGGAGGGCACCAAGGGGGAAGGGTGAATAACGTGCATGCATCATCACAGGTTTAGAGCTGGAAGAGAGCTTAGAGATCATTCAGTTTAATCCCTTCATTTTATAGATAAGGAAAACGAGGCCCAGGAAGATTGCGTTTTGCCTCAGTCTGAACAAGTACTAAGTGGCAGAAGCAGGATCAGAACCAGGGTCTCTAACCCTGAATTTGGCTCTTGGAGTGGGGAGCCTAGCAGATGAAGCTGAACTGGGGGAGGAGGGGGCATCTCTGAGGTTCCTTTCAAACACTTGAGATTCTGAGTGACGCACACTTGGCTTAAGTTTTCATGGCTTCACATTGCAAAGCTTGACGTGTGTTTGGTGACATAAAAGCTGAAATGACTAACTGGACAACAGTGGTCTAGGTGAATGTCTAGAAAATGTCAACCAAAATTTTAGGATCACAGCATGCATCTTTCCCACATCAATAATCTGTATGCCCTTTTACTGGGGAGTAAGAGGCATGCACCTTAGCAGATGAAGACCATCAGCATCTTAACTGGTAGGCTTTTCTTTTCTTCTTTTTTTTTTTTGAAAGAGAACGATATTTTGTTTCATGTCTGGCACAAATTATCTCAGTTAAAACCCCTGGAGCCCACACACATAACCTAGTAAACTTTAAAATTTTATTGAAGTTTTATGGATAAATTTTTTGCAACAAGCATTTCTTGGTCATGCCTTGACCCTCACACCCTTCCCCTGGTAACACAAACTAAGCAAAACTAAGACACACAACTCTGGGAGGAAAGTTGTTTTCAAGGAACATGTTCCTTATACGTTATCTGAATCTGGCTGCTTTTTAATGCTTTTCTTTACATATCCTAGTAAAGTTATAGCTAATTTGTACTATGGAAGGAACCCGAGGTGTGAAAATCCCAGAGTAGGTTCTTACACCCTCCCCACCCCGTCACGTGCACTAGATCATTTTAGTAGTTGCTGTACTTACATTTGGATATGTGTATCAGAGTTTGGTCTTCTTGGAATTCACTTCAAGTAAAACAGCAAGCTAATCTTTTGATGAACCCATTCAAGAGGGACTCTTGAGGCTGACCAGCTTCCCCATTATGGCCTCTGTTCAACTTTATGGTTGGAAGACACATCGTCACCAATCAGAATGGTGCAAATGCTAGTCTAGATAGAGCTCCCCTTTGGTTTTCCTTGGTTAAGAACTCACATGGCAAGGGAGAGGGAGTTAAAGTGTTTAGGCTCTAAAGATCTTCCAGGATGAGCTACAGATTGCCTGTGAAGTGAGTTCGGAGAGGGGATCTAGCTACCAATAAAGCTAAAGTTAGCACTGTACGTGTCACTAAAACCTTAAACGTTAAGGTTTTAAGCTGTAACTGAGGCAGCTTCTAGAATGTGGAAGCGCATTGGCACAGATCATCAAAATTCGTGCCTATTATTCAGTAGGTTCTGAGTGAGTCTGATTTCCTCCAACTGTAGGAGTTTGCTGGAGGGAATGGTCCAGGCTGCACCCTGGAGGATTTCCCCACGACCTGGGACCAGCTGGATGGGGCCTCCTAGTACCAGCACTTGCTAAGGCAGCTCAGTGATCAGATGCTGTCCTCTTGCCAAAGGCCCCTTTTTCTTTGGCCAGGGAATTTACTTCCTGAACCTGAAGAGCAACACAGCAGTTGGACAGGAACAATTAAAAATACAGCTCATTTACTGTATACACACAAGACCTGATTTTGGATATACTTTCTTACTGTACTGGTGAAGGAGAAATATTTGTAATCTGGTATTGAACTCTATCCTGCTGAGAAAGCTACTGATGTACCTAGCAGTGTTTATTTTGTTTGCAGAATTTCTTCAGTTTCTCTGTTCCTAATACTTCCTATTTTAAGCATAATTTGCAAAAGGAAATGCAATATACAAAACATAAGACAATTTTTACTGAAAATAAAGTCATCAGTAAAAGCTGATGTAGACATAAGTCAGATTTCTTAAATGAATGTAAGAAAGAAAATAAAACCACTGAAACCCATCACCACTGCTTAATTTTATTGCAACGAAGAAACTTTAATATAGTAATTGTCTGAGTACTATGTCACTAAATATAAATTATTCCAATTATTAAAGTTGTCCAAACAGAGACAGGCATTGTGTTTGGAAATTAGAATTCCAAAATCAGTGGGAGGGAAAAGGAAAAAAAAACCCAATATATTAAATACATTGATTTTAGGATTACTTGCACAATAAGCATATTCATTACTGTCTTGAGTGTCTTCACTATCTGGATCCTCCCTTGTTTTAAAGCTCAATTCTAAATACATCGCTGGCACCCATTCCAAAATAAACTCAAATTTTCTGTTGACTCATTTTTTCTACTTAGGGCTTTATAGCTAGAGGTTGTATTTTTAAAACCCATTACTCCAACTTTCAAGTTGCAGAGACTAAGGGAAGTAATCTTTCATGGTAACAGAGCAAGGTTATTTATTTTTTTGGCCCATAAGGATAATCACCTACTCTTCAGCAGGGTACAATATTGACAGCCCTTTGATCTTCAAGTACTCACTCCTTTAAAATATATCCTCTTTGAACAGGAATAGAGACACTGAGCTGCAATCCCAAAAAGCACTTTCTATGGTTGATCTGCAAAGACTGTTTTCCAGTGGTAAAGTTTACTATAAGAATCCACAAACACTAACAAAGTTCAAATTTTCCTAGCTGCTACTCCCCAAGTGGTTTTTGAAGACTAGACACAACACAGATATTACAAATAGCTACAGGACAAAGTTACAGTTTGAAGTGCCTGTGTATTTATTAGGGATAAGGATTACTTAATAATTTGTAATTTCTGAGAAATAGCATATTAGTATCATTTTTATACCCACATACAGATTACTGATGTTAGTGCCTACCTCAGAACTAGACAAAATCTGAGGTACGTAAGTAGAATGTTACCTAATTCTTATTGCCAATGATTAATCTGGGAATTATCAGAAGCAAGACAGAACTGTTGCTTGTGTTTTAGAGTAATTATCAGAGTTGTGGCCAATTTGGGAGAGAGTATTGGGCAGCTGAAATTGTACCTAACTAAAGAAGTGAGAAACTGAGCTCCATAAAAGTCAACAGTAAGAAAACACTCAGGCACTAAAATCAATCAATATTTGCCAGGGGGAACGTTCTTAAGATAACTGACAGCAGCATCAACAGAGATGCATTAAATAGATCAGATGCCATGTTTCTGCTCACATACAAGGAATATTAGTATGAAGCAATCAGACCACATTTGTGAAATGTTTACCGACACACACAAAAATGTATATTTGCACAATTAGAAAAACATTCAATACCTTTAGTTATAATACTTGACTGGAAGGTAACTAAAGAATAAAAATAAAGGTCTGCAGATAAACGATTCCAACTGCAAAGCAGTTGTAAGTATAACGTCTCACAGCGGCTTGGGCAAAGAATCAAACCTGTTTTCATAATTTCAACTTCAGAGGAATGATGACAAGTGTCTTAAATGTTTATGTAACTAAACACAATGTATTATCCAAAAAACAGTAAACAAGGATGAGACAAAAGCAGAAATCAAAATTCAAAGTGCCCCAAAACAGCAATCAATCAGAGCCCACTGACTGTCATATGGTCATTTTTATGTTCTTTATTTTCATTGGTACTTTAAAACAGTAAATTCTCTTTCACAGCAGTGCCTCCTAATTTGATAATACAGTACTCCAGTTTCTGAATGTAGAAATTTAAGATAAATCAATGAACACAAAAGCGTGCAAAACAGCTGCTGTAAGTCTGCTCAAACACATGGAATGTTGGCACCGAGTTGCAGCTGCTGTGGAGAGATCGATACACCACCCATACTCCCCACACCCACACCCGTGTGCTAGTGAGCACGCGCACACACATACACACACACACACACACACACACACACACACGTTCTGTGGGGTATCAGGACTTGCATTTCTCTAAAAACATACCTTTAAATGGTCTTAATTTTGTACAAATTGAAGTGCTGAGAAAAGGTCTAAATAAGAAGTAACAATTAAAATAAAAGGTTTGTTTTATTTGTAAATTATGTACAGAATGCTTTCTCATATTATGATGGGGGAAATGGATGGGAAGGGAAAGAACAGCCACCATTTTCCAACCTACGCTGTTCCCTTTCCTCTGCTGGAGAAAACCATTCCTCTCTCGACCAGATGTACAAACAAGTTTGGATTTCCTAAGTTGGTAGTTAAAGGACAGAATTGGGAGCTAAACAAAATCATGTGTTCCATCATTACTGACTGGCCTATCTTAAGCAAATAACTGCTAACTCTGAATTCTCAAGAAATTTTCTGGTACAATTTCATGAAAATTAAGAAATATAGCTTAAGTTTCAAGAATCATGAGTTATGTGTTCATTTCATCCTAAAATAATTCATAAATAGCTACCTGTGTCACCTGAAATTTTGGTCTTTAACTTTCATCTCTTCTGCCACATCTAACAGTAAGAAGCTCTACAGCGCTCAAAAATGCCATTATTCTAAATGCCACTGAGAAAACTACATCTTTGACATCTATCAAAAAGGAATAAAAGCTACTTACTGCCAGAATATTGTCAAATGGATAAAATTGTTATATATGTGTATTAGTGACTTAAGATTGTACCAAAAAAAAAGTTAGTAGCCTATAAAATAAAAAACTGAACAGAACTGCCTGGACATCAAATAGATCTCAGCAAACCGATTTAAAGACTACTCCAAACACTATAGGCATATTTTGGTGATCAGCCAACATAGAAAATCCAACCACTTGCACGCACTCAGTCCCCAAATAAAGTACGTCTATGATTTTTCAGATGAAGGCCTAGTCGTTTCTTCTTCTTCGTCATCTCCCTCTTCCTCTTCTTCTTCCTCTTCCTCACAATCTCCATCTGTCTGCTGTTCAAGTTCCTCTTTTGTAATCATTTCAAAATCATTCCCATTCCCACTACTGTGCTGGGAACGGTCGTCCTCTCGCCTGTCGCTGTCGGTGTCCGAATGCCGCTCCCCGCCTGAGCCCTCTGCTCCCTTGTTCCCCAGAGTTCCTATTTTCCCATCGTCATCTTCCTTTTTCTCACTGTCTGATTTTTCCTCACTGTCAGATTTCTGCTGTTTTTTGGCCTCAGATTTCTCATCTTTCTTTAAGTCTGCTTTTGGTCCTTTGTATTCATGTGTGTAGAGAGGCCTGAAGGAGTCAATGAAGCCCACGTCGGCAGTCAGATTCGGCAGGAACCAGAAATGGTGCCGTCCTCCAGTAATGAGCCAAATGATAAGGAACAGTATGCAGCGAGCTGTGAGGAGAAAAATCCCCCAAGTTTAATGTCTCAAGCACTCATGCTGTCACTCAGGTTTGATGTAAAAGGATGATGGATGGCCCCCTCCCCCACCAAATATACCCTGCAGCCACAATACTCATGAGGGCGCCAAAGGTCCTGAGCGGCATTTCACTTTACTCTGACTTTGAGGACACCATGGCTGAATGTCATCTGAAGAAAAGTCGCTGCTGCCAGATGACATTTAGGCATTTGAGAACAGTAACAATGAGATTCTTGGATTAAAAACCAATAAGATTAGTGGGATAAATGAATAATGCAAGGAATAAGCTTTTTAGAGTCTGCACTGTTCTTTATCTCGCATCCCAATGTCAAGATGGCTTCTACCTTCAAGTCATTTATATTTCTAGGTAAGACGGCCCTGAACATTATCATCAAAACAAAACTTTCCTGGTGAAAGATCAATGTTCATATTCCAAACTGCATTTCGGCTGCTTTTTTCTTCTGGTAGCTGAGCTTTTACCTTTCTAAATTTTCTGATACATAAGTTCACTGACCATAAGTAAAATGACACTACTCAAGACAGACAAGTCAAATTCCTTGAGTGATTTCCAGTTCTCCACACTGCGATATTATTTTCAATTTTCAATACTCCATCCTCACACTGCATTTAAGGTTTATAAAGCACTTCCTTCATAACTACCTTTTGAGGCAGAAAACACAAAATATTACCTTTCTTATTAGAAATGAAGGCACCAAGACAGAGAAGTTAAATGACTTGCCCAGAGTCAAATAGCTGGTATCAGAGCTGGGTTTCACACTTGGATCTCCTGACCCCAAGCCTGGTGCTCTCTCCACTTTCCCTGATTTTGTCTTTCACACACAGAAGCTCTCTCCTCTTCCCCTCACTCCCTTTCTCTTCCCCTCCCTCCCCCTCTGTCTTTCTACCTGACTTTCCCTCTCTTTTCTACTTGCTCCCTTTCTCATCCGCACACACTTTTACCACTTCAAAGACCCTCAGTATGGGTACTCCTTTCACTAGCACAGATTTCAACTCCTTATGACTCACTAAGCAGGTATTTCACATGTGCTATGGTTGAAAGGCTCAGATGAAAAAGTTTCTGCAAGCTCAGCTGGACTGGCCCTCAGGTCCTCTCCCCTTCATTTTCTCTAGGAGCTCCTACCAAGCTTAAGCCTTATTAGCACGGGCTTTGCAGACCCAGAGTCCTTCCCTGAATATGGTTATTTTAAATAAAGTGTCCCCTCATTATTTTCTATTTCTGCATAGCAAAGTAGGTCTCAAGAGCCCAAATAAGTAGACAAATGTTGGAAGACTACCTGGTTATGACAGGCTAGTTTTATAGGCAACTGTATCACTATTGCATAAAACCCTGAAAAAAGCTCTTTTACAGGCTTACCTTTAATATACTTTGGATGAATAACCAAAGGGAGTAGCTGACTTCACCTCACAAGTTAAGTATTCACAGGCTGGTCAGAAGTACTGATTTCCATTTCCACATAAGCACAGCCTCATTTTTTGAGACCTTGCATATCATTCATAAGAACTGGTGACGGTAGGAAATGGGAGAGGCCAAGGTGTACTCAATCTGTTTTGACAGGAAATCCCATTGACGGATTGCAAAAGAATGAGGGACTTCTAAAAACTGCACACTCTTCTCTTCTCCTGCCTGAACTATCTAAGACAGCGATGCCATTAATTTGACTCTAGAACAATTTCAAAGTGATCTGAATAAAACTGAAAATCACTCCTTGCCTATATATTCAGGACAAATTGAACTACCGCCTTGGAGGAGCCTGCCTCCAATTCAATTCACCAAATCTTTATAATTCACACAAGCCAATGTTTCCATCTTATCTCTGCTTTCTTAAATCCTCAGATACTGGTCATCCGTTGGCATACTCTGTAAAATTTTGCCTAGGTGATATCAGAATACTCACTTTAATATAGGGAAGAGTTATGGAGAAAATCACTGTAATTGAATGTTTCTCCACTGAAACTGATATCACATTTTAGAAAACTAAAGAACACAATATAAGTTATAGCTATGATTATTATTATTTGAAATAGTAACATTCACATTACCCATATAATGAACACATCTTAATTTTGACTCCTATGAATAAATTCAAACCTGATGCACTAGTAGGATGATGTATTGCCTATTTCCTGGAAGGAGACCAGTCAAGTCCTCAATTTTATAAATAGGTTGTGCTCTCCAGGGTGAGGATTTGTTTAGAACACAGAACATCTTTTGCCACAGAAAAATGATAAATCTTGCTGTTCAACCTAGCCCACAGATACCTCTTTAATTCATAAGGCAGCTGAGACACGGCATTTACAAAGATAAATACTATTAAGTAACCAGTATTATTAAAATAATAATTAAACAAAACAATAACATTAGCATCATTTTTATTTGAATCCTGGTATGTAAGCAAAAGCAGGCTTAAAAGAGGGTAAGAAAAGAGATGGAGTCTGTTGTGGGACATATGAAGGGGACTTCCAGACACTTTCAAGGCCGTGGGAAGTGGATGGCCCTGGGCCTTGATGATGCCTTATTTGACAAAAGTTAGGGCTTTCCTTTCCTTGGTACTGCTGTCTCCCTAGAACTTTTCTTCTGACTTGCAGTCATAATTAGGGTTGGGGCAAGGAGGGAGGGAGGTTGGTCACCAATGTAATAAAGAGGGAGACAGAGAGATGAGACATTCTCCTGAGGCAAATGAGCAAGAATTGAGAGAAAGAATAGATGAAAGTAAGAGGATTACCAAAAAGTGTCTCTCGGTGTGAAAAGTTGCCTGAGGTAAAAGCTGATTGAACTACCAGCACTCCAGGACAGGACAAGGGAGAAGCTCACCACTAACCCCAGCAGCCCCACTTCTCTTTAAACTCTGAGTGAGACAACGTCCAGGACACAAACACCTTCAGGGAGCAGACCTCTGCCCTTTCAGGTTTTACATCTTTTTTTTTTCTCTCCCCCAATAACCAATTCAGCTTTAAACACCATCACTCCATTTGGAAAAACCTGTCCCTAGAACATGCTCTAACCAGGATGAAGTATGAGGAACCCTCACTCTCAATCTCTAAACATGCACTACTCAGTCTTGATCCCTTCACGCCTCATCCAGACCAAAGCTTAATCTTCTGCCCACAATCAAACAGAACTGTACCCCCTCTTTTCTGATCATCCCCACCACACAAGGACATATTTCCTCAGGCCTTCATCATCAGGCACACGCTCCAAGCTACAAGTGTACATTTCTAGGGTGTGTTCATAAAGAGGAACAGCAAATAATTTAAAAAGTATAAGGATATATATGTGTAAGGACTCTATCCAGTGCAACCTACCCTCGATCTAATTAAATCCCTTGGACCCAGAAGCTCCTGGTAATTAGGGCTAATGCCCTCGCCATCCATCTGCCCACAGCTCAGGGAAGAACGCTTCTCTCGCTGCCCTATCAATTTTGGGCCGAATCCCTACACAGCCTGCAGTCAAACCACCTCAGGATGGGCACCCACTGGTCATCAAAGTGTCAAGGCTAACCCCTCTCACCTGGCTGGTCTTGGGATGGGCCTTCTAGTCCTGAGTTAACTCTTAGTACTGAAGGCCTTCTAGAGTTCGGCTCCAGTCCACCTGTCTAGCTTTATTTTTATAATGATCCCCTTACAAACTACTACACTCAAATCAAAATGATCTGCCTGCCTCCGATTCAGTTCACCAAATCCTTTGAATTCATGTAGGCCAATTCTTTTTACTGGAACATGTTCTCATCTTATAGGTGCCATCTTCCCCATGAAAAGCTGAAAGCTGATGAACGTTCTTTTCTCCTTAGGACGTTCTACCTCGTAGCAAACTCGTCCCAATCAGACTAAAAGCTCTTCAAGGGCAGGGTCTATGGTATTTCTTTTTTTTATTCTAATCTCTGGCACAGAGATGATATTTAATGTTTATAGAATTTGCTGCTTCAGTGAGATGGGATTCTTCACCTCCTCCTACCCAAACTCTCAATGGCCCTGGGTTATCAAAGAATACAAATTAAGTCTAAATCCTTTACCCTGAAATTTAAAGCCCTCTACAATTTGACACCAACCTCCACTTCTGGTTTTATCTACAACTCTTTATACATTTTAGGCTTTTACTAACTGGAACACTTGCTATTCACTGAAGATCACCAATTCTGTGTTTCATTCATGCTATCCCTTCTACTGGTAACGTACTTCTCTCACTGTACTTATACCTCGAGGTCATATCTTCATCAGAATGTAAGCTCAGTGAGGACAGGGCCTGCACACATTTTATCTTCATGTTCCTCTTATTTTCTAGCATTGTGACTTGGCACACAGTGGTTGAGCATTAAGAATGAACCGAATGATGAATGTGAAAGATAGTGACACCACAGGTCAAATCGTTGTCATACCCCAAAACCGAATGCAAACAAAGCATGTATGGTTCTGGGACAAATCAGTAGAAGAAAAAAAATTCTTAGAGAATATAATTTAGTTTCTGGAAATTTTACAAAACTACTTCAGTGGAAATAAATGCTCCTTGAAACAATAAACACAAAGCAAAGCAAAGTGAAGTAAAAAACAAAAGACAAGAAGTTAAGTGATACGGAGTCAAGTCCCTGGTCTGACACCACTTGGCTGTAATGACCTTTCTGGGTCTGTTTCTTCATCTGTAAAATGAAGAGGTTGGACCAGATTACCTCTAAGGTCCTAACCTTAACTCTGTGATCATATCTTTCCTCTACACTTCCCACTACCATTTCCTTGTCAGAATAAAATGTTCACAGAAATTTAAATCATAAATACTCCCTGTTCTTCCAGTCCATTATCCAAGCTCAGGCCTCACTTCCCTCTCTTTACAATCTTAACGAAATACTTAACTCAACCGTACAGTATCTACCCTTCATCCATCTCTACTGTGTTGCTGAACGCTGCTGGAAGAAGGCAGAAGACCATATTAACTGGGTCCCCTACAAACTCACAGTATTAAATCTCCCATTAGGCCACGGCACTGTTCCATGGCAATCCTTGGACTCTTTTCTGGGGACCATGACGCCACCCATAAGGCCCATTCCCAATCTTCTTTTCTTCCCAAGCTCCAGCAGTATGTGAACATACCTGTTTTACAAAGAAAACTCAGGCCACTAGTCATAAGCTCCCTCATTTCCGCAGACCCTATTTCAGAACTCTGGTCTCTCTTCACTCATTTTCTCATTTGTTCCTGTCTCTAAGGAAGAGGAAGCACTTTTCCTCTTGTCAAAATGAATTCTCTGATGTGTGTTCTTGATCCTATGACCTTCTGCCTTCCAACAGCAGCCTCTCTAATCACCTTCCTCTCTAATCTTCAATCTCATCTTGAATAATGGCTCATTGCTGGTTGTCCACAAAAACACCTAAACGTCCATCTTTTAAAAAACCTCTACTGGATCCTCCTCTGCCCAAGTCATTTCCTCTCTTACCCCTAAAGGCCAAGAACAAAAAGGTGCCTACACTTCTTGCCTGATTCATCCCCTCCCACACACTTGACTGCTTGCAATCAAGGTTCTTAACCCATCACTGACTAAAAGGGCTCTCTCCCCAGTTACCAACCAAACTCTTAATTCCTAGCTCTGACGGCCTATTCTCAATCATCACTTTTCCTGATTCTTGGCAGCTTCCACTACTGCCAATCATCCCTCCTGGATGCTCTCACTTACTTCGGCTTTCCTGTCTGATGGAGCCTTCACAGAACTTCATCATTCTTTTCCTGTCTCTAACACTTGGTCCTTCGTTTCCCTTCCCTTCTCTTCCTTATCCCCACATCTCCAACTTGCCCTTCTTCCAAGCTTTCCCAATTCTGTGGTGGGCACAACCCAGTTTCCCACATTCATAACTAGAAATAAATGAAGTATGGCCCACTCCCGTCTCCTTCCACATCCAGTAAGTGGCTGAGTGTTGTTGATTCTACAACTGACACAGCTCTCACATCCACCCTTCTTTCTACTCACAAAGTCACTACCCTAGCTCAGGCTCTCAGCCTCTCTCACCCACCTAACTCTAACAGCCTCCTTTAAATTTCCCTGTTTCCAGTCTCTAACCATACAATCTGTCCTCCAAACACTTGTAAAAATTATCTCCAGAAGGCAAAGGTCTGAATGCTCAAGGATAAAACACAAACTCATCACCCGAATGTTTGTGGCTTTCTTTAAAGTGAATACAACCGACTTTACCTTTCCAGTCTTATTTCACATTACAACTATTCACACAGGGTCTAATCCCATCAAATCTGACAGTCTGACGTTCTCTACACTTGATATTGCATCGCCTGCATTTGAGAACCCACACTCCCCCCATCTAGAGTGTATTTCCTGATTCTGCCCCTCAGAATTCTCCTTTTCCTTCAAGAATCACTTTGGTGCCACATCCTCCATGAAGCCTTCCTTGGCTGCTCTCCTTTCCCAAATTACCCTTTATTACTTCTTTACAAATACTGCATTCTCCCATTAGAATGTAAGCTCCTCACTCAACAAGCACTTACTAAAGGTCTACTCTGTGCCAGGCACTGGCATGATGGAAAGACTAGTGGACTTGAAGTCAGAAGGCTCTGCCACTTACTACCTGTGTGACCTGGGGCAGTCACTTAACCTGGATGAGTCTCAATGTCCTCCTTTGTAAAATGAGGGCGTTGGAAGAAATGACTTCTACAGTGCCTATCCAGCTCCAAATACAGGCTCCTACAGGAACTAGTCAAAGAAACTAGGTTAAAGCAAGTTTTTTCATATTTGCCCAAATTCAGTCAGGCACATATCAATGCCTTATTAAAGGGATGTGGGTTGTTTTTGTTTTTCTGTTTTGTTTTGTGGGGGGAGACTTGGGGGGAAGTAGTCAACTCTGGAATCTGACCAAAATGAACAGAGAAGTCATTGTTTGTCCATTTCTAGATTTTCCCCAAATGCTTAGATATTACTGACCTCTGATCAAGCCCAGAATTACTGCCTTCCGACTAGAATAAGGTTTTGGAGTTTAGTTTGACTCGCTGAATACCCACCTTACTGAACTCATTTTTACTGGAGAGAATACTTACCAATAGCAAGCAGCAGAATGCTGGCCACAAAGCAGCCGGCTCCTACACTGAGGTAATAAACACCCACTCGCATCTCTGCGGGCCACAGAGGGAAGAGGGTGGCTGCAATCACCGCGATCACTGCAACAAGAAAGCACCAAGACGCCGAGTTCGTTTCTGGACTCAAACTGAACTGGCTGATTAACCATGACTTAACAAAGAAAGGTTGTAATACTATTATCTACATTGTTGGTGGCGGAGGATGCTTTAAAATATTTCATGTTCTATTTATAAACCAATTTGATATATAAACTTAAGATTAAACTCTGTGCTATCAATCAAACAATTACTAAGTGCTTAGGGTTCAGGTTTGGCAAATGAAGCTGCAGGCAAAATTCAGACATTATGTTTTGATACCTTCAATCTCCACCTGACGTAACATGGGACGGCGCTCTTCTCTCTTTCTTAAAGGGATGAAAATGCAGATACCCACCAATCTAAATATGACCCCTTCACCGGTGTCACACGATGTTTAAACAAGCAAAACTCTACCACAAACCCTGGTTTGACAATTTATACACAATCTAGTGATTCTCTCAAAAATCACAGTAACAACTGTTATAAGATAACTTGAAACAAAATCAAAATTTCTAATCTCAGAACTCCCCCCCCACAGAAATACATGATTATTAAAAAAAAAAAAAAAAAAGGAACTAGAACAGAAATGGTAAAATGGAGGCAACTATTCATAGTACAATATCCTTAGTAATCGCTTTTTTTCCTTCTTCTGGAATATCATTCTTGTGGCTCCGAGGAGAGTGGAGAAGAGTATGCTTTTCTGGAGGTTTGCTTACTTCTTTTTGCCATGTAAGAAATTTTGGAGGGTGACTAATTAAGATCAGCTGTTTGGGGAATGGATGCCCTGTAGCTGAATGGATTTTTGGTCACTAATAACTTAAGGCACAATGTTTCACTAAAAGACTTAACTTGATTTAGTATTTTAGAATTTAAGAAAAAATACTCCTCTCACTTGTGTTCATCACCTGAACAGGGATTCAGACACTACATGCCTATGTCAGCATAATTTTAAAAGGCTCATCTTTAGATAAGATTCCTAATAAGAAATCCACAAGGAAGACCCACTTATCTCAGCTATTTCCTCCCCATCTCCTTAAGGCCATACTTAAACTATTTATTCACTCACCAAGAATCAGTCCCATGGCAAACGTTTTAAAGTGGACTGGGTCATAGATCCACACATACACCTAGAGGAATAAACAGTTAAATGTTTCCATAAAACAACAGAAAGTTAGAGGTCCAGTTATTGTAATTTAGATGTTGTGTATATTAGGAAAGTGACACCATTTTGGAATTCAAAGCAAGAATCCAAATTTAATTAAATACTTCAAACAATGTACTACTCGAGCTCTAGTCTAAAAAAGCCAGATGCTCTGACTGAAATTGGTGTGTTAGTAAAGACTATTCAATAAAAGCACCAGCCACTTAAGGAGTTTACAATGACACAAATAACTAGTCTAAATTTTTTACTTCAATCTCTAGACTTTAGGCCACCAGAGAAGTTTATTAGAACATTACATGTATCTGTGGAATAGAAAAATCTACCCTAGAAGTAAATTGCTAACTTGGTGGCAATTTTTCCTATTAGTAAGTAAATTATACTGGACAACTTTAGGTTTTAAACAGTTTGCCTAACCCTTTTCACAGTGTAGCCAGTGACTGAGATATAAAGTAACATGAATGTAATCAGACTGAGTTATCAGATATATGACTGACCATCTAAAGAAGATTCATCATATATCTAATCGTTGTGATTGCTTCATTCCCATCTCATGATTTCTACTGATAATCACAGTTTAATTTCTAGGCTGGAAACACTAACCTCATTTCCATCCAGGAACACTTGATCTTCATGTGGTTCAAGTTTGAATTTTTTCTTGGCTTCTTTCTTTTTGGGTGTTCCTGGTGTTTCCTCCTACAAAAATGTACACACACACATACACAAACACACACACCCCATTAAACAGGGTGAAAAATCATTTTAAAAACTGTATAATCTCATTGAAAATGAAATTGAAACATTCATCAAACTAGTGACTTTCAATGCCATATTGGCTATACTTCTTACATTATGTTAAGGAGTTGAAAAGTCTCTGAAAAATGAATCAAAGAAAACAAAAACCAGAAAAAAACTAAAACAAACAAAAAGCTAACCTTGACTATTCAAAATTCCAAAGTGCCACGGGACACTTCCAAGGTACTGTATGCTTAAAAAACACAACACACCAGACACACCCTACAAGCTGCTGCGATTCAAAAAAAAAAAAAACAAAACCCCGATAAATACTGCAGAAGACAATGAAATGATTGACATGAGATGACCAGTAATAAACTGCATCTGAATAGTCTATGAGTGTAAGCTACTTCACATCTATGACTTCATTTGACCCTCCCAGTTCTGTATCAGTGTTTATGTATGTATGACCTCCATCCTCCAGAGAAGAAAACTGAAGCTCAAAGTACAGGCCAGGGCCAAGACTTACACTCAGATCTCCTCTACGCAGCTTCTTGTCTGTACTATAACTACTGGAGTTGGGGGAGTGGAAAGAAGAGAGGGCAGGGGTTAAGTTGCAGAATATTATTGTTGGAAATAACCTTAGAGATTATTTAGCCCAAAACCTCACCTGAAGAAGAAGAAACAAAGGTCTGGAGGTTAAATGACTTTTCCAAAGGTCCAGAGCTAGTTTGTAATGAACTTCCATGTTCAAGAACTTGAAAATTCCTAGCCAAACAAAATTTTTTATCATTCCATTTCTCCCTATGCCTTATTACTACTCAACCAATTCTTAACCCTCACTGTGACCACCCATTAACCACTTCTCAGTCCTGTCCCAGGCAACCATCATCACTGGCTACACTCCCCGTCCTTTGTAAGGTCAATCCTTTGGTGAACCAGTTCAACTCAACACTATCTGCTAGTCAAAAATTCCTTGCTCCCTTGTCCTTTTGCCACTGATGTTTTGCTAAATTCATGATCTACCATGAATTACACTCCTACCATCCACTCTCATCTTCACCTACGCATGTGCTAAGATGAATGCTGAAGGAATTCATGTAGCTCCCCTGACTTGGTCCACTACAAATTTATATAATCTACTCTCCACTGAGCCCTCACAGCAGCAAGGCAATTCATCTACTCCTCCTTGATTATCTAGCCACATCACAGCAGCTACTCCAAATCTCCTTTCTTTTTGTTGTTGTTTTTAAAAATTATATTTAATTTTCATCAATCACAAAAAATCTCCTACCATCTTTCCCCCAATTAATAAGAAAAATAAAATTCATTACAAACATGTACAGTCAAGTAAAACAAATTTCCATCTTGGCTGTGTCCATAAAAAAAAATTGTCTCACTCTGCACTGAGGCCTTCACCTGTCTATCAGGAGGTGGGCAGCATGTTTCTTCATTAGTCTTCTGGAATCGCAGCTCATCATTATGCTGATAAGAGTTCTTGATTCTTTAAGCTGGTTGCATTTACAATACTGTTGTCATTGTATAAATCATTCTCCTGGTTCTGTCTCATTTCACTCTGCATCAATTCATAGGAGTCTTCCCAGGTTTCTTTGAAACCACCTCTTACAGCAAAGTAATATTCCATCACATTTATAACTTGTTTATTCGTTCCTTCATTTATGAGCACCCTCTCAAACTCCCATTCTGTGCCACTTGAAAAAGACCTGTGACTATGTTTCTGTACCTCCTTAGAGGCTGCGTTGCTGAGGACTAATCTCTCTCTTAATCCGGCCTCCTTCTAATTCCCCCTCCTGCCTTCTCCCCTTCCCTATTTCCCTGCTGACTGACAAATATTTCTGGGCCCAGCTCTTTGTGTGTGTGTATATTCATTCTTCCTTCCTTTAACCAGTGTAGATGAGACAACGTGAGATGATTTCCCCTGATACTCCTTTTCCTCCCTCCCACCCTGCACTGTGTACTCCTCTGCCCCTTCTTCTCATTCTTCTCCTAAGATCTTCCAGATGTACCCAAACTACTGCCAAGCCTCATCTAACAAGACTCCCACTATGAGCCCTGATGATGACAGAAATTAGAGGGTACACATGTCTCATCTTCTTATGCCAGAAGGTAAGCAATTTAACCTCGTTTAGTCAATTATCATTGCTCATTTGTGTTTATCTTTTTATATTTTTCTTAATTCTTTTGTTTGAACTTCAAAGTTTGCTGGCAGCTTTCTATCAGGAATACTTGGAAGTCCTTTGTCATTAAAGGTCCATTTTATTCCCCTATGGCATTACGCAAAGTTTTGCTGGGTGAGCTATTCTTGGCTGTAAGCCCATGTCCTCTGCCTTCTAGAATACTGTCTTCCAAGCTCTCACTGTACAGTTGTGGTTGCTAAGTCATGCATGATCTTAACTGCAGATCCTCAGTACTTGAATGCTTTCTTTCTGGCTGCTGCAAGTATTTTTGCTTTCACCTGGAAGCTCTAGATTTGGGTTATGATGTTCCTGGAATGTTCATTTTGGTTTTCTTTCAGGAGACCTGACTGGTAGAATCTTTCCGTTTCCATTTTTTCCTTCTTGAGTTATCTTTAAAGATTTCTTGAAATAGGATGTCTAGGCTCTTTTCTTTGGTCATGGTGGTTCAGACAGTTCAGTAACTCCTACATTTTCTCCTAAATCTGTTTTCCAAGTCAGTTGTTTTTGCTATAAGATAGCTTGTATTTTCTTCCTTTTTCTTTTTTTTTTAAAACCCTTTGACTTTGTTTTAATATTTTGCATTGTCTTGTGGAATCACTGACTTCTATTTGGTCCACACTAATTCTCAGGGAGTTTGTTGTTTGGGCAAGGTTTTGTACCTCCTGTGCCAAGCTGTTAATTCTTTTTTCAGTTTTTTCCTCCATCGTCCTCACTTCCCTTCCAATGTTTTCCTCAAGGACTCTCATTTTGTTTATAAAAATGTTTAAACTCTTGCTTCCTCTCTTCTAGGAATTCTAGCTGAGTCTGTGCCCACACTGCATTTTATTTTATTTTTTTAATGATTTGCCTATTGGTGTGTTTTGGGGTCATTCTTGTCTTGAGCTTCCTGCCACCATATCTCTTTATGGAGGGATTCCTCTTTTCTGCTTATTCTCTTAGTCTATTTCTGAACTTCAGACTTGAAATGAGGGCTGAGCTCTGCCTCATTCTGGAAGGAAGGTCTCTTGGGGCCTGCGTGACTGTGGGTAATTGCTCCCAAAGTGGTCTGATCCAAAGTAAAGTCTGATCACTAAGTCCCTGGTCTGAGCTCTGCAAGTTCCTCACCTGGATTTTGGTCTGAGAAAAAGTAGACTGCTCCTGGACTCTATCAGACAGCTGCAAAGATCTGCTGGTTCAGAGTAGCACAACTGTAGGCAACCCTTTGGACTAGGATTCCTCTATAAGCTGGGCGAGATGCTAGCACTGAGATCCTGCTCTGCTCTTGGGGTCTGAACCACACTGTTGCTGCTGCTTCTCAACTCCCCAGGGACTTCCTACCCAGGAATACCAAATTACCACCTCTGGGTGCCAGTCCTCTTCTCAGTCTACCCTGGATCTGTGACAGAATTGGGTAGCGGGTGTCAGCTGCCAGCTGGTACCTGTCCCCATCAGGATGCTCCGGTAGGTCAGGGACAGCCTCTTCCTGGGTGATGTTCCATGAAAGCCTAACCTTATCCCTCATGTCTGCAGACCTTTCTGTCTCTCTATGCCTACCAGATCTAGAAGAATTACTCACTGTGACTTTTTCTGGAATTTCCCACCAGGATTCAGACGAGTGCATTTTCTAGGTCTGTTTGGGGGAGTTTTGTGGAGGGGAACTCGGCAGTACTGCTTTCTGCTACTCTGCCAACTTGGCTCTATCTTCTTTTCTTTCCCAACTTTCCCACAGCATCCTCTTTCCCCATTTTCTCAGAAGAGGACCTTACTTTAAACTTTACTATGAAAATGGAGATTATTTGCTACAATCTCCCTCCTCTCATTTAATACGCCATGACACTGTCCCACACCATCTCCTTTATTATAGTCCCTATAGAAAGGTGGCCATTCTCACCAAGACCAACACCTCTACCTCTACACATTCCCTGGATCTCATCCCCTCACTACCTCCTTATGATGACACCCACTACCACTCTCCTTTTAATTTTCAACCTCTCCTCATCTATTATTTCCTTCCATGTTGCCCACAAATATGCCTATGTCTCTCATCCACAAACAACCATTACTAGATTCTACCATGGCCACTAGTAATAGTTCTCTATCTCTATTCCCACTTTCAGCCAAATTCCTCGGAAAAGCCATCTATCGCCACCATCCCAGACCTGGAATCTGGAAGGGTGAGTGCTGGCATCATTTTACCTCTTGGTTTCTTGATTGGTGAGATGAAGATAACAATACTTGCCCACCTGCCTGCTTGGGGGCCGCTCTGAGTCAAAAGTGAGACATAGACGTCACAGCTCTAAAGTGTATGGAAATGTAGGCGGGAGGGAGAGCTATCTATTCTGTGTATCTGGGCTTTCACTCTCTTCTTAAACCCCTGTATTTTGGCTTCCGATCTGTTACTCAGATGAAATGGCTCTCTCCAAAGTGGCCAATGATCTCTTAATTGCCCAGTCAGATGGCCTTTTCTCAGTTCTCATTCTTCGTAACCTCTGCAGCTTCTAACACTGTAAACCACATTGTCTTCCTGGATACTGTCTCCACTCTGGGTTTTCAGGACACTGCTCTCTCTGGGTTCTCCCCCTTCCTGAAGTCTGACTGCTCCCTCTCAGTCTCTTTTGCAGATTTTTATCCACTTCTCCCCCCCTCCTCCCCAACGGCAGGAATGACCCAAGGCTGTTGCGGACTCTCTTTTTTCTCTGTAATTTCTCACTTGGTGATCTCACCACTTCCCATCAGTTCAATTATCACATCTATGCAGATGATTCCCTGATCAATATCGAGCCCTAGTTTGTCTCATGAGCTCCAGTCTGCAACACATTTCAAACTGGATATCTTGTATTTCAAGATTTCATCCTCTCTCACGTGGACTCTTATAAGAGCCTCCTCATTGATTTTCCCGCCTTATATCTCTCCCAACTCCAATACATTTTTCCACTTGCTGCCAAAGTAATTTTCCTAAAAGTCAGTTCTGGCCATTGTCAAGTCACCCTTTCCGATACCGCATGTAGTAGAACTCTATCACCTCTAAGAGCAAATATAAACTCCTCTGCATGGCATTCGAAGTTCTCCACAACCTGGCCCTTTCCTACTCCACCGCCCCTCCCCCAGCCCAGCTGTCTCACAGAATCCCTGCTTTCATCAAGATTCACATCCAGTGCCATCTTACGGAGGAGGGACTTCTCAGTTTCCCCAGCTACTGGAGCTTTCCCTTCTAAGTTTACTACGATAATGAGAAGAAAGAGAACATTAAGAGCAACTAGTCAAAGGAAGAATTCTTCCCAAGAGGAGCCTAAGGGAACAGTTTGATTTATCTCTGTTGATAGACAAAACAGCACTGTCATTATAACTTAATGCTAGTGACTTGATACCGAACAGAAAATTTATGTTAAAAATGAGGAAATGTCTAAGATGGACACTATGATGTGCATTCACAATCTTGAACTTTCTGTAACTGGTAAATCCCAAATCTGACGATGACCAACAATTAATTGTTCTCACAGACTTGTGCCACCTCTGGCAGGACTCACCTTTTTTGACTCTTCCTTTTCACCATCTCTTTTTTTCTCTCTCTCCTTCTTAGCCTTTTCATCCTTTGGATTCTCTTTCTTGCTTCTCTTCTCTTCCTCTTTCCCACTCTCTACCTTTCCTTTTTCTTTCTCTTTTTCTTTCTTGGTGTCTTTGTCAAGTTTCACTTTCATTACTTTTAATGCTCGGTGAAAGAACTGTTTCTTTAAAAGCCTTTAAAATAAACAAAAAAGCCATTACATTATTTATAATTACTTGAAATCTCTTGATTACTATAAGGATAATTTATATACCAAAGAATTCAGTAGGTAGATCCCTAAATACCCAATCCTTCCCAAGTGTCTTAAGGATGCCTACCCTTCTTTAAAAATGTCTACATGGTTTTAAGTAATCCTAATAGAATGGGGTTTGTGTCCAGAACTAGACCATAAACAGTACCACCACACCCACTCTTCTTCTCTCAAGTGTGCGTCCAGTTTTAACACTCTTTAAGTGGGAGGATACATTGTGGGCACTGATTAGGTACTGACAACATGCCCCTTCCGGATCAATGCCAGCTCCTTCAGGAGAGGGATGGTGCTGGCTCTGAGTGCAGAGGTAACAGTAACCTATCACCAACAAGGCAAAATGAAGCCCGACGTTGCTTCTGTTTCCTCTGTCAAAAAGGATGGTCGTTAGACTGAAAAGGATAGAAGAAGTATGGGGGATAGGAAGCCGAACGCCAGGACAAACAGGGATGAAGGAACACCTAGCAGGCCCTGATGAATCTTAATCACTCAGCAGAACTATACTGCATCTAAGGATCCTGAAAAAACTGGAGAATGGGATTACTGGGCCAACATCAGAGATCTTTGTATACTGTGGATAACAGAAGAGGTGTACCACAGACTGGAAAAGGCAAATTCTGGTACAATTTTAAGAAAAGGAAGGAGGATGGAGTATAAAAACTCAGACCAATAAGCTTGACTTTAGTTCAATAATGTCTTATCAAAACGGGTAGTCAGTGGCCATCTAGAAAAGGAAGCTATGATCACAAAGAGTCACCGTGACTTATCAAGAACAAGTCACACCAAACTAATCTTATTTTCTTTCTGGATATAGTTACTAGACATATAAGGGGACTACTACATATGTAACTTAGATTTTAGCCAGACAATTTGTAGGAAAAAAAAACCAATAACCCTCTCATGCTAGACAATAGTACAGTTAGGCAAATTCAGAGCTAGCTGAATGGATGGACTAGTCATTAATGGTTCCACGTCAATCTAGAAGGAAACCTCTAAATGGAGTCTCCCAGGGGTTTGTGCTTGGCCTTGTGATATTGACCACTTTTATCAATGACTTGAATAAAGGGACAGGTGGCATATTTATCAAATTTGTAGATGATACAAAGCTAAGAAGGATAGGTTACACATTACACAGAATTTCAAATATGACAGGCAAATTTAATTAGATGATATCTATTTGAGGTAAATGTAAATTTTTACATGTGGGTTCAAAAAAATCAACTTCACAAGAACGTGATTTAGGAGGAATGACCAGGCAGCAGTTCATTTGAAAAAGATCTGGACTTTTCATGGACTGCATGTTCAGTAAGAATTAAGAGTATAATACAGCTGCCAAAAAAGCTAAAGATACCTTAGAAAAAGTATAGAGACTAGGACTAGGGATGTGAAAACTGTACTATACTGTGTTCTAGTCAGACCACATCTGTAGAACTGTGTTCAGTTCTGGGTACTGCATGTTAGGAAGGGCAATGATTAAACTAGAGAGCTTCCAAGAAAGTTGACCAAGAGGCTGAAGGGGTTTGAGATATGCCATATGCTATTGAAAGAAAGAGAATGTGTAACCTAGAGAAAACTTAAAGGTAACATGACAGCTATCTTCAAGATCTCAAGGGCTAACATGTGAAAGATGACTTGTTCTGCTCAAATCCAGAAGGCAGAACTAGGGGAAATGTGTAGAAGTTAGAGAGAGATAAGTGTCAATTGAATAAGGAAGAACTTCCTAACAATTTGAGCTAACAAAAGTAAAACAGGCTGCCTTTGGAAGTAGTGGGTTACCCCTCATTAGAAATCTGGTGAAACAAACAGAACATTACCAATCCAAATCACTGTTTTCTTAGACATACTAATTTTCACCTGCACATTTACTTTTCCCCACTGAGATGTCAATATGTTGAGAGCTGGCCTAAGAAATTAGACGGGGAGTTTTTCAGAAGCCACAGACAATATACGAAGGCCAGCAGATGACAGAAAAAGTTTAGAAACTGAGAAATGCATAAAAGATATGTATAGTATTACATAATATCAACCTAAATTTTACAATAAGGTACTGTAAACACCTCATAAATGAAAAAGAAAATTAAGATTTCTTCTCTGGTACAAAGGGAGGGCCAAAAAATTTTACTCAGAATTTCCAGAATTTGATGGTGTCAGACCCTTAATCCCTACAATGTGGAAGGAAGGGATAGCTGGACTACCAGACAGAAACTAGCTTGATTTAAGTACTGAATAATGCAAATGCAGAGAAGCTAAATCAATGCTAACTTGCTAAAGACTCTTCATGGCACCATTTCTTTAAACTCTGTTGAATACATTTGGCAAAACATACCTGTTTGCAAAATGCTCAATCTATAATTACCAATAATGACATTACTATGTTTAACTGCTGTGTGAAGGATATAAAAACGAATTATAGACTCTGATAGGCAGAACTCCCAATGGCTAATGATTTAATCTATTTGCTCTCTTACTGATGAAGAAAACAGAATTTAAGAGATTTGATGCATGTTTTGTTACAAACATGTTTTGTGCACAATAGAAGAACTTTTTTTTAAGGCAGAAGCAACTTGAAATTATTTTTGTGAGGGAAGAGTGGGGAAATATCACAATCTGATTCATGCAAAAAGAATACAACAGGAAAAATCACTTTGTGTACCCACAGATGACAAGACTAATGTAGGCACAAATCTGACCATGTCAACCCTGACTCTGCTGAAGAAGCTTCAGCACTTCCCAACAGCCCAGGGCTAAGCTAACAGCCCTCGCACCCTGGCTTCGGCCAACCTTCCTAGACCTTCAGTCTATCCCTCGCCAGACTCCACAGGTCTGCCATCCTCCAGAACTTGTCTGCTGACTCTTGCTTCTACGTCTTTGCACAGGCCACCCCCCGAAGCCTGGAATACATTCTCTCCATCTATTTCAAGGGTCGATGGCACAAAAAGGTAAAAAACTCCTGCACTAGTTTTTGGAAGCTCTTTCTTGGTTCAAATGACTTATCTACTTACCTGTTTACATTCTATACTCCCCTAGTAGGACACAAGGTCCTTGAGGAGGGCCTTTTTTCCCCCTGTATACTCAGAGCTTAGTTTCTACAACCAATGTACAAAAGCTGCTCAGCTGAGAGAATTCAAGTTGTGACTAAAAACTTAAAAAAGAAAGAACCCATGAAGTATGTTGGATTTCCCAAAAGCCACAGACATTGCTGAGGGGAATGTCTTCTAGACCCTCTGCCCAGCAGCCCGAATGAAGCTCCCCGGGGAAGGAGCAGACTTCTCCGTCTACATTAATGATATTATTGAAAGGATAACAATGCTGACCTTTAGTCAGTTACAAGTTACTTTTTGTTTCATGAACTCTACATGTGCAATTATGTTTTTTCAAACTGAGAACCTGGCATTTGCTGTATATGCTATAAAACAATTATGATGTTCTAAAACAAGAATTAGAGATGAAGAAGAATAGGTTACTGGTTAAAGAACACATAGTTATTTCAAGACCACAGTTGACTGGATATCCCAATGGGGAAGGGCAATAAATGGCTTCAGGAGCAGGCAGTGTGGGCATTTCAGGTACTTGGCCAATGAGGGAATAAAATCACTGCCAGCTACTTAAGTCCCACTTGGTTACTTTGAATAATATTAACCTTCAATTTAATCTACATTAATAATACAGCAAAATCAGTACAGTATTGTTCTCTTTGTTATGCTTAAATCTCATGAGAAATAGCCATTTTATCGTGAAAATGACTAAGCCAACAAAGAAATATTAAAAATCAATTTTTACATGGCTTATAACAAACAAGTCAACAATACCTGTTACAGTAGTCAACAACAGACTCTCGGGTTGTAAACAAAGCTTCTTCTCCTTTCTTGGCCTTTGCCCATTTGGAGTCCAAAAGGCAATCTACTGCTTTTGAAGCTAAAAGAAAAAAAAAGTTGATTATTATTATACTACAGAATTATTATTATTTACATATTATCATTATACTATAGAATGAGAATACATACTACTTATCAAACTCAAATTTTATTAAGTAAATTCCTAAGGTCATGCAACTAATAGACTTATGTACTGGTATATAGTCAACCTCACATTCCAAAAGAGAAATTACTAAAAAGCAAAGGACTTTCTAATCAAAAATAAAAAATGTTTACGAACCCTGATTTAGCACTAATAGATGAAAATAAGTTCTCTAATTACTTGTTTTAAAAATGGGGGAGAAGAATTTAAAAAACTGAACTAATTTAATTAAGCCAATGTGTTTTAAGTGCCTATTGTAACCAGGGTGCTGTACTAGGTACTTCTTGTTGGTGTTTGTCCTTCATTTTGAAGAGGACCATGACGTTGGAAAGGTGTCATGACTTGTAAGTGAACTGGGTTTAAGTGAGGCAAGGCTGTGCAAAGTCACCAGCCTCACTCTCTCCTCTGGAGCCATCTGGGTCCAGTGGCGAGATATAGCTCAGGATGACTGGAGATGGCCGGAGATGCATGGGAGACCTCGGCCTTTTTAAGCTAAGGTCTTTCCCAGGTCTCAGCTTGTCTGAGGCACAGTCCGTTCAGTGATTAAGGCTAGATAAGAAGAAATGAGGCCAAGGATGACCTCTTTTACCTAGTCAAAAAACAAATAAATAAAAATCAATCTGGGAGGGGAAGACTCCCAGAGTCTCTGGCCAAAACAGGAACAATTGCTATTTACACTCGGAGCCATAAAAAGCCCAGACAATAACCAAATGAGGCTTGGGCTAGGACCTATTATTGGCCAATCAATGAGAGCCAGAGAGATCTGGGTTTAAGGCAGGGTCCTTAAAAAAGAAATCTAGAGTACAAACCCCAAGATATCTTGGGAGGTTTCAGCGATCAAAATTTATACTGCTAGGTGCTAATCTGTAAATCTACAGCAAGATAATTTAACTTTATTGTTTATATTATCTGATTTGATTTCTTACAACCTTCCTCTGAGATAGGTAGTATAATACTCCTTTACATGTGAGAAAGGTAAAGCTTAGAGAGCATAGTGACTTGTTATGGTCACATGGCTATGACATGTCATGATCAAAACCAAATGGTCTGATTCCAAGTTTAGTGTTCTACAGTTGATCTTAACTGAAAAAAGTGCCTTGGATAACTGAATCCAAGAAGGGGAAAACCCTTCCCCACCTCTGTTGTATAAATATATTTGCTAAGGGATTCTACCAAAGGATCACTGAGTAACATGGGACCAATAAAGGCAAGCTTTATAAGCAACCCAATGATGCTGAGAGAAAAATTAAATAGGACAGAAAGAATTAAATTGGCATGTCCATCATTCCTGGGCTTTACATGAATGAAATAAAACAGTTTATGGAAGAGAATCAAATACAGAAAAAATGCACAACTGAAGGAAGGAATTCCATCTTATCTCGACCAATGAGGTGAACACCCAAAATGCAATTTATACTACATTGCCCTGTGTATCACAGTGCTTGGGTCACACTAAACTGCTGCAATGGACACCAGACAGCCCAATACTGAATTCTCCTATAGAGAAAAAATTGAGAGAAATTATGTGTATTTAAGACATAAACATATAACATTAGCTGACAGCAGGTGCACAAGCTTTATAAAAAATAGTGTAAGAAAAAAAGTTCAAAATTTGTTCATTAATGTAAAGGAAAGCACTTTAAATAAAGACATCTGAGAAACAGTAAAACTTAAATATCTTTAAGAGATCTGAACTGATGTGATTATTTTGTTGTAATCCTACCAATAAAGTAATCAACCCGGTGACCCATCATGTTTGTGGATTTTGTGGGACAGTTGAACCGGAGATATTTGGCCACGGCCTTTTCCTCTTTGGATGGTTCCCCAACTTCCTGCAAAATGAAAACTTTATTTTAGAGTAATCATTCATGGAGGAAATTTTACACTCTGTAAATTATGTTTACAAAAGCCTATTAAGGGTCTTTTAGACAACATGATAAAATAATGAAAAAGTTACAACTTGGTTTAGTGTTGAGCACTGACGAGAGTTTGAGAGTAAACATTTCCAGGCAAATTCTTGAGAACCACATCATCAAACCCCCCTTTTGAAACGTTAAAATGTCATTATGATATAAAGCTGTTCCCAGGAGCTAATCAACACTCTAAAAATCTAAAGTCAATTCTCAGTTGTTCATACTTGGACAATACGGTTTGTGCGTTTACAATTTAAAATGGGCATGCCTACGTTAACCTCCATGAATATTGGTGCTAACTAGGAATTCCGTTCAAATAAAACAGTGCAGTCATACTATGAAGAGCTGATCTGGAAAGTGTGATGTGATCTAAATACCCCATCCTATTCCTTCTCTCCATCTCAGGTCTCCCCAAATCAGAACACTCCAAAACAAAAGAAACCAAAAGCTCTCCTCTTTACAACACTGTCAGTACTAAAAATAGATCGCTTACGGCTCCCCTAGCACAAGCGGTTACTGGGGGGAGGAGAACTGCAAGGAGAGATGTCTCTTCATGAAAAGTAAATAGGGGCAAAGAATTAGAAGCTGAGGGGATACCCATCAATTGGAGAATGGCTGGACAAATTCATGGCATATGAATGTGATACAATACTATCGTATTGTAAGAAATGATGAGGGAACAGTTCCAGAAAAACTTGAGAAGACTTTTATGAACTGATGCAAAGTGATGTAAGCAGAACCAGGAGAACAACTTATATGACAACAGCAACATTGTACAGATAATCAACTGGGAAAGATTTAGAAACTGATCAACAAAATGACCATCATAATTCAAAGGACTCAAGATGAAACATGCTATATAAACCATGAGATAGAGAGCTGCTGGGCTCAAGAGTGCAGACTGAAGGCAACACTTTTTCTTTCTTTCCTTTTTTTGATATGGCTAATGTGGACATTTATGTTGCATGTGTATATATTTGTAATGGATTTTGATTTTCTTGCCTAGCCAATAGGTGGGGGAGGGAGGTAATTTGAAAATGAATATAAAACTGAATTTTAAAAATGCATTTAAAAGTAAACAGGGAGAGTTGAGGTTAAAAAAAAAAACAAAAACAAAACACACAAGCAAAAAAAGAACTACATGAAGTGATATGAAAGATGTTGCTAGTTTTCCTTGGCCCCTCATCATTCGGTAATATATTTTGAGATTTAAAAACCTTTTCTGCCCTCCTTTCAAGCTGGCATCCTATCTCTAATTTCACTTTCTCAGCGAAACGTCTAGGAGGAAGAATCTATATTCACTGCCTTTACTTCCTTATCACCCACTAATTTTCAGTCCTTTTGCAACGTGGCTTTCCACCAGAGCATTCTATTGAAACTTTTCTCAAAGGTCACCTCTTATTTGCAAAATTGCATGGGTTTTTCTTAGTATTCATCCTAAATGACCTTTTTGCAACATTTGATACCTCTGACTCTACCCCTTCCTGGGATATATTCTTCTGGTGCAACTTTTCTCTAAGACACTACCGTGTCTTAGTTCTCCTATCCTAGGTGATGTTCGTATAGTTTATCAACCCAGAATGAGTGTCTCAAGGCTTTGTCCTATTCTTTAATCTCTTTAAACCTCCAGTATTCTGATCCATTGCCATGGGGATAATACAGAAATGCTGAGGAAAACCCTATTGTAAACCTTAAAGAGAAACAAATGTAAACTATGATTAACTACAGGCCAACCGCTCCAACAGTGTCTCCACCTAAACAGTGTGCCTCTCAGTGCTGCCTATTATTGCATTAGCACTCTTGATTCCACCTTAGAAACAAATCATTCTGGCTTTCATTGAATGGCCAACTGAATTTGGCCTCCAACCCAAGCCTCTGTTGCTCACTGTTTAGGTTGTGATGGTTAGGAATGAGTGTTAATAGCAACTGTTTGCTGATGGTTAGGGATGAGTGTCAATAGCAACTGTTTTCTGTTCTGGCCAGAAACTCTGAGGAGCTTCCCCTACCAGATTTATATCTTTGTTTGTCTCAACTCTTACCCAGCCCTCAGTCATCGAATGGATATGGCTTCAGACAAACTCGAGACCTGGAAAAGACCTTAATTTACAAAGGCCAAGGTCATCCACTGCATCCTGGGCCATCACCGGTGGTCTTGACCTTTGTCTTGTCACTGGGCCTCAATGATTGGTGGAGTGAGGCTGACTTTGTGCAGCTCTGCCCCACTCATATCCAATTTACACACAAGTCAAGACATCACCCTCCTGACGTCAGCAGGCTTCTTCAAGAATGAAGGAGGAACGATTCTAACGATACTGAAATTTCAATCCTCTATATCTTTCCTATATCTTTTTCAAATGTATTGCTTACTTCCTCATCTTATTTTTGAAGTTGTTTTTTTGAACCCTGGTATAGGCTTTATCTTTTACCATCCTTACATTTCACACAAGATTTGACCCACAATTCCAGCCTGTCAACATTTTTTTTTTTTGATCCTGGCAGTAAACACGTTTGTTTTGTCTCTTTTGTGAAATGGATAAACATTTCATTCATACCTTTATCCAAGTAATAGATTTTTTAAAAGTTACAGAGCACAAAGTTAGGCAATAAATATTAGGACCCACTATGTGTCAGGCACAAATGCAAGGGATACAAAAACAAAAGATAGTCTCTGTTCTCACTCACAGTCTAATGGGGAAAATAACACGCAAACAACTCGGCATGGATCCCTGATTCACTAGATTATCCGAACCCCCTTTCCGGGTGCCATCAGATTATTTGATGACTACTCTATGGACACCCATAGATGTCCCTCAGGGTTCTGTTCTGGACCCTCTTCTCTTCTCCCTTTCTCTCATCAATTCCCATGGATTTAATTGCCATCTTTATGCTGATGATTGTCAAATTTACCTATCTAGTCCCTACTCTCTACTGACCCCCAATCTCACTCGTCCGGTTGCCTTTCAGACATCTCAAATCCAGTATGTCCAAAACAGAAATCATTACGTTTCCACCAAACTGTCCCCTCCTTCCACCTTCCTCATTACTCTTAAGGGCAACACTATCCTCCCAGTCCCTTAGGCTCATAACCTAGGAGTCATCCTGGATTCCTCACTACCTCTCTCACTCCCACATCCAAGCTCTTGCCAAAGCCTACCATTTTTACCTTTGCAACATCTCCCCAATGAGTGCCTTCTCTCCTCTGACGCTGTGGCCATCCTGGTGCAGGCCCTCATCACCTCACTCCCGGATTACTACACTGGCCTGCTAGTGGGTCTACCTGCCTCAAGTGTCTTCTCACTTCAATTCATCCTCCATTCAGCTACCAAAGTGCCATTCCTAGAGCACAGGTCTGACCATGGCACCCCCCTACTGAATAAACTTCAGTCGCTCCCTATCACCTCCAGGATCAAACACAAAATCCTCTGCTTGGCACTCAAGGCCGTTCATAATCTTGTCCCTTCCTAACTTCCCAGTCTTCTTATTACACCTTATTCCCTGACACACACTCTCTGATTCTGTGACTGGCCTCCTAGCTTTTCCACGAACAAGACACTGCATCTTTTGGCTCCAGGCATTTCCTCCTGCTTGGGAAGGCTCTACTTCTACCTTTCCATCTACCAACCTCGCTGGCTTCCTTTAAGTCCCAATTAAAATGCTACCTTCTACAGGAAGCCTTCCCCCCAACCCCTCTTAATTCTAGTGCCTTCTTATTTATCCTGCACATAGCCTGCTTTGTATATATTTGTTTGCATGTTGTCTCCCCCATTAAATTGTAAGTTCCTTGAAGGCAGGGATTGTCTCTTACCTCTTTGTGTATCCCCAGCACTTAGCATAGTGCCTGGCATATAGTAGGTGCTTAATAAATGTTTTTATTGATTGACTGATTGTCACCGAGTGGAAGAATACGAGAAGGGGAGAAAAGTAAGAAGACTGGAAAGGTAAGAAGGGGCCAGGACCTGCGACACAGAGACTAAGTAGCAGGCTATTCTAATAGTCCAGGCAAGGCATGATAAGGATCTGTACTAGGGTGGTGGCAATGTCAGGGGACAGAAGTTGGTATATATGAGAGTTGTTATGAAGGTAGAATCAACAGGACTTGGCAGGAGCTAGAATACTGAAGGAGGGAGAGATAAATCTGGTTGACTGGGAGGATAGTGGCACCTTCAACAGTAATAGGTTAAGTCTGGAAGGGGGAGGAGGCTTTGGTGGGAAAGATAATAAGCTCAGTTTTAAACATGTTGAGTTTAAGATATATATGAGACATCCAGTTCAAGATGTGCAACAGGCGGTTGGAGATGTGAAACTGGAGGTCAGAAGACAAGATTAGGGCTGGATGAATGGTTTAGCTAATCATCCGCAGAGATGAAAACTGAATCTGATGAGCTGACTGAATGATGAAAGTGATGCTGATGAGACCAGTGAGCAAAATAGTGTAGAGATGAAAAGAGCCTTGGGGGAGCATCGAAAGTTAGCAAATGCAACCTGGATAAAGATTCAATAAAGAAGACTAAGAAGGTGTGGTCAGATAGGCAGGAAAATAAACAGGTCCAAGCAGTATCACAAAAACCCTGTAGAGGAGAGAGTATTAAGGAATAGAGGATGGTCAACAGCATCTCAGCTCTACATATATCTTCAGTCACTTTAACTTTTCTGCATCTGTGTCTCCATCGGCAAAAAGACTGCCAGAATTCCACAGAAAACTTGAATGAATACAAGCCAGGGCAGATGAAAGGTGTAATCCTGCAGAAGGTGGTGAACAGAGCTTGACTTAAGCACAAACCCCTAAACCCAGAAACTGGGGCTGGAGATAGAAGGGAACAAAATAAAACATATTAAACTCAACTGAGAAACAGACAGGGACAGAGAAGGGGGTGAGTTTAAGAAAGAAGGCAGAATAAATTCAATTCAATAAACTTTTATTAAATGCCTACTATGTACCAGGAACTACGCTAAGCGCTGGGGACACAAAAAGAGGCTAGACAGTCCCTGCCCTTAAGTAGTTTACAATCTATTGGAGGGGACATGTAAACAAATATATACAAAGCAGGCTATATACAGGATAAATAGGAAATTAACAGAGGGAAGGCATAGGTAAGGGAATAATTATAAGGAAAACAAACTCCAACTTAAAAAGGGGTTAAATACAGGAGGGATTAAAAGGAAAGAAAAAGGAAAAGTTTGGGATTACAGGCAGAACAAGAAGAGATCAGAGACAACAGAGTAGAAAGAGGCTACAGTTCACTAAGACTTGAGTCCAAATTTTGCCTTAAACACTTAACAGCTGTGGGACCCTGGGCAAGTCAGTTGACCTTTGTTTGCCTCAGTTTCCTCAACAGTAAAAATGAGGATAATAACAGCACTTACGTTGCAGGGTTGCTGTGAGGATCAAATGAGATAAAATGTGTAAAGGACTCAGCACAATGGCTGGCACGTAGGCAGTATCTAAATGTTTATTCCTTTCCCTTCCTCCCCTCCTCAGAGATCAAAAGTGTTAGGCTAACCTTCCCTCTTTTATTTAGAGAGGTCAAACCCAGACGCAGGGGAAAATGCAGTTAATCAAAATCCTGAACATGAGTAAGATGAATCGGCCCATAAAACAGAAGAGGATAGCAATGTGGATTAGAAAGCAGACTCCAAAAATATGTTATTTACAAGAAACACGCTTGAAACATAAAGATTGACACAGACTTGAAATGAGAAGCTAGAACAGAATCTATCACGCTTCAGATGAACCCAAATAAAAAGGAGGTAGAAATCATATTAGATAAAGCTTAAGTATATAAAGATCTGTTAAAGAGACAGAAAGGAAACTACATTATGCTTAAATGCACCATAGATAACAAAATAATACTTTACATGCATTGAACAGCATAATATCTAAATGTTTAAAGGAAAAATAGCAATAAAACCATAATAGCTGGGGATCTCAATGTACGCTTTACAAACCTAGGCAAATCTGACAAAAACATTAAATAAGAAAGAAGTGAAGGACTTCAACAGAACTTTTTTTTTTTAAATTAAGACATGATATATCTCTATCAAGCATTTACATATTTCTCAACCATGCATGATACTGTTACAAAAATGACCATGTACTGAAGCAGAGAAACCTTAAAAAATGCAGAAAGGCAGAAATACGAAATGCATCATTTACTGATCACATAATGCAATAAAAACTATATTCAATAAAGAATCTTTGAATAAAGAATTAAAACTTAATTATAGACTAAATAACTTAAATTCTAAAGAAATTGGTTGTTCAAAGAACAAATTATGGAAACAATAGAAAATTTCTTTAGAGGAAATTACAACAATTAGACATACCAAAACTTGAGGGATAAAGCTAAAGCAGTCCTTGGGAGAAATTTATCTCTCAAAACTTTTATCAACAATAGAGAGAAAAAACAAATCAATAAATTGGACATGTAACTAAAACAACTTGAAAAACAACAAATCAAAAAGCTATAAGTAAATACCAAAGTAGAAATTCAGAAATAGAAGAGAGATTAATAAAAGTGAAAGAAAGAAAAAAATATGATTGAAAAAGAATGAACTGATAAAACTAGGAGCTGATCTTTTTTGAGGAAAAATAACCAATTGGATTTTAAATGAGAGGAAAACTAATTGCTAAAACCAAAAATGAAAAGGAGAATTCATTATATTTGAAGAAGGAATAAAGGAAATTATCATAAACTATTTTGCCCAGTTATGATTAAAAAAAAAAAAAGACAAACCACAAACCAAATGAAAAACAAAAAATAGAACAAAACAAACCCAGCTAACTTAGAGGAAACAAAGACTTACAAAAATATAAAACATCCAGATTTACAGAAGAAAGATTAAATGACCCAATATCCAAAAAAGAAATTGGGGGCAGCTAGGTGGCGCAGTGGATAGAGCACTGGCCCTGAATTCAGGAGGACCTAAGTTCAAATCCGACCTCAGACCAAACACTTTACACTTAGGAGCTGTATGACCCTGGGAAAGTCACTTAACCCCAAATGCCTAAGGAAAAAAAAAAGAAAAAAGGGCAACCGAACCAGACAAGTGAATTCTACAAAATATTAAAATAACAATTAATTCCAATATTATGTAAACTGCAAAAATAGGACATAATACAAATATGGCACTGATACCAATGAAAGACAAAGATATAAGATTATAAACCAGTAACAAAAAATTTAAAAACCCTACATGACACTAATGGAGGCTGAATGCAAATTGAAGCATACTTTTTTTCCTTTTTGGTCTGTTTTCTTTCACAACATATGTAGAAATAGAGAATATGTTTTGCATGATTGCACATACGTAACTTGGTGGAAATATGGAGGCCATTTTCCCCCCCTTTTCTTTTCAGTTCAAATCCCTTTTGACTAGATTTGCAAGATCCCAGGCAAATATATTCTTTCCAGCCCTGGCTGGGAAAACTTTGCCACCTGCCAGTATCATTCTTCAATTTAGTGGGGAAATCCAAATCCTGTAACCCCATTTTCTTAGTGAAATCTGTTCCTCTCTTCTGAAGTCCTTGTCTTTAACAGACAACTATAATAGAAACATCACTTATGCCCCTAAGATCTTCCTTTTCTTGACCAAGAGTTAGTAATCTTTAGCAATGAAATGCTTTCTAGATTCCTTCTAGTAATATAATCACTGTTTATATGAATCACCAGAAGTAGTTAATAATAGTGGTCTGGCTTTACAAGTTTTGGGTGGTTCTCTGTCACATCCTGAACACATGCCTCAGGAAGACAGCAGTGCTATCTATTGTCATGAGTAAGTCAATAAATAGCTGCCCCAAATGAGGTGCCCAGTTTTACCCATTCTACTTCTATAGTATCTCTCCCTTCTGCGCACATGACTATCTCCCTAGTTTAAATCATATCACCCCATGTCTGCACTACTGTACTAACTGGTCTCTCTTTCTTAGTCTCTCTCCTCTCTAATCTCTTTCAAGCAGATGTCGAAATTATTTGCCTCAAGCACAGTTCTTGCAAAATTACTCACCCTGTTCTAAAAACTTAAGTATCTCCCTCTTGCCTACCTCTAGAATAAAATACAAACTGCTATGATTAGCACACAGAGTTACAATTCCATACACATACCTCCCTGTTAGAATGTGAGTTTCTTTCAGGCAGGACCATGGGCATGTTAAGCCTTGAGAAGATTCAGAGGACACAAGAGCTGTCTTAAAGTATTTGAAGGGATATCACGTGGAAAGACTTGACCCATTTGTCCTTTGAGGGTCAAACTAGAAGCCATAGGTGCAAAGAGACAAATTTAGATGAGCAAGGAGAAGATACACACCACCATAAAGAATTGTTGTCAGTTAACAAGCATTTGTTAAGCACTCACCATTTTTTCTTTTTTCTTTTTTTTGGTGAGGCAATTGGGTTTAAGTGACTTGCCCACGGTCACACAGCTAGTATGTGTCAAGTGTCTGAGGTCACATTTGAACTCGGGTTCTCCTGAATCCAGGACCAGTGCTCTATCCACTGCCCCACCTAGCTGCCCCCAGCACTCACCATTTTCCAGAACTGTGCTAAGCACTGGGGATACAAAGACAGGCAAAAATATGGTCCTGCCTGCAAGAAGCTCACATTCTAACAGGGAAGTATGTGTGTGGAATTTTAACTGCCCACATACGTGCGTGTGCATGTGCGGAAACATGACTAGTGGTGGACAGGAGGCTGGGAAGGGCTTCCTGTATAAGATGATATTTGAGTGGAGTCCTCAAGGAAGCCAAAGAAGCCATAGGTGAGGGTAAGAAGAGGGAACATGCCAGGCACTGGGGATAGTCAATGAAAACGCAGGAAACTAAGAAACAATATTGCATGTGAGGAAAAATGCAAAGATACCCAAAAATCCAACCTAGATGGACAGAGTAACTCCACAAATAGTAAAAACAGAAACTCAAAGGGAAAATGACATATACTGGAGCAGCTGGGGGAAAACAGCCACAACAACGTCCTATTGGTAAAGCTGTGAAATGAGTCCAACCATTATAGAAATCTGGAAACGTGCCACCAAAATTACTAACTTGTATACCCTTTGACCCAGCAAAACCACTATTAGGCCTATCCCTGAGGAGATCGAAGAGGTTCTATATGGATCAAATGAGATAATATTTGTAAAGCAACTGGCAACTCTTTTTCTGGTGACAAACAGGGGGTCCTCATAAATTGGAGAATGATTGAACAAATTATGGCACAGGAAGGTAATGAAATACCATTATGCTATAAGAAATGAAGACAGACAGTTTCAGATAAAAACCTGGGAGTATTTATATGGACTGAGGCAGAGTGAAGTGAGCAGAAGCAGAACAACATATATTACAATCCCAACGCTGTAAAAACCAACAATTTTGAAACCCATTAGAACTCTGATCCACACTGATGATAAAGAATGCTATCCAACCCCTGACAGAGATGATGGACTAATAACATTCAGGACTAATCACACAGTTTTGGACATGGCCATTATGGGAATCTGTTTTACTTGACAATGTTTATTTGTTATAAGGCTTTTCTTTTTCTCCTCTCTACCACTATGGGGGGAAAAGGGGTAGGATGGAAGGCAGAAAAAATAAAAGCTTGATAAGGAAAAATAAAATTTAATTAAAAAAATAAATCGTTAATGAAAACTTCCCAGATCTAGTTAAACCAGTGAGTAAAGAGAAAAGAGAAAGAATCCACTGATCAATCTCTTCCTGAAAGAAATCCAAAAGGAAAAGTCCTAGAGATAAAAGATAAAGGTAATCCAATCAGCCAAAAAGAAAGAGTACCAAGGAGCAACAATTAGAATCTTACTAAACCTGTCAGCTTCTCCTCGAAGACAAGAGCTCTTGGAATACAATATTCCAAAAAGTTACTAATGGCCACCAAGCACCTCACCATCGGACTCTGAGTAAACTCTAACTATAATTCTTTGAAGATGGTGGTATTCCAGCCACATGGAATGCCTGGAAGAATACTGCATAACATTGTCTAGAAAATAGTTATTCATCATCCATCATCCACTATTATTTTTTCTGTGTGGCAAGTTAGACCAGACTCTTGAGTACTTATGGATCTCATTTAGGAAGCTCTGTAAAGTTCTGGGTTTTGAGGCAATCAATACAGAGTATCTCACCATCTACATGACAGCTGCACTCCTATTTGGATTGTCTTGAAGGAGAGTGGTGGTGTCTGTAAACTTGGATGGGGAAAAAAATTCATCTTTATTTTCACTGACCCCTAACTGAAGCTTAGCATTTTCTTCAATATTTAAAATCATTCTGAGAAGTGACTAACACATGGTTAAACAGGTAGTAGCAAAGGGAGATTTGACCCCAGGTCTGCCAACTCCAGATCTAGCATTCTTTTCATTTTGCCATACTGTTTCCCCAAAGAAGAGAAAGAAAAGGCAAGGAAAAAAAAGTAGTTGAACAGGCACTAAAATTTTGTTCGAAGGATGAATAAGGAGTATGTTAGATGATGAGAACTTAGATTTGGGTGATGCCTCAGGAATGTGGATGAGAGACTGGTGTCAAATATCTTAAAAGACTGGGTGACCGTCAAGAGAATAAAAGCTAGGGAAAACATAAACATTGAAAAATATTGGTACCACAGAAGAAAACAGAGAAGTTGGGAAGTGGGCATGGTTTGGAGGAAGTTCTGTCTAACTGATTAAAAAAAAAAACTGGTACAATTACTGCTGACATATCAAGCAAGGAATAGAAACAGCTTTGTTAAACGAATTCATAGAAAAAATTTTAAAACGTAGTCACAGAGTAATAGAACTGGAAAGGATCTTATAATCTAGTCTAAGCCCCTAATTTTACAGGTGAGGAAATCAAAGCCCACGATTGGTGAAGTGACTGGCTCTCAGTTACACAACTAGTTAATGCAAAGCGAAGACCAGAAGCTCATCAGTCAGGCAAAAAGCAGTCGGCTAAGTGCCTACTATGTGTCACACACAGTGCTCGTCTCCTAAAGTCTAATCTAGTGGTCTACATACTGTCTTCCTATTCCCTGGTACAAGAATAGTAAACAGTAAAATAGTAAACTGTATAATACCTAAGGAAAAGGTGAGTAGCTAAATGGAGGAAAGACAAAAAGGAAGGGTGGCCTACATAATCTCTCAATCAGACAATCAAGCTCTATGTAAGATTTCCTGCATACATATACCCGGTTAGCCCAACTGAAAAATTGTACCTGGAAAAGAACTATACACATGGGTAATTAAGTCCATTAGACTATGAAAGTCTGGTACACAGTAAGTGCTTAATGAATGCTATGGTGAGGATGGTGAAATAAGAAAACTGTAAGATACACATGTTGTACTACACTTTCTTTTTCATTACAAATGACTACTTAGCTGGTGAATGTTTTATCATTTTTTCTTGTTTAAATTAAATCATGCAGTCAAAGTCCTAATTGCCCATGGTGAGGATTACTCTTATTAAAAATTCCCTGTGCCTCTAGGCCATTGCCCCAGTTGCCGCATCCACCATCAGATAATTTGGGGAGACCAGCCCTGTGCCTGACACATGGCAGGCACTAACCAACTGCTTACTGACTGACTGACTAGGTTCTGGCCTTCACTTTGCCACTAACTGGTTATGTGACAAGAGCCAGTCACTTCACCAACCTTGGGCCCGTAAAGAAAGGGATTTGGACGAGGGGACACTCTTTGATCCCTTCCTGTTCTTCGGGGATAGGAAATATAGAGAAACTCCTCAAGACAAGCCAGGGCACCCAGCAGCTGGAAGCTGTGGAAAGGCAACCTTGCCACGTGGCAGCTCTGAGCCGCCAGAGACAAAAAAACAAGCCTTACCTTTTTTTCCTCTTCATGCTCCAGGCAGTAAAGTCTCTGTGATTTTCGAAGGTCTCCCCAGCTTGCCTCTTAAAGGGGCCTGCCTCCTCCTGGTAGCCCCAGGAGAAGCACACATCAAAGGGGAAAGCAGAAAAGAAGCAGCTTCTAGTCCAAACTATTACTGATCCAAGAAGGCAGTCTGACTTACTCAAACTCACCCTGCAAAACCTCCATCTAACAAAGGGGTCCAAAATCTCCCAATGAGAAACTGGTTTGTCTTTCACGACACCCAGCTGGGACAGTCCTTAGTTCTGTACTGAACTTTAAGTCAGATTTTCTGTTAAGATGATTTTTGAAGACAAAAAAGGGAATTTGCAGATTTAGATGTAACACATCTAATATCATTATGAGATAATAAATATACAATTTAAGTCAACATGTAAATTCTCTAGAATATTTTTATAAAATAGATTACAACAGACAACACACTAATGTTATGAAAATTTCAGTTTCCTCTCTTTAGAATTAGAAAGGGCTACAAAGAATTAAAACAGTGAGTCCCCCAAAGGGCAATGGGAAAAGGTAAAGAGTGGGTATGAGTTGACTGCAACACATCACCAATGAAGTACTACATAAGAGAAGTGAAAATAAGACTATCAGACAGATGCATCGTGTAAAGAGGACAAAGGGCTGATGGCTAGCCCTGTGGTGCAACAGCATCCACAACCTATCAAAAGATCCAGAGAAGGCCCACAGGGTGGACACAGATGGGAAATGTTGTGCAGGATTAAGAAGGCAGGGATCAATTAAGATATACATGTCAGCAAAGGATGAAGGCAAGGACAATCATTCTAATCAATGGCACTGAACGTTCAGTCAGTTTACAGATTTCAAGCAAAGAAAATTTCTCTTAACAGTGTAAGGAACTGTATTTCTACAAATGGCGTATTAAGTATACAAATGTTGGGGAAAAACTGATCTGACTAGCTACACTATCCCCCACCAAATCTCTTTATCCAGAATCAAGCCCTCACTGCTTTCTGAGTGCAAGTTTGAGGGCAAATAGATATGAAGTGAATTATGAATAGCATAGTTACAAATTAAATAAGGATAAATTTTTGTAAGAAGATGGTCAGTTCAAATCTTTCTGATTAGTGATTTAAATATTTGTGGTTTTAAACAAATCTACTAACAATATAAATTGTTATAACTGAAGCCTTTAATTTGGGGTGAAAGGGCAAAGGAAACAGCACTGAAAACAACAGGAGGCTGGTGCACTGGTTGTTTCAAAAGAGTAGAAGAGTCAAGAAAATTGAGTCACTGTCCTACACCTGCCACTAATTTACTTCCTGTCTCTCGGCCTTAGCTTAAAAATCAGTATTTTCCCAATAGAGAAACAGTGAACAAGCACTCTCCAAAAAAAAAAAAAAAGGAAAAATGCAAGTTATTAACAACCATAAGAAAAAAGGCTCCAAATCACTAAAGAGAAATGTAAATTAAAACAGATGAGATTTTACCTCACACCTGTCAGACTGGCAAAGGTAACAAAAAAGTACAATGACAATTGTTGGAAGAGCTGTGGGAGGACAGGCAGATGTATCTGTGAAGGGGTCTAACTATTCTGGAAAGCAATTTAGAATTATACTCCAAGTCATTGAATTGTACATTTCCTTTGACCTAGCAATACAATTACTAGGTTTATACCCCAGAGAGATCAAAGAGAGAGGGAAAGGATTCATACGTGCAGAAATATTTAAAGCAGTACTTTTTGTTACCATAAAGAACTAGGGACAACATAGGTGCCCACCCATTGAGGAATGGTTGAACAAATAATGGTAAATGAAAGTAATGGAAATTACTGAGACATAAAAAATGATGACAAGGATGAACTCAGAGAAACCTTCGAAGACATGTACGAATGGATGCAAAGTGAAGTGAGAAGAACCAGAACAATTTATACATTGAAAACAACAACTTTGAAAGACTTAAAAAAGCTCTGATTGATGCAATGACCAATTAGAATTCAAGAAGACTGATGATGAAGTATGCTTCCAATCTTTCAGAGGAGGGGTGACAGACTGTAGTTACAGAATGAAATGAATATTTTCAGACATGACAAACACAACATTAATCTGTTTTGCTTGACTCTATAATTATTTGTTTTGAGGCAGGGCTTTAATTGAAGGAGACAAAAGTGTCACAGGGGAATGAGAAGTAGTGATACCGATGCAAAAAAAGAAAAAGAATGCCAATGAAATATGTCAAAAATAGATAAAAGACTGCAGATGTTCAGAGGAAGAGAAAGATAAAGCAAGGTAATGTTGGTACTGTCATCTTAAAATTGACATGCACTTTTATAACACCAAATTGCACATGGTAGTTTCACAGGTTAATACACAATCCTTTTTTTCTGTCAGTCTTCATGTATGGAAATGTTCCTGTTTGTTGACTGTCAAGTTCATGAATCAGGAAGACCAGCCTTTAACACATACTAGATATGTGACCCAAGGCAAATCATTCAATCTCACAGTGCCCCAAGGCAGCTCTTTAATACTAAAAATTTAACTAACTTTAATACTAAAAAATAAACAATGCCAATCTTCTAAGAGGGAATTTCCTCCCCTGGAGCTTTCTACACTAATGAAATTATAGGTCCAAACCAAGAAACGATAATAACAATAACAATGACAACAACTGACATTTATGTGGTGCTTTTAAGGTTGCAAAGTGTGTTACAAACACTGCCTTATTAGAAACTTATAATAACCCTAATAAAGACATGATTACCCTTATTTTACAGATGAGGAAATGTAAGATGCATAGGCAGAGAACTGAAGGGTATTTTTCACCATCAGGGAACTACGGAAGTATCCAACTTGGGATCTGATCAGGCATCTACTACTGACTAAAGCCAACTCTTTCAACTGGGGTTCGGGGGGAAGGATGATGACAACCCCAACTCATTTAACCAAAATCTGTCTATCACACACTTCCCATATGTAGGACACAGTTGTAAAATCCTGTAATAACACAATCACTGTGGTCCCAGGAGTCCACTATGTATGAAGATAGTAAAACCTCAAGGTGATCCTACAAATCTGGAAACTGAGCTAATTCTCACAGGAATGAAGTTTAGATGAACAAAATCTTTAAGCTAGAAAAATGTCTTAAAGATAATTTATCCTAATTCCATTTGACAGATGATGAAATTGAAACTCAGTTGGAAAAAATTTCTATGAGAGCTATCAATTTAATGCATGTGTGTTCATTTGCCAGTATGCCACACCCACTTCTAATTACCTCATCTACACATTTACCTGCTTGTATGAAATACTGGGTGAAAAAGTGGGTACAAAGCTAACTGCCTACACCACACCTGGGTTAACACTCGTTTTAAATTTATTGGTTTACGAAACTGCTATTAGATTCTTTATGTTTAAAAAAGAAAAAGAAAACACTCAACTAGGGTAACCAAAAAGTAAACACTTGCACAATTTATGACCATGCCAGTTCAACCAAATTTATTTAAATAAAAAGGAAGGATTTTATATAAGAAGAACATAATCATTAAATGACCAGAGTTCTGTAAGAATGATAACTTATTGGGACTATTTTAAAAAGGACAAATTTTTTTTTTTAATATTAAGAGCTACCACAGAAGAAATTGTAAAAATAATTTTACATATTTAAGGAGCACAAAACAATAGCTTTGAATATCCACACAGGAGTAAACAAGAATTTAAAAAGTTGTGCTGTCTTTCTCTTTTGCCAAAAACAAACAAAACAAAAAACCCAACAACAAACAAAACACACAAACCATAAGTTTCTGACAGATATCACTTTAGTCCTGAGAAAAAGATATACAGGGATATCCTACAGAACACAGCCTCAACCAAAAATTTTGTGACAAAGTTGAGACATTATGAACATACTTCACCATAATTTACTGACCTCAGTTGTAACTTTGTTAAGTTTCTATCTTTGTCAGATTTCTACCTTCCAAATATTTCACATATTACCCCTTCTCTCCTCTGCTATTCCCTAGACTACTATAATAGCAGGCTAGATGATCTCCTGGCCTCAACTCACCCCACTCCTGTCTATCCTCAACTCATAGATCGAATTTATTTTCCTTCACCCCCCCCGACAATACATTTACATGTGTGTGTTCATTATAGATACACACACATACACACACACCCCCTTCCATAATGTAGATCCTTCCCATCTTCCAGTCTTCTTACACCTTATTCCTCTCCACCTATTCCATGACCTAGTGACTCTGGCCTCCTTGTTGTTCCTCACACAAAACAACTCTGTCTCCAGCATTTTCACTCTTAAGACCCTCACGCAGGGAATTCTCTCCATCTCCATCTCTTGGCTTCCTTCAGGTCTCACTTTTTTCAAGAAGCCTTTCTCAGTCTTCAATCTGTATACTTTTTTTTAAAATGATTCAAAAAAATCAAATTTTAGAGTCAATTTTAGTTCATAATGTACATACTTCATATAGATGGGAAGCTGGGGCAATAAAATTGCAAACACACTTCATGCAGAAAAAGACATACTAAATTAAAAGGGAATAGATAAAAGCAAAAAGGAAAAAATTCTGGAACACAAATTTCCTGTGACTCAAATCTTATCTACTGCGTGCTCGCTCTCTCTCTCACACTCACTCACTCACACACACACACACACACACACACACACACAAACATAAACACACCTTACTAATTGATGGTTCTAGCAACGTTACACACCAGTTGATACTATTAATACAGGTAAACATCATTACCTTATTTCCAAATTAATCTGGTTATAGAACACTTTTAGGTCTTAAACACATGGACTCTAATAGTGAGAGGAAAACAGAGACATACACCAAGAATAAAGGGGCAGAGAGGGAAATCCTGGAGCAAGAGAGAGGAAATCCAGCCTATTTTTTAATGTTGAAAAACTGTCCCATGTAATACATATTGTTGACACAGACAGACTTTATATTTTAAGGAGGAAAACAACACTGTTATCAACACGCTTTCACCGAGTCCTTGCGGCACCCTGAAAACCAAGTGTGGGAAACACTGCTCTAGCCTGTTCGCCACCAGGTGCCAAGGTACCTGAGAGAAGAGGGGGCAGAGAGGCCGGGCGGTCAGATGACAGGGTGGTCCGTGAAAGCCCCCCGCTGGGGCAGAGGCGGGGGGCTGCTTCGGGCTCCCCCGCCAGCCCCGGCCCTCATCGGAAGGCCAGGCCCCGCGGCCTCTTTGCCCTCCTCCTCCGGTGCGGCGGGCCCAGCGCGGGGCCTGGCACACGCCGAGGCTCCGCACCGTTTTGGGGGCGATGCCAGCAGGACGCGGGGCAGGCCCCCGCGGGTCGTGTGCGGGGGGGAGGGGAAGAAGGGCCCTCCGGCAGCGAGCCCGCCCCGCGCCCCCCGCCCTGCTTCACGGCCACGCGTGACCCCGGCCCGCAGGGCCGTCCCCCGCCCCCAGCCGGACACAGACCGCACACGGCGCCCCCCGCCACACACACTGACAGACTGACAGACAGACAGACAGACAGACGGACACAAACACACAGACAGACAGACACACACTCCGCCCCCTGCACGCACACCCTCCGCACGCCCTCCCCCCCGCGCACCACACCCCCCCACCACACACAGCCGCCCCCC
>NW_020954588.1:30088186-30140339 GCF_900497805.2 Vombatus ursinus
ACACGGCCGCCCCCCGCCCCCCCAGGCCGCAGCCCGTTCGGACCCCCAGTCCCGCCCCGGCCCCCAGTTCCGGCCCCCTCCCGCTCCCCATCCTCCCCCCGAGCGCCCGGACACCCGGGCCCGGCCGCGACCCCCGCCCCGGCCCGAGGCCCGGCCTCACTACCTGGATCCGCTTCTTGTGCCTCCTGCGCTCCGCCATGTTCGCCGCTCCTCCGGCTCCCTCTGACGTGGAGGGAGAAGAGGGGGGCGGGGCGAGGCTGCTGATCTCGCGACAGCTCGGCTGCTCCGAGAGCCCAGTTATGTAACCGGGGGGCGGAGGTGGGGCGGGAGCGGAGAGGGGGGCGGGGGGACTGAGAAGGAGGCGTAGGGGGAAGGGAAGCGCCATCCCTGGGGACCCTGAGACAGACCCACGGTGCCGGGCGGGGCCGTCCTGGTGCCAGCCCCTCTCCCGCTCCCCATCCCTGGTTCAGAATCCCGACGTCGTGGACTTTAGAGCAGGCGGGGACCTTGGAGCCATCAGGTCCAGATGAGGAAACTGAGGCCCAGAGAAGAAAGTCACTTGTCCGAGGTGACCCAGGGGGTCTGCGGCCAAGCCCCAAGATGAAGCCGGACCCTGTGCAGTCAGCTCCGCCCTGCCTCTCAGTTTCCGTGTCTGTAAATTGGGCATAAGAGGACCCCTGGTATTTACCTCCTAGGAACGCTGCATGGCGTAGGGTGAACTGGAAACCCTCCGAACGCTCTCTGAATGTTAGGGGGGATCCCGCCCCCCGGGAGACCCCTGCAGAGACTTCCAGAGAGATTTCTGGAGTCCTCCTGCCTCCAAATCTGATGATTGGGGAAGGGCTAGGAAGGGAAGGACACGGGCTGAAAAACATCAAAAACACTACTGCCACCACCACCACCAGCACCACCACCAGCCCTAGCACCCCCAGCACCACCACCAGCACCAGCACCACTATCACAATCACCACTAGCACTAGCACCACCATCACCAGCACCATCACCAGCACCAGCACCAGCGCCATCACCAGCATCACCACCAACACCATCACCAGCACCACCACCACCACCACCAGCACCACCACCACCAGCACCACCACCACCAGCAGCACCACCACCAGCATCACCATTACCAGCATCACCACCATCACCATCACCACCACTGTGTATAGCTTTAAGGTTTGCAAAGTATTTACATATATTATCTTGTCTGAGTCTTACCTCTGTCCTGTGAATTAAACACTCAGCTTTGGATCCCTCCCAACATGAGCTCCCTTTGCTCCTACATACCTGTTTCTGAATAAAAGTGGAGAAAATCACTCAATCCTTCTGACTGGTCCATTATAAATTGGTGCTATACAATTTCAACTGGGCTCTCATCGTTGCTAGGCAACTAACTATCCCACTCTGCAAACCTTCTCAAGCCTCCTCAAACCTCTCATGATTCCCTTTCCCCCTACTCTCTCAGCTGAGAACCCGGCCTCCTATTTTATGGAAAAAAATTGAGGCACTGCTCCATGAGCTCTCTCTTCTGCCTTCTTTCTCATCACTCAGATGCCTTCTGCCGCCATCTTCTGCACACCTGTCTCAGGATGAGGTGGCCTTCTCCTTACCGAAGCTAACCTCTCTACCTGTTTAAATGATCCCATTCTATACCATCCCATCCTGCAGGTTGCCTTTTCTGGCATCCCGATCCTTTCATTTATCTTTAGTCTCTCCCTATGGGCTGGATCATTCCCTACTGCCTACAAATATGTCCATGTCTTCCCCATTTTGAAACATCTCCCAATTGATCCTTCTGTCCCTGCTATCATCCTTTATTTCTTCTGCCCTTTGTAACTAAACTCCTTAGCCATCTGCAGTAGGTGCCTTTCACTATCTCTCCTCTTTTTTTTTTTTTTTTTTTTTGCTTTTTTGGTGAGGCAATCAGGGTTAAGTGACTTGCCCAGGGTCACACAGTTAATAAGTGTCAAATGTCTGAGGTCACATTTGAACACAGGTCTTCCTGACTCCAAGGCCCGTGTTCTGACCACTGTGCCACCTAGTTGCCCCCCTCTTCTATTTTCTTGACCCTTTACAATCTGACTTCTGACTTCAAGCTACCCTTCTCCTAGAGATTCTCTTCTCTTTAGGTTTTCAGGACACCATTCTCCTCCAGTTCTTCTCTGTCTGGTCTCCTTTGTTGGTTTCTCCTCCAGATCATGCTTTCTTGCTGTAGGTGTCCCTTGGGTCTCTGTCCTGGGTCCTCTTCTCTTCTCTCTCCATACTACTTCACTTGGTGATCTTGTCAGCTCCCATGGATTTAATTACCATCTCTACGCTGATGATTCTCAACTCTATCTTTTCTACTGTAACCTCTCTGCGGACTTCCAATCTCATATCTCCAACTGCCTTTCAGACATCTCAGACTCGATATCCAGTAGACTCTTAAACTGAGCATGTACAAAATAGAACTCATTATCTTTCCCCTTCCTCCACTCCTACTTTGCTGTTATTGTAGAGGGCAAACCCATCCTCCCAGTCCCCAAGGCTCACAACATAGGAGTCATCCTGGATTTCTCACCATCTCCCATTGCCGCCCCCCCCAATATCCAAACTATTGCCAAGACCTGTCCATTTCAGCTCTGCAACATCTCTCCAGTAGGCCCCCTTCTCTCCTCTGACACTACCCCCACCCTGGTGCAGGCCCTCATCATCTCACACCAGCCTCAAGTCCCACTTCAATCTATCCTCTATTCAGAAACCAAAGTGATTTTCCTAAAGCATAGGTCTGACCATGTCACTCCCACTAATCAAGAAACTCCAGTGGTTCCCATTGCCTCTAGGATGAAATACAAAATATTTTGTTTGGCATTCAAGGGCCTTCATAACCTAGCACCTTCCTTTCCAGTGTTCTCACACTTAGTTCCCTACACTTACTCTTTGATTCAGTGACACTGGCCTCCTGGTTGTTCTATGAACAAGACACTTCATCTCAGCTCCAGGCATTTTCTCTGGTTGTTACACATGTCTGAAATGCCCTCCCCTCATCAACTCTGCCTGCTGACTTCTCTGATTTCCTTTAAGGCCCACCTAAAATCCCATTTTTTTTTTTTTTTTACTGGAAGCCTTTCCCAACTTCTCAATTCCAGTTAATTACTTTAATTACTCTGTTAATTACTTTCTGTTGCGTCTAGCTTGCTTTGTATATGTTTATTTGTATTTTGTCTCCCCCATTAGATTGTGAGCTTCTTGAGGGCAAGGACTGTCTTTTGCCTCTCTTTGTATCCCCAGAGCTCTTCATAGTGCTTGGCACATAGCATTTAATAAGTGCTTATTGATTGATTGAATACAGTTCGATTCAGTCTGAATTGATTAAGTACTGTGTACAAGGCACTGGTCTAGGTGCCACCACCACCATCACCATCACCATCACCACCACCAGCACCACCACCACCACCACCACCATTAACAGATGTTATTTCCATTTTACAAATGAGGAAAGTGAGACTTAGAGAAGAAGGGGTGATTTTTTTTTTTACTGTTACTTGATTTTTTTCATTTCATTTCATTTTTAAAAAATTAACAGGAACTTATTTTTCCTCTCCCTCCTACTCCATCCCCCAATTTAAAAGAAAAACAAATGTGCAGAATCGAACAAAACAATTTCTCACATTGGTATGTCCAAAAATGTATGTCTCATCCTTTCTTCTTTCCCATTCCTCTGATATCATGGTAGAACCTCAAAGCTGATTTGATTTTTTTTAGTTTTTAATTTTTTTTGTTCTATCCACTCTATGTTTCTTGAAAAAGAGCATCAGGAGGAGGATGAGTCCAAGCTTTCACCTGGCTTGTCAGAAATCATGGACCTGAAAGGAAATTACTTGGGCAGTGCAGAGCTCATGTGAAGTTGGAGCTAATTCAGCAATCTCACAAAATGTCTTATATTTTGATGATCAAAATATATTTTGATATTTTAACTATAAACTTCCTAGGAGTGTATAATAGTAGTTGTAAGTTACTACTTCATAATTTAGGGTTGGTTGGTTTGTTTTTTTGTCAGTGCATGCTTGTGAGTCTTAAACGTTTTAACTGTTTGCTTTTTTTGTGGAAAAATTAAATAGCTGTCTTATACTTGATCTTCACTTGGGGACATCCTAGACATTTACCAAATAAATGTAAACTTTAAGTAATTTTCCCTGGAATTAATGGGGTGAGGGTGTAAAGAGCCAGAAACAATGAGAAAAAACCTAATCCTTTTGGGAGGCCAACCTCATCTAACAGTGAACTTAGTTCACGTGCTTAGGTCCAGAATCAGGGGACCCCTTGAGACAAAGGGGTTAAGTGTCCCCTGAGCACAACAGAAGTTAACCCAGTAAGGCTCTGAAGCAAGATTCAAACCTAGGGCTTCGTGACTCTGAGTCTAGTGCTGGATCTGCTACATCAACTTGAGCTTCTCAGAGGAGGCAAGTGACCCTAACCCTAACCCATCCACTGTAAGATCCTGGAGGGAACTTTAGGTCTTCTAGGGCAGAGATGTCAAACTTGCTGCCCGCAGCCTGCAAAACTCCAGAGTGTGCAGCCAAAAAATTAAAATGTAATCAAGAATGATACAATTCCAAAGGACTTAATATGAAAAATGCTGTCCACCTCTGGCGAATGAACAAAAGGAATCGGAATGCAGATCGAAGCATACTATTTATTACTTTCTCTGTTTTCCTGTATTTTTTTGGTCTGTGTTCTTTTTTACAACATGGCTAATATGGAAATATGATTTACATGACATCGCATGTATAATCTATATCCCTTTTCAAGAAGGGAAGTGGGGAGGAAGGGAAGGAGAGTATTTGGAAATCAAAAATTATTAAAAAATGAATGTTACAAATTGTTTTCCATGTAATTGAGAAAAAATAAAATAATATTCTTTAAAAAAAACAAAAATGTAATTGAGAAATGTTCAACAAAATAAATAAAAATATAATACAACATAATGTTAATTTGTGGTTTTCTAAATCAATATGGTAGCAGGGATATCTAGGGCCTAGAGTCTTCTCTAGGCTTTAGAGGTTGACCGACTAAGCCTTACCTGTTGAAAGCGTTTTGGAGGATGCCAAAGTTAGAGGGAAGGAAGATGGCAGAGTTGGTTAGCGGGTACCAAGGAAAGCAGTTCCAAGACTACATTACAGTGGAAAAGTTCTTTACAGACCCAGCTATTAGTCTACTGCATCTGAATTTAGGGAGTCTGCTTGTTTTTAAATCTAATATTCATAACTGAGAGAGTAAGAGTCAAGAAATCAGGAAGACGGGCTCAAATCCAGCCACAGACACTGACTAGCTATGTGACCCAACGGGTCTAGGCTTCAGTTTATGTATCTCTCAAATAAGGAGATTAAACTAACTGGCCTCTAAAGACCTTTATATATATAAATATATATAAAGACCTTTATATATATATAAATATATATAAAGACCTTTATATATATATAAATATATATAAAGACCTTTATATATATATAAATACCTTTATATATATATAAATATATATAAAGACCTTTATATATATATAAATATATATAAAGACCTTTATATATATAAATGTATATAAAGACCTTTATTGTAGCTCTAAAGCTATAATCACGAGAACACATCTCTCTCTTTTCAACTGCTACAGTGCCAGATGGCTCACCAGCTCACTGACTGTTAGACTGACCAAAGCCTCCACAGAAAATTTCCAGCTCTGGAGTCCAAGACATTTTCAAAGTTTCCTTTATTGTTTTTCCTTTTCTCCATTTGTTCATATTTTAGCTTGTGTTCCATTTTAACTCTCTGAGTTTCTCATCTGTAAAATGGGCATATTTGTATTACTTCACAGGGTGGTTGTAAGGAAAGTGCTTTGGAAGTCTTAAAACTCATGTGAATGAATAAATGAATAAATGAATGAATGAATAGCATTAAATGCTTCAAATATGCTAAACACTCTGCAAAGTCTTGGGGGTACAAATGCAGAAGAAAGGCAATGTCTGCTCTCAAACAACTTCAAAGAGCAGTGGTCAAGGAGAAACATTTTGTTTTAGTAAGTCATAGAGACAGACAGTTAATGTAGCTACAAAGGAATGAAATAACACTTTTTTTTCCTAGTAGAAATGATGGAATTGTTTTGATCATGATTCCAGAACTAGAAAGGATTTAGGGTGGGAGTAGAAAGAAATGCATTATGCAATGCCCATTTCTATTGAGCTGGAACCAATGACAATATTTTATATAATTATAAATTTGAATAGTAAGAATTAGAATACATGGAATCACTTCAAGGGATTCATTATTCTCATTAATTGGGACCTGGCTATAGTATGAGTGAGAGACACTTAGCAATTAGGTCAGTATGGCTCCAGGGTTGTGACAAATTTAATAAACAAGCATTTATTAAGTGTCTTCTGAATACAGAACACTATACTAGGTGCTGCTTTATGAAAGACAGTCCTTTGGAATTAAACACAAAAATTTACTAGAGTGTTTGCCCTTTGATTCAGCTATACTACAACCTGACCTATATCTGTGACATTTAAAATGATTCATCTGATCCTGGTCAATAAGCTGTATTGACATTTTCTTCTCCAGTTGTGTTCAGAAACTAGATGTTGAAGTCTGTGTTTTATTGTTTTCTTGCTGAGGACTCTCATAACATTTGAGTGGGTGCATTCCAATATAGGTCAGGTAATTAAAAGTGTCAAGGGCTTACTTCCTAAGCTATCTTATGCGTCCTAAGGACAGTCACTTGGAAGAGAGATTGGGCTTGTTCTTGGCCCCAGACAGCAAAACTAGGAGAAACCAGTGGAAGTGGTAAGTTTAGGCTTGACTTAAGGGTAAACTCCCTAATAATGAGAGCTTTCCATAATCGGAATGAGCTTCCTTCAAAGGTGCTGGGCTCCCCTTCATGGGATTTCTTTGAACAGAAGCTGGAAGGCATGAAGTAGAGGGGCTGCCCAGACAGTAACAGATTAGCCTGGATGGTGGGTTCCTTTCCCTTCTGAGATTCCGGATCTTGCTTTTCTTCCTTATAAAACAGAAGTGTTTCTTCACTTACCAAGCTGTGAGGATGAGCTTCAAGTTTGTCCTTTAGCCCTCTTTCTCCCTTTTGGATCTAAGCTCGTTGCAAGTAGGGATTGTTTCATTCATTGTATTTGAATCCCCAGTGCCCAGTACAGTGTCTACTCTCGTCTATAGCAGGGGTGTAAAAAATGCTTGTTGACTGATTGCTTGTCATCACCATATTCTGTATCATCTTGAAATCTAACAGAGGGCTCACCATTTACTCCCTACTTGTTTAAGGGACAGATCAGCCATTAAAATCTAGCCTTCCACGTGCCATTACTGTTTAAACTTCCACTTGTAATTAGGTAGTTGCTGGAAATTTAGAATATGCTGCTCAGAAATGTCTGAGATATCTCACCAATGGTACTAGAAGACTGTAGGTTGCTGGCCTCGTCAGAGAACTCTCATCACTAAGGAGGGAGCATCATTCCTGTATTGCCATTTGGTATTTATTCCATGTTCTCGCTAAGGATAGAATGGAATCACTAATTATGAGGCACCTACTGTGTGCCAGATACTATGATAACTGCTTTACAAATATTATCTAATTTGAGCCTCACAATAATGAGGGATGCTATTTTGATTTTCGTTTTACAGTGGAGGAAATTACTTAACCAGGGTCACACATCTGGTAAATGTCTGAAATAATATTTAAACCCAGGGCATCTTGACTCTAAATCCAACATTCTGATTACTCTACCATGTTGCTTCTCTGTTATGTGTAATGTGTGCTTCTGGAATCAGTAGTGTAGCTGCCTAAATACTCAACACATGAAGGGCAATCACAGTCTGAGGACATGGGAAGGAAACCACTCAGGGCAACTGGAATGAGAAGATCCTTGACGCTCAATGACCAATTAAAAGAATATTGCAGCAAAGAGTCATATATTTCATGAAGAAGTATAGTCGGGCTCTCCCACCGTACCTCCCCCACGAGAAAATGCATCAGACCTAATTCTGATCAAGACATTAAAAAAAAAAGGCACAAGCAGCCATTTTTCTAGCCCAGGGAAGCAAAGGGAGACAGATAGAGAAGTCTGAGGATGTTAGGCATGAGGTCTGTTAGGCATGAGGTCTGGTCAGGAGAATGGTGTGGATGGAACATTCCAGAGCCTAGTTTGGAACGAGGGCAGGAAGAAATACCAGAGGTTTCTTGAATTAACACAGGATGCAGGAATGAGTGCCATCTGGCAGCTCTGTTTGCCACTACCCAATTCCAATCAAAGATCTAAGACAGACCTGCACCTTGAGGTGGAAAAGAGGAATGGTCTTTAGTAGCTACTATGTACTAGGCCTCAGCTGGATACTGAATAATATACAAGTTCAAAAGCAAACAGTAGGCATGTGACTTTAATCCCAACAGAAGAGCAGGGACTGAGTTCTAATCTCCAATCCAGGCTTAAGCCTTCAGCCAAATAACCGGGGTAGGAGTCCCAGGCCAAAGGGGAGACTATAGTTCAGATATTCTGAATCTATAGAGCCTCCCATTAGGCTAATAGTAGTTAAGTCCAGCAACAGTCTACCTGAACTCCCAAAAAGAGAACAAGCTGACCTGGGTCAAGAACTTGGGCAGCTCAGACTAGGAGGGCAATGAACAGGCTTCACCCTGGATCACATCACTTTGGGAGTATTGAAAACTTACAGCTCCTCAGCCAGAGCTGTGAAAGGAACAGAAGATGGCAGAGGGTATTTCAAGACATACATTCCCCCCCAAGAAATGTGCAGAGCCCAGACTTACTGTAAAAGCCAAAGTCAAGAAGTAGGATATAAGAATGAGAAAACAAATTTTGAAAAAAGAATCCTAACTGAAAGAAATATGATGGTGACAGGAAATCTCAAAAAAAAAAAAAAACGTAGAAGAGGAGAATAACTTAAAAAAAAATAAGCAAAGCTAAGAGAAAAAAATGCAGCTTTAACATAAATCCAACCAAGAGCTAAAATGATTTTAAAACCAAATAAGAGCAATAAAAGAAAACATGGGGGAAAAGAAATGAGAGTTGTGGAAGAAAGATAGGGAAAGAGAATTGACAGTGTAAGAAATATAAAACCTTACCCAAGAAAATCACTCTGAAAATTAGAACTGACTAAATAGAAGCTAATGATTCCATGAGACATAAAGAAATATTAAAACAAAATCAAAAGATTGAAAAAAAATAGAAAAATGTAAGCCATCTCATAACAAAAACAACTGTTCCTGAAATAGATTGAGGAAAACTCATTTAAAAATCATTTACGACCTGAAAACTGTTACCAAAAAAAGCCACTGGACATCCTATTTCAAGCAACCAGAAAAGAAAATTTCCCAGATCTCTTAGAATCAGAGGGCAAAGTAGAAATTGAAAGAATCTGTTGGTCACCTCTTGAGAGAAAACTCAAAATGAAAACTTCAAGGAACATAATTCAGAGTTTCCAGATCAAAGACAAAAAGTACTTCGAATAACAGAAAGAAAGAATTCAAGTACTAAGGAACCACAGTCAGGGTCACACATAATTTAGAAGCCACCACCACAAAGAAGTGAAGAGCTTTGAATATAATATTCCAGAAGGCAAAAGATCTAGGCTTACAACCAAGAATAACTTACCCTGCTAAACTGATCCAACAATCCTATGGGGGAAAAAATCATTGTTAAGGAAATAGAGGACTTCCAAGCATTTGTGATGAAAAGACCATACAAAGTCAAGAGAATCGTAAAAAGGTGAACATGAGCAAGTAAACATAAGGGTTAAAAAAAAAGGCTTTTTAATGAGGAGATGATATATGTATCCCCTCAGAATTCTATCATTATCAGGAGTCATAAAAAGAGTCTACTTAAACAGAGTGGCTGGGAGCAATTCTGTTGTGCTTTGATGATCTTTTTTTTTTTTTAAATCATTTATTTATTTATTTATTTTTAAGTCTCATTTTTAAAATTTATTTTTTTGTTTTCAACATTTACTTCCACAAGATTTTGAGTTCCAAATTTTGCCCCATTTCGCCCCTCCCCCCACTCCAAGATGGCATGCATTCTGAATTCCCCTTCCCCTAGTCTGCCTTCCCTTCTATCTCTCCCCCCCCTTCTCTTATCCCCTTCCCCTTCTATTTTCCTGTAGGGCAGGATGGATTTCTGTACCCCATTTCCTGTATTTCTTATTTCCCAGTTGCATATGAAAACATTTTTTTTAAACATGTGTTTTTAAAACTTTGGGTTCCAAATTTTTTCCCTTCCTCCCTTCCCACCAACCCTCATTGATAAGGCAGTGCTTTGATGATCTTAAAAGAAGAAGAAGAGGAATACATGAGAAGGGAGAGGAAAAATGGGGTATATTTTCTCACATAAATGAGGTGCAGAAGCAGAAGTTCACGCAACGAGGAGCAAGGAGTGGGGGAATGCAGGCAACACTTGAACCTCATTCTCATCTGAACTGGTTAAAGGAGGGGAAGTACACATGCAAATACAGTTAAGCATAGAAATATATTTCAGTCAATAAGGAAATAGTAAGGAAAGGAGTTAAGGGACAGGCAATGAATTCGAGGGAGATTAGGTTAAGGGAAGAACTAAATAGAAGCAAAATGAACTCTTAAACAGGGGGCAGGAAACAAAGAGAAGAAAAATAAGAGAAAAGGATGGAGGGAATATACAATTAACAATTATAACTGTGAATGTGAATGGAATGAACTCATCCACAAAATAAAAGAGGATAGCATAAAGGATTAGAAATCATAATCCAACAAAAATATTATTAATAAGAAACACATTTGAAACAGAAAGATACACAAAGAGTTAAAATAAGGGAATGGAGCAAAATCTATTATGCTTCAACTGAAGTAAAAAATTCATAGAATTCACTTGTAAATCCATTTGGTTCTGTTTAAGGGTAACAATCATGATCTCAGACAAAGCAACAGCAAAAATAGACCTAATTGAAATGGATGAACAGTTTGCTCCCAGTTTGCTGAAGAGTGCTATAGACAATGAATCAGTAGCAATACTAAACATATATGAACCAAAAGAAAAGTTAAATGAGTTACAGAGAGAAACAGTAAAACTATAATAATACAGGACCTAAATTTATTCCTCTCAGACCTAGATAAATCTAACCAAAAATGAATAAAGGACCTGAATAGAATTTTATAATATATAGACATAATAGACTTCTGATTAATATTAAATGGTAATAGAAAGGAATATTCCTTTTTCCAATATGTATAGCACCTTTACAAAAATTGACCATGTATTTGGAGATAAAAATTTCACAAGTCAATGCATAGAATCAGAAATATTAAATGCATCTGTTACCAATCATGCAATAAAATTATCCTCATAACTAATGAGGAGGAAATAGAGACAATTGTTGGGAGCTAGTTTGCCCAACTATATGGCAATAAAATTGGCAATTTGAATGAAATGGAAAAAATATTTATAAATTGCCCAAATTAACAGAATAGGAAACAGAACTCTTAAATAACCTTATCTTAGAAAAACAAATTGAACAAATTATAAATTAACTCCAGAAGGAAAAATAAAACAGAACTAGATGGATTTACAAGTGAATTCTATGAATCATTTAAAAAACAATTAATTCTAAGCCTACAAAAATTGTTGGAAAAATAGGAAAAGAAGGGGCCTTACCAAATTCCTTCTATGTCATAAATATGGTCTTAATACTCAAACCAAGAAAAGTCAAAACAGAGAAAGACAATTATAGACCAATATTCCTAATGAATACTGATGCAAAACTTTTAAATAAAATATTAGCAAGGAGATTATAGCAATATAACACAGAGATTATACACTTTGACCAGGCTGTCTTTATGCCAGGAAATTCAGTTCCATATTAGTAAAACTATAAATAATAATGAACTATATTAACAACAACAAAAAAATACAAATCACGTGATTACATCAATAGATACAGAAAAAGTCTTCCCGTCAGTCAATAAACACTTATTAAATTCTACTACATGACAAGCATTGTGCTAAGCACTGAGAATACAAAAAAGAAAAAAAAAGATAGTTCCTGCCCTCAAGGAAGGACAACATACAAGAGAAAGTTGAAAAATGGGGTGAGACTGAGATGGGGAATGGGAAGGTGAAGTGCACAGGGGCATGATAAAGTGCAAATACAAAGGAGTACTGCTGTTTGGGAAAGGTCTTTGAAAAGATGCTATACTCATTTGTATTTAAAAAAAAAAACTCTAGAAAGCATAAGAATAACCAGAGATTTCCAAAAATGATAAATAATATCAATCTAAAACCAAGAGCCATCATTATCTGTTAATTGAGATACATTAGAAATCTTTCCAATAAGATCAGAGGTAAAGAAAGGATGTTCATTATCACTATTACTGCTCAATATAATGCTAGAAATGCTAGCAACAGCAAAAAACACAAGAAAAAGAAATTGAGGCAATAAGCACAGGCAAAGAAGAAACAAAACTGTCACTTTTTGCAGATAATATGATAGTTTACTTAGAGAAACCTAGAGAGTCAATTAAAAACTAATTGAAACAATTGGCAACTTCAGCAAAATTGAAGTATGTAAAGTAAACCCACACAAACCATCAGCATTTCTGTATATCTCCAAAAAAAAAAAAAAATCCAACAACAAAAGACAGAAAGAGAAATTTAGTTCATGATAACTATGGACTGTATGAAATACTTGGGAGTCTACCTTCTAAGACACACACAGAAACTATATGAACACAATTACAAAATACTCTTTACACAAATAAAGGCAGATCTAAATAATTGGAAAAATATTAGGGTGAGCCAACGTAATAAGAATAACAATAGGTAAATGAATACACCTATTTGGTGCCATACCAATCAAACTTATAAAAAACTACTTTATAGAGTCAGAAAAAAATAGTAAAATTCATCTGGAGTAGCAAAAGGTCAAGAACATAAAGGAAATTAATGAAAAAGGACTATGTAGTACCTGATCTCAAACTATAGTACTAAAAAGCCGTAATTGTCAAAACGATTTGGTACTAGGTAAAAAATAGAGAGGTTGATCAATGGAGTAGATTAGGTACACGGCATACAGGAGCAAATCAGCCCAGTAACCTAGTATTTGATAAATCTAAATATCCTGGCTATTGGAGCAAGAATCCTCTAATTCATTAAGAAAGCTGTTGGGAAAATTAGAGACTGATCTTGCAGACACTAGGTGTAGACCAACATCTTACATTATATACCAAGACGAGCCCCAAATGAGTACATGATTAAAACAAAAAGAGAAGCATAATAAGCAAGTAAAAAGAGCATGGAAGAAATTACTTGCCTGATTTATGGCTAGGGAAGGGTTCTAACCAAACAAGAGATAGAGAGGTTGACAGGAAGTAAAATACACAATTTTGATAGCAAACAAAACCAAGGCAGCTAATACAGAAGAGAAGCAGGAAACTGGGGAGAAATCTTTGTAGCAAGTTTCTCTGATAAAGATCTGATTTCTACAATATGTAGGGAATTGAATCAAATTTTTAAGAATAAGAGCCATTCCCCAACTGACAAATGATCAAAGGTTATAAATAGGTACTTTTCAGAGGAAGAAATCCAAGCTATCAATAGCCAAATGAAAAATTCTCTAAATCACCAATAATTAGAGAAACGCAAATTAAAACAACTCTGAGCTACCACCTCACATCCATCTTATTGGCTGAGTTGACAGAAAAAGAAATGACAAATGCCAGAGGGACTTTGGGGAAACAGGTATATTAATGCAGCATTGGTGGTGCAGTGAAATGATCCGGCCATTCCGGAAAGCAATTTAGAACACCAAAAGTTAATAAACTGTACATATCCTTTGACCCAGGAATATTGTTAATAGGTCTATTCCTCAAAGAAATGAAAGAGAGAGGAAAGGGATCTATATGTACACAAATATTCAAACAAGTCTTTTTGTGGTCGCAAAGAAATGGAACCTTGAGAGGGTACAAGTTATGGTATAGGAATGTGATGGAAAACTATTGTTCTATAAGAAAGGATGAAGGATATAGTTTCTGTAATGTATGAAAAGTTCACGAGACATAGTTTCTGGGTAATTAATCATTTTATGAATCATGCTAGTGGAAAATTAATAAAAATGGTCAGTGGCACTCTTGAATACCAAAGACCTCTCATGGAGCCCACTCAATATTTACATGCCCTGGGAAGAGTGAGTATTTCTGAGGGTGGAAATCAACTCTGATTGGTTAACAAATAATGAGAGAATGAATATTATAATAAGAAGTCAGCTTATTCTAATGAGGGCCTGGGGGACATGACTATCTTGGTCAAATAGAGTCTTGGTCAAATAGACTTATCTATACCTGTACCATCCTGCCTAGGGTGATCGAGACAAAAGGGGGAATCCACTTTTATCCAGGCTTGTCTGACTAAAACACAATGGGCTGGAATCCATCAATTTGCCTAAACTAAAATTTCTTTACCTTTTGAACAGATCTGAGTTTTGCCAGTGAGGTGCATCTGTCCAAGATTTCATCTCTTTATCATTCCTGTCCAAAGGCTGTTTGAATAGCCTACAAGGAATGAGGAAATAGAAGGGAGGGAAACCTTAATTCTAATTCAATAATTGGTTATTAATATAAGAAAGAAATAATCATTTCTCTCATTCCAGAGAAACCTAGGAAGACTTGTCTGAACTGATGCAAAGTGAAATGAGCAGAACCAGGAGAACAATTTATACAATAACTACAATGTTATAAAGACAAACAACTTTAAAAGACTTAGGAGCTCTAATCAATACAATGACCAACTACAATCTCAGAGGACTCATGATGAAACAGGCTACCTACCTCTGGAAAGAGAGATAATGGTTATGGCCAATGCAGAAACTTGTTTTACTTGATTGTAAAAAAGAGACAATTGCAATAGTCTAAGTGAGAAGGGACAAGGGGCCTAATTTAGGGTGGTGTGAGCAGAGAGAAGAGGTTGCATGCAAGAGAGGTTGTGAAGGTAGAAAAAAGCAAGATTTGACAACAAATTGAATATGTGGGGGTTAAGAGCAGCTAGGTGGCTTGAGAATAATGGGCCTGGAATCAGGAAGACCTAAATTCAAATCTGGCCTCAGCCACTCACTAGCTGTGTGACCCTGGGCAAGTCATTAACCTCTGGTTGTCTTAATCCACTGGAGAAGGAAATGGCAAACCACTCCAATATCTTTGCCAAAACAAAACAAAATAACCACACAAAGGGGTCATTTGAACAACTGAACAATAACAGACCACAAGAACGAACGGTCAGGCATAACACCTAGGTTGTGAGCCTGCGTAGTTGTTTGGGAGCATCTTGGTGCCCTCAACTGTCTTGATTACGAGTTCCGTGAGGGCAGACAAGTTCTTGGTGTCCTCAATACTTAGCACAGTGATTGACTACATAGAAGATGCCTGATAAATATTTATTGACTGAAAGACTGACCTTGTGCCATAAAATCATCTGGTCCCACCAGGCAATTCCACGAAAAGCACTTGCTTCTGCAACTTTGATATTGTGTCAATTGGAATATTGCGCAGAACATGAGTTTTTCCATCTGTAAGAATAATCAAACAGCTACCCTGATCCACTTTCTCCAGTGACCATAAAACATTTATCATCCTTCCCTTGCCTTTCTTTCATATCTCATGTGTTTCAATGTAGTGCAATTTAGACGTGTTTTTCCACTTATCTTGATGTGAGATCCTGGTCAGCATGACCAGGAGTAAGTTTGGACATAGTATTATTAGTATTGAACTTAGAGCCAGAGTACCTGATTTCTTGTTCCAGTCTTGCTACTAGAACAACTTGTGACCTTGGATAAATCACTTGCTGACTCAGCAGCTGACTACCTCTGTGACCCTGGGAAAGCCAATTAATCTCTCTGTGCCTTAGTTTCTTCATTTGAAAATTGAGACCATTGGACTAAGGGCCTTTCTAGCTCTAAATTTATAACCCTGTTGTCTTTTTTAATTTTCACAAAAACTGGTGATCAAACTATACTTTTTTGTGACTTCTATATTCACAAATAAGCATGCAGCCACCATGAATCACTGAACTGTAATTACATCAAATCTTATGTGCAATATATGAAGTACTATCTCCAGTAGGCTTTGGACTGCCATTCCAACTGCCAAAAGGAATGGAATGATATCATCATTTACAAAACATGTTTATTTATAATATATCATGAGTTCTATTCATCTTCTTTAGAAAGTTGTTAATTCCCTGTTTCTAGGAGTCTAGGTTCAGAATCTCTGCATAACTACTATTTCCCCTTATTCTCAGATTTACTCACTTTAACAACATGTTCTATAATATTTATTTTTTTAAAATAAATTTTTATTGATATCTTTTTGTATCACCTAGTTAGTATCCCTTCCTTCCTTCCTTCCTTCCAGATAGCCATTCCCTATAATACAGAATTTTTAAAGGGAGCAACAGAAAAAAAAATGCAGCAAAATCAATTAATATATTAAAAAAAATCTGACAATATATGCAATGTTCCCTTACCTTGCACCCCCACTGTCATTCCTTCTGTAAAAAAATTGGGAGGGGAAGGTGGTGCCTTTTCATATCTGTTTGCCAGGGATGTGCTGGTCCTTTGTAATTTTGCAACTTTCAATTTCAATTGTTCTGTGGTTGTTCTTTCCATTTACATTACTGTAATTATTGTGCATATTGTTTTCCAGGCTCTGCTTACTTAACTTTGTATCGGGTCATGTCAAAGTTCTATTGTATTTGAATAAAACACACAGACTTTGCCTTTAGCTTTCAAGAGCATTTATTTGGATACTGGGAGCAAAACATTTATTACCTTAACCCACTTACAGGGGTTCTAACTATTCCCCCCAATTCAGGAGTCTATGGATAGATTTTAAGCGGGGTTGTGTCTGTGAACTTGGATGGGAAAAATACATCTTGATTTTTATGAATCTCTAACTGAAAGTGTGTAATTTCCTTCAATTATGACTTAAAAAAAATTCTGGAAAGAGGTCTGTAGAACCTTACTGGCAAAGAGTGCTAGATTTGGAGACAGAAAATGGGTGTTTGAGGCCTGGTTCTGCCACATAACCTGACCTTAAACAAATTGCTTTTCCCTTTAGACTTTAGGTTTATCATCTGTAAAGTGGAGCTGTATGATCTCCAAGCTCCCTTGTAAGTCTCAATCCATCCCTCTGTGATTCTGTGACCTCTCTTAAGTCTCAGTTTGCTTGTTTATAAAATGAGGAAGTTGGATTAAATGACCACTGAGAGCCTTTCAACTCTAGCTCTCCATGGTATGAGGACGGGAGCCAAAGGTCATGGGTCTTCCCTCCTCATTTGAACTTTTCCATTGGATCTTATCATATGTTGCAGAGCATGTAAGTCAGCGTCCTTATATTTTGATATCCTTTCCTCCTCCCCATTCCCTTTCTTTCTATTCTCCCTACTTTGCTCAGTGTCTGTTACATAGTATTTAACAACTGATGTTTGACTTATTAGCTAAGGAAGCTAATAAGATTTCAAGGGACCGTAGACTTAGAACTGTCTGGAACCTTAAAGGTCATCTAGTCCTACCTCCTCATTTGACAAATAGGCAACCACTGCCAAAAGTGCTTACATGATTTGACCAAGGTCACAAAGACAAAATGGTGCAGTATAATTCTCAGGTTTGGTTCCCAGATATGCCTCGAATAGGTGTGTTTTCAGTGGTGCCAAGCCAAAAGCCCATCTTTCTACCACCAATATGTTCTCAGTGGTGACCAGGAGTCATAGTGATGCCATGATCTTGAGAGAAACAAAATTTCAAGGGTTAACAGAGTTGATGGGGCTGAGAACGTGCTCTCTTCCGTAAGCTGAGGTTGGTTATCATGTCCCAGCTAAGTCTTCTCTTCTCCAGGCCTAACACTCCCAGTTCTTCTAGTTGATCCACTAGTTGGCATGAAGTCAAGGTCTTCACCACCCTGGCTGCTCTCCCTTAGACACTCTGTAGTTTACTAATCTCCTGTCTAAAATGAAATAAATGGCGCCAGAGAAGACCCCGATCTAGTGTGGCCACAGACACCTGTCAGCATCCCAGTACCTAATCAGGTAATTTTATTCCTCAATTACCTACCCCACTTATTCCTCCACCCCTAGGAGTTTCTCTGCACATTAGGAAGTCAAGGCTCTGTGATTTTCTTGGCATGGGAATTCCCTCCACCAAGGCAGATTGCAGTAGTTCTAAAATGTGTTTTGTAGCGCTGCCTGAACCTCAGAGAGGTTGGGATCTACCTGTGGTTACAAAACTAGTAAGTGTCAAAAGAAGGATTTGAGCCTAGGTTTTTCTGTCTCCAGATGCAGCACCTCCTTGCCCCCCAGCTTTCATGCACTCTACGCTGCCACAGACGTGGATGAAAATCCATGCACAAGTGAGAGGATTAGGAGAGAGTGCCCAGGCTGATGAAATCCTAGCTCCCCCAAAGTATCAAAATTAAGTCACTTGAGATTCTAAAGAGCATATCATATACTGGGGTATATGAATATATGGAATAATATAATACAATTAAGAATGAGCAAGTTGAAAAATACAGAGAAATATGGCAAGCAGAACCAGAAAAACACATTTATTAAGTACTTACTAAGTTCTAGGATACAAAAAAGGGAAAGAACAGTTCCTGCTCTCGAGAAGCTTACATACTAATTAGAAAAATAGATTTTAAAGTATTAATTAGATAGCTACAAACACATTTAGCTTTTTTGATGTGAGTTTTTAACGAGCCTTGTTATTCATTTGGGATTTTGTTGAGATAGAAGGTGTGAAATGCTGATCTAGACTTGATTTTGGGTTTTGTTTTGTTTTTTTTTACCAAGTAGTTTTCTAGTTTTCCTGACAGTTCTTGTGAAATAAGAAGTCTCCCCAGTAGTTTATGTTTCTGGGCTTATTGAAATGATATGAGAACTTACTTTTAGTTCTTGCTTATCGAGTGTATTCCGGGGGTCTACATAACTTTTTTTTTTTTATAAAAGAGTCTATGATGTAAATGACATGGAATTATCATCAATAGTCCACCTTCCTGCCTTCATATGATGGCATTTGTGAAGGATTGAATGAGATAACGTATATCCAGTGCTTATCAAAACTTAAAGTATTACATAGATGCTGGCTATTATTAAGATTATTGTTTGATAAGGGAAAGCCAGACTTACACTTGTTAGAACGTAGGCTCCTAGGAGTAGGGATTATTTCATTCTTTTTATTTATATCCCCAGTGCCTAGCACATAGTAGATGCTCAGTGAATTCTCTGTGGATTGATTCACTGAATCAGCACATTTCTATCACCCAACATCTCCTTTCCCTGAGTTAGAATCCAATAAGAGACAATAACAGTATGTCTCATGGCTGGTATGGTATGATTTGGCCCCTTATTTCTCTCTTTGGAGGTAAGTTCTTATAATAACAATAACAACAACAACAATAACATAAATGTGGCACTGTTCAAACAAGGCATTTTAAATATATTGTCTCACTGTCTCAATCCTTATAGTAAGAATAGCATTTATATAGTGCTTTGCAAGTGTGTTATTTCATTGGTCCTAACAATAACAACAGCACTTATTACATAGGTTATATGTAAACACTATCTCACTGACCCTCATAATAATTAGCATTTATATGACACTTTGCAAAATACCAACCATGTTATCTCATTGATCTTCACAGCAAGGTGAAGTAGGTGTTGTTACCCCTTCCCGATCACTGCCTTGTCGTGGTGAGGTCTTGGGAGCTCAATGAAACTATGAGTTTATATAGAAGAACTCTACAAGAAAGAACTCAAGGACACCAATAACCACAATGGTTACTGATCTAGAGCCAGACATTCTGGACGATGAGGTCAAGTGGGCCTTAGGAAGCATCACTAACAATAAGGCTAGTGGAGGTGATAGAATTCTGGTTGAGCTGTTTAAAACCCTAGAAGATGAGGCTGTTGAAGTGCTGCACTCACTATGCCAGCGAATTTGGAAAACTTAACAGAATTGGAAAAGAATTGTTTATGTCCCAATCCTAAAGGAGGGCAACGCCAAAGAAAGTTCAGATTACCAAACAATTGTGCTCATCTGACACGCCAGCGAGATTATGCTTAAAACTCTACAACCTAGGCTTCAGCAATATGTGAACTAAGAATTAGATTAAATCACCAACATTTGCTGGATTACGGAGAAAACAAGGGAGTTCCAGAAACACATCTACCTCTGTTTCATTGACTACACTAAAGCCTTTGACTGTGTGGATCAAAACAAAATGTGGCAAGTCCTTAAATTGATGGGCGAGCCAGATCATCATTCCCGAGGAACCTGCATGTGGGCCAAGAAGCAACAGTTAAAACCAAACATGGAACAACTGATTGGTTTAACATTGGGAAGGGATATGACAAGGCTGTATATTGTCACCTTATTTATTTAACTTATATGCAGAGTGCATCACGTGAAATGCCAGGCTGGATGAATCAAAAGCCGGAATTAAGGTTGCCAGGAGAAATATCAACAGTCTCAGATATGCAGACAATACTACTTTGATGGCAGAAAGTAAAGAAGAATTAAGAAGCCTCTTGATGATGGTGAAAGAGAAGAGTGTAGAAGTTGACTTAACATTAAAAAAAAAAAAGAACTAAGATCATGGTGACTGATCTCATCACTTCCTTGCAAATAGAGGGAGAAGAGATGGAAGCAATATAGGCAATGGGGTATAGAAATCTATCCTGTCCCATAGGAAAATAGAAGGGGGAGGGGATAAGAGAAGGGGGAGAGATAGAAGGGAGGGCAGATTAGGGGAAGGGGTATTCAGAATACATGCTATCTTGGGGTGGAGGGAGGGATGAGATGGGGAGAAAATTTGGAACTCAAAATCTTGTGGAAGTGAATGTTGAAAACTAAAAATTAATTAATTAATTAAAAAGAAATAATTAAAAAAAAGAAATGGAAGCAGTGTCAAATTTTGTATTCTTGAGCTCAAAGATCACTACAAATGTCTACTGTAGCCATGAAATTAAAAGACTCTTACTCCTTGGAAAGAAAACTATGGCAAATCTTAACAGCATGATAAAAAAGCGGAGACATCACCTTGCTGACAAAGGTCTGCACAGACAAAGCTACGGCTTTTCCAGTGGCAATGTACGGCTGTGAGAGTTGAACTATAAGGAGAGCTGAGCACTACAAGATCAATGCTTTCAAATTGTGGTGCTGGAGACTCTTGTGAGTCCCTTGGACAACAAGCGGATCAAATTAATCAATACTTAAAGAAATAAACTCAGACTACTCATTAGAATGTCAAATACCAAAGGTGAAAATACTTTGGCCACATTATGAGAAGATAGAACTTGTTGGAAAAGACCCTGATGTTGGGAAAGATTGAAGGCAAAAGAAGAAGAGGATGGTACAGGAAGAGATAGATAGATGGTGTCGTGAAAGCAATGAATGTGAGCTTGGATAGACTTTGGGACATAGTGAAGGCTAGAAGGGACCAGAGTACTAAGGTCCACAGTGTCATGAAGAGTCAGACACGATTAAAGGAATGGACAACTACAAAATGCCCCATTTTTACAGATGAGGGCACTAAGGCTTGGGGAGGTTAAGGGACTTGTCTCAGTTCAACTAAGTATGTGTCTGAGGTAAGATTGGAACTCAGATCTTCCTGACTCAAAGTCTGGCACTTTATCCACTGTTCCATGTAATTGTCCAAACTCATTCAGTCAACATTTATCTAGCATAAGGGAATCATTTAGAATGAGAAAGTACATAGGGGAAATAGGAAATTAAAATGAAAAAAAAAAAAACACCAGAAGAATATGGACAAAAGAAACATAACCTCCTGACTCCCAGCACATTCAATGATACGGGTTGAGAGACCTCATTTGTTTTCAGTAAGGATCATAGATTTAGACCAAGAAGGGATTGTAGACATAACCTAGTCCAAATTTTTCATTTTACAGATGAGGAAACCAAAGCCAAAAGAGTTTTAGTGACTTGCCCAGGGTTACACAGGTAATAAGTATCAGAGTCAGGATTTGAACTCATGTCTTTTGACTTCAGAACCAGTTTTTTTCCATTGTAATGTGTGCCTCCATGATTATTCATCATAATTAGAAGAAGCAAACATTTTAATCAGGTAATCTCAGGTCAGGAATGCTTTTGAATGAGGAGGAAGGTGTGGAGAAGGAGTCCCTGCTGTTGGGCAGTAGCTGTTGTTTGAGCAGATGTCAGGTGACAGGGGAAGGCTGTTGAATGGTTTGTCTGATTCCTTCCATACCACCCATCCTGGGAGCAGTGTTTGTTTTCATAGCTGGAGTACCAGATGCTTCATCAGCAAAACCACAAGACTTTTGCATGCTCCTAGGCACCAGAAACGTTGTCCAAGGAGTCTCAGCCACGTGAATTTCTGAGTCTTCTCGTCATACACGCCCAAGATGTCATCGTTGGTGTTTGTTGATTTGGTGAGTCCCACAGAGTGGTGAATCATCCTTCTGAGGAGTCTGATGCTTGCTAAATTACATGGACAGTTCTAATGATAAACCAGTAGGAGTTAATCAATAGCATAAAAAGCCAAGATGATTGCATGAGCCAAGCTCCATTTTGAGGGATTCCAAACTAATTGACATTCTTCAATTCCTCATCCTTATATAATATCACAGACCCTAAAATGTAGTGAGTTTGGAAGACAATTAGCAAAAGTCAAAGAACATTCTGGTATTCTGAGGCATGAGAGAGCTTATAAGGTATTATATTATATAGTAAATGCCAGGGTCCTTTGACCTCTGATTATAAGGTCCCCCCAACATCTGCAGTCACAGAAGAAAAAAAAAGTATTGTCAGGGATGTAGTCATCAGTGCCCTTGTGAATCAGTGGTGTCACTGCCCTGTCTGGCATTCTTGACCCTCCTCAGTCTGGCATTTCATTCTTACGTCACACTCCTTCCCTTCCACATATGCTGTGGCAAAACCAGAGGAAATCATGCACAGATTGACTTTGCCTGTCGCTTATACTGTCTTCTACAGTGAGAATGAATGATGTGACCTAGCCCTACCACCAATTTCATCTGTGCCTGAAAATCCTGTTTACATCCTTCTGAGCCCACTTAAGGTGTTGCCTCCTCCAAGAAGCCATCCCCCCATCCCCTGCAAGCAAAAAGAAATGAAACAAGAGCCACATTCAATTCAACAAGCTTTTATTAAATGCTTTCTACATGTCAGGTATTATGTTAGGCTCAGGAGACTCAAAGACAAAAGTGAAGTAATCCTTGTGCTCAAGGACTTTACATTTTCCTGGGTGATAAAACATATACACACAATAGTACAAAATGTATGACATAATTTTAAATGGGTTTTGTATTTCTTATTGGATTGGAGAGGGAAAAATATGGAACTGAAAATAAAATAAAATTGAATTTAGAAAAATAACAAAATCAATGAAATAAATGAAAAATAATTTGGGGGCAGGGAGGAACACCAACAATTGAGTAGTATAGAAAAGGACAGCTAGGTGGCTCAATGGATAGAATGCCAGCCCTGGAGTCAGGAAGACTCATCTTCCCATGTTCAACTCTGTCCTCAGATACTTACTAGCTGTGTGAACTTGGACGAGTCACTTAAGCCTGTTTACCTTAGTTTCCTCATCAGTAAAATGAACTGGAGAAGGAAATGGTATACTATCCCAGGATCTTTGCCAAGAAAACCCAAATGGGTCACAAAGAGTCAGACACAATTGAAATAACTGACAGCAACAAAAGATAGGAAAGGTCACATGTAAGAGGCAGTGCCTGAGTGGAGTCTTGAAGGAAGTTAAGAATGCCAGTAGGCAGAGGTGAGAGGGATGTGGGGAACAGTCTGTAGGACAGTGTCAGGAGACAGAATGTTATCTATAAGTAACAGCAAGTAGACCAGTTGAAATGTAGAGAGGAAGTCACATGAAATAAGCCTGGAGAGGCAGGATAAAGCCAGATCGTGAACGTTTTAAAGGCCGAAAAAGAGTATGTATTTTTTTCTAGAGGTAACAGCAAACCACTGAAACTTTTTAAGCAGAGAGACCACTAGTTATACCTGTGCTTTAGGAATATTGATTTAGCAATTGTGGGGAATATGAATGTGAGAGAAGAGAGGTCCCTAGGGACTGAGGTGTCCCATGAGAGAGTGCAATGTTGTATACTTTCTGTTCTTACTATATCTTTTCAGTAAATACCCCTTTGTAAAAACTAGCAGATATTAATTGGTTAAATGATACCAGGTCCCTCGTTGCTATAGGGTATCTGTGATACAAGGGAAATATCTATAAGAGTGGTAACTGATAGTGAGGGCTTGAGCCAATGGCATTAGAGAAGAATCCCATAATCCCTTTGGGTTCCATGTTAGCTCTGCTCGGTGGGATCTGACTCATCAGAGTAGGAGATGGGCTAAGGATCCTCAGAGCTTATAAGGATTACATGTGTTTTTACTTTTCTTTATATCTCCAGTTGTGCTTAGCACAATGCTTGACAAATAGTAAGTGCTTAATAAATTGATGGGAAAATAAAAGAGAAAAGAGAGGATAAAAGCAGAAATACTAATTAGGAAACTATTATAGTCCAGTTAAAAGCTGATGATGGTCTGAACTAGGTGGTGGCTGTGTGAGTGGATGCTCACACAAGATATGTTGTAGAGGTAGAATCAACAATATTTAACAATTGATTGGAAGAATCTCCAAAGTTATGAACCTGGGTGGCTAGAAGCCTGGTGGTACCCTCCACAGAAGGAAGGAAGTTCAGAAGAGGAGTGAGTCTGGAGGGAAAATGAGTTCCATTTTGGCCATGTTGAGCTTGAATTACCCATAGGACATCCAACTTGAAATATCTGATAGGCAGTTAGTGGTCTGGAGTTGGAGCTTAAGAAAGAGACTAGGGCAGCATAGAGAGATCTTGGAATAATCTGCTTAGAAATGATAACTAAATTCAAGGGCATTGATGAGATCACTGAGAAAAGACGCCATGACTGAGCCCAGGATTTCACTCATGCTTAGGGAACAGGGTGTGAATGTTGGTTCAGGAAAGGACACTTAGAAGGGGCAGTCAGACAAGTAAGATGAAAACAAGGAGAAAACAGTGTCAGAAAGACCCAGGGAGAAGAGAATGTCCAAGAAGAGAGAATTGTCAACAGTGTCAAATGCTCAATAAAACAACCACTGGTAACCTTGGAAAGGGCAATTTTACTTGAGCGGTGGTGTTAGAAGCCAGATTACAAGGGTACGAGAAGTGAACAGGGTGGGGAGGAAGTGGAGGAAATCTTGTTTTTCTTTCTCTATGAGTTTGGCTGTGAAGGAGAGGAAAGAAGATGATAGCTTCAGAGAATGGCAAGGTCAAGTGAAGGTTTTTCAGAATGTAGGAGATGTAGGTATTTGTCTAGGCAGGGAAACAAATAAGTAGATTAAGAGAGAGTGCAAATTAGAGAACAGGAGGGAAGGTAAAGAGGCCATTGAATCAAGGGCATAAAGAGAGGGTTGACTTCGGCAAGTAGAAGTGCCACCTTTTCCTTTGAAACTGTAGCAAAGAATAGGGGATGACTATAGGATCACACATCTAGAACTGGAAGAGACTGAAGAACTCATCTCATCCAATCCCCAGATAAGAAAACTGAAGCCTATTGAAGTTAATTGACTTGCCTACAGTCAAATAGGTAGTAGAAATCAGAGTTGGTTCTTTAACTTTGATTTACTGACACCAAAGTCAGTGCTCTTTCCACTACAGTATGTTCCCTCTCATAAACTGAGATTTGAGGTATAACACCAGGGAGAAGAAGATTTCAACATCTTCTATATACTTGGTTAAAGTATGAGGTGACATTCTCTGCTGAAAGAGATCCTGGAGGTGGTGATTTAAGGTAAGATGAGAAGGTTTGGAACAGTCGATGATGGGAGTATAATAGAGTAAATAAGGGAAGAATGGAAGGATTCCTATGTTGAGAGTGTCCAGTTGAGAACAGATAACATATATTTGTATTGAACTCAGTAAGCATGGTTATTTGACTTCTAGCAGTGCTCAATAGCATTAGAATAGGAGTAGAGAAAGCAGTTGGGGGTGGCAACTAGGGTTGGGATTTCTTGATGTGTGAATGGCAATATGGCAAGGAGCAAGGTATTCAAAAGAAGAGTGGATGGTGGAACAAGCTTACCCAATGGGCAGGACTGAGAAGAGATCAGAGTGTAGCAAGAGTGGGGGTGATGGCCTGGCAAAATTCTGAAGGGTTGAGAGATAGCAGGTCATAGTTAAGATGTAAAACAGGTTTGGGAGGAGTAATGCATAGGGAGAGATGGAACAATAGGAGATTGTGATTGGATAAAAGAGTTTCAGAGTTCTTGAGCATGGAAAGGTGTGGACATCTCTGTGTGTAGCTGAGGTGGGGGTGGAAGAGTAGGTCATGAGAATTAAGGGAGTAAAGAACTGTGAGGTTGGGGTATTTGAAGGAGCACTATCACGTATGTGAAGTCCCCCAGTATGAGCGAAGGAGTTGGGATGGAAAGGGAAATTGTGAACCTTGCCTCTACAAAAAAGAGAATTATAGATTTGTAGTCTTCCAAGATAGTATACATATTATTTAATCCTTGCATTGAGTAAAACGATGATTATTTAAGCGTGGGAGGTGGGGCAAGGATAGCTATGATCAAGTATTTAAAGAATGGTCTTGAGGAAGAGAGACTAAGCTTGTCCTGTTTGGCCCAGAGGATAAAACTAGAAGAAATGGAGTGGAGGAGGAAGCTGTCAAGAGGCTAAAGGAGCTGTCCAAAAGTAGAAGTAGCTGACTTGAGAGGGGATGGGTTCTTCCTCCTTTGAACTCTTGAGGCAGGGGCAAGATAACCATTTGTTAGGTATGTTGTATAGGGAACACTTTTTCAGGAATAGGTCAGATTTGATGGTCACTTAGGTCCCTGCCAGAGCTCAAATTCTGTGATGCGTTTATTAAGTATCAATCAATAACCATTTGTTAAATGATAACAGGAACTGTACTAAGCATTGGGGATAAAAAAAAAAGAGGCAAAAGTTCCTGCTCTCAAGGAACTCACAATATAATGGGGGAACAAGACATAGACAGATACATACAATGCAAACTATATATAGGATAAATAGGAGATAATTAACAGAGGGATGAACTAGAATTAAGAGGGGTTGGGGAAGGCTTCCAGTGGGACTCTAGTTGGGACTTAAAAGAAGTCAGGGGAGTCAATATTCAGAGTAGAGGAAGGACAGCATTCCAGGCATAGAAAAAATGCCCAGAGCCAAGAGGTGGAGTGTCTTGCTTTTGGAACAGCCAGGAGGTCAATGTTACTGGATCAAAAAATACATGGTAGGAAATAGGGTGTAAGAAAAATGAGAAGGTAGGAGGGAGCTATGTTATGAAGGGCTTTGAATACCAAACAGAGCACTTTGTATTTGATCTTGGAGGCAATAGGGAGCCTCTGGAGTCTATTGAGTGGAGGTAGGGGTGACATGATTGCACCTGTGCTTTAGGAAAATCACTTTGACAGCTGAATAGAGGATGGATTAGAGTGGGAAGAGATTTGAGGCAGGCAGACCCACCAGCAAGCTATTGTAGTAGCCCAGGTGGGAGATGATGAAGGCCTTCACTAGAGTGGGGACAGTGTCAGAGGAGAGAAGGGAGTGTAGTGGAGAGATGCTGCAAAGGTAAAATCAACAGGCCTCAGCAACAGCTCGGATATGGGGGGATGAGAGATCGGGAGAAATCCAGGATGATACCTAGGTTGGGAGTCTGATGGACTGAGAGGTTGGTGGTGCCCTCTATAGTAATAGGGAAGTTGGAGGGTGCGTGTGTGGAAGGTTTTGGGGGAAAGATAATGAGTTCTGTTTTGCACATATTGAGTTTAAGATGTCTACTGGGCATCCAGTTTAAGATGTCAGAAAGGTAATTGGAGATGTGAGTTTGGAGGTCAGCAGAGTTGGATTAGGAAAGGTTGATTTGAGAATCATCAACATAGAGATTATAATTAAATCCATGCTGATGAGATTATCAAGTGAATTAGTATAGAGGGGGAAGATATATCTATAAGTATTTGTTATGAAGTACAACAACTCACATTTACGTACAGCTTTAATGTTCAAAGAGCACTTAATATATCTTAATTCATTTGACCTTCACAAAAACCCTATGAGGTATGTGCTATAGGCACCATCAATCTCCATTTTATACATGAGGAAACAGACTCAGAGGCTAAGTGACTCATCATGGCCACATGGTTACTGAGTGTCAGGAGAAGGGTCTGAACTAAGGTCTTCTTGACTGTACTAAGCTACTGTACCATTCTCTCTCTCTTTCAGTAAAATGCAATTTCTTGAATTGGAACATTGCTTCTAGTCAAAAACAAAATAACTTATGAATGACAGTAAACCAGTTGTAGGAAAAAGTTCAGAAATTTTGGTCTTTTAATATACACATTGCCAAAACATTTCTAGATTTTACAAAATGGCAACCAATGCTATTGTCTTTCAAGATCGAGTAACCCCTCCTGGCTCCACAATGACATCTTGTGGTTAATTGCAATTGTATTCAAAGATGTTATGTTGGCAGCCAAGGAGGGTGAATCATTTTTCAAGGACTGGGTAAGAGAGAGAAGGAAATCAAAAAAATACAATAAGTATTCTGTTATCTTTGAAACTACTTATCAGAAAGAGTCTGTTAGGCCACACTTCCATACACCTCCCCTGCAATGCTAATTAATGAACTTGAGCCATCAAATGATCCAGAAGAAACTTCCAAATTAGCAGGGAAAGGGTAAATTTATACCCAGTAACTTTTAGGCATTATTTCTATTTTATCATATTCCAGGTCCTTAGAATTTGGAAATCTATATGAAGCATATGCATGTGGTAGAATAGGAATTGGGATAGAGGACAAAACTATGATTTCTTTGGTATAAGCAACTCCCAAAAGAGGAACTACCCTTTACCAATGCTATTTAGCACCCTTGTTCAGGGTCATACAGCCAGTATGTGTCAGAGACAGAACTGAACCTCAGATATTCCAGGCTCTGAGGTCAGCTCCATGATACCACCCTGCCTTTCCTATGGGCAGAGGAGAGCTTGCTTTCCCATGAAGCTTAAGGAAAAGATGCTTTCCAACCCGAGGAGAGGAAGGGAGGAGGGTACCTGGTAGGCAGGCACCAGAGGAATATAACTTTAGAGAATTTAGGCCACTTTAAGTAAGAATCAGCCTTCCCAGGAATCCCTCTGGCAGTAAGACTAAGGGAGGAAGGATGGTCAAGCACCTGAACAGTCACACTTTCCAGTCTTCTTTGCTGCAAGAATTGCAGAGTCATGAAAAATGGTAGCAACCTTCTTTTAGACAAAATAGAATACAAAATACAAAAATAAAAAGTATTTTTTGTTAGTGTTAAGAACAAGTATATGAGCATAACTGGGGCTCTGCATTAGAGCTAATCTCTGGAAGCTCGACCCTGATCTCTGTCAGAGAAGATAAAGTCTCTAGGCAAGGTCAAAACTGGCATAGAATTGTCGAAAGTCAGCCCATCTTTTTTTTTTTTTTGAGATTCCAAATATATAGTGTGGGAACTGGTCTAGGTGAATAGCTAGGGAAGCCCCAGTGGTTCACGATGCCCTACTTAAGTGGCCAAGTGCTCCTCCCCATTCTGTGTGGCTCTGTTCATTTATTCTCTAGGAGAGGCAGCCAGGAGTTCATATGGCATGTATGTGCTCACAGTTGCCTTCGTGGGGGTTCCACATTAGGTCTGGTGCTTCTCCAGGTCTGAGGCACAGAGCACATCAAAGAGGGTATATGTTCCATAGAGTCAGCCTGGGGCTATGTTTAGTATCTGATCCTGTGAGCATCAGAGCCTGACAGCTAAACAGAACACATCATTCCCCAAACATGTCACATGAAGTTGCACTATAATAATAGTCCATGTTTATGAGCAGGATCATGGTACTAGCAGCAAGAGTACTGGGTATGGAGTAAGAAGACCTGAGTTCAAATCCTCACCTTGCCACTCACTACCTTTGAGCATGTCTTTCTATACTTCAATTTTCTTATATGTAAAATGAGGGGGTTAGATTTGACAGCCTTTAAGATGGCTTCCCACTCTAAACCCAGGATCTTACAGGCCAATTTAAGGTTTACTAATTGCTTCCCTTACAATGACATGGAGGAAGGCAGTAATATTATTATCCCCATTGACCAGGTCTTGGAATGTCTCCCTTCATAGCCATATGACATGATGATTAAGTCATTTTAACCTAGTCTTTCACTCCAAAAATCTTGACCTAGTTTCTTTCTTTCCTGGTTGAATTGCTTTGGTCAGCTCCAGTTTCTTGTGTTACAATAATCACTATATGGAAGTGGATTCTATTTATCATGCACTTGTAGTCTAGTTCCTCCAAATCAATCAACCAGTCAACCAGTCAATCAGAAAGTATTTATTATAGGCTTAGTGTGTGGAAGACCCAGTGCTAAGTAGTTGGGGATTTAAAGAAAAAAAAAAAACATCAGTTCCTGCCCTGGAGGAGCTTACATTCTAAAACAGTTTTCTGTTTACTCTTCACATGTCTAATGTTTTCCCTCTAAGGCTTCATATCTCTCCCAGCTCCTTTATACCTTTACATGAATCCCCTCTTGTATTTAAGCCTTTTAGTATTCCATCTTGGTTCACTACAGTCATCCTGTGATGTCTATTATAGCAGGTACCCTTTCCTGGTCCCATGCCTTTTCAGAATAACCATTAGAATTTTGAATTCCCAGCATACATTATGACCACTCTGATCCCAGAGTGATCCTCTCAATTCAAATATTATTTTGGAGGAGGGAAATCTTTCACACAATTTTCTTCTCCATTTCTTCAAGTTAATTTTCCCTGGTAAACAAGAGATATGAGAGTTGGTGTGGAGGAGAATGGAGTAGATTCAGGAGTGGAGAAGAAAGGAAAAAAGAGAGAAATGACAAAAGACAGGTAATATCTTTTCTCTTTTCCATACTCTTGGTACCAAACATCTCATTACGCCTAAATAGTACAATATTTTTCCAAAGTTGCTAAGCAATTCAAATTAATTCAACAAACATTTAGTAAGTGCCTACCATGTACAAGCTACTATGCTAAGAGCTACCTTCTCCTAACACACTGGGAGTGGCTTAGTGGATAGGAGACTGGACCAAAAGTCAGAAAGATTAGGGTTCAAAGCCCCTCTCAAACACTTATTTTGACCCTAGACAACAGAAGGGAAGAGAAGAGAAAGAGGCTAAGGAAAGTAATAAGCATTTATATAGCGCCTACTATGTGTTAAGCAAGTCACTTAAATACTCTGTGCCTAAGTTTTCCCATCTGTAAAAGGAGGAGGTTGAACTCAATGACCTCCATGGTCCCTTCTACTTCTAAATCTACCCTATAAATACAAGCCTTATCTGCATAAAGACAGAAAAAGAAAGGAACAGAAACAAATACATATACTATGCCTCATTACTCAATGGGACCAGTTATTTGTTTTATAAAGAGACTTTGAAGAAAATGTGACCTTAAAGACCTTCCCATAAGTGAAAGAGCCTCATGTCTTGCATTTATGCATATGATACACAAAAATGTGTGACCTTCAAAAGCAATGATATAAATCTATATATGTCACTCTATACATATACATTTTGAATACCTTGGTGAATACAAAAATAAAATGCACATAATATATTCTAAGAACCTACATTTTGGTTATTTAAGAACTCAAGGTCATATTAACTGAGAGGAAGAAACATCTGGTATTTTATAGTGATTTTATTTTGAAGTTCTTCAGCTCTTTGGAAAACTGATTATTTGTAAGTCTGTTTGGACAACTGGATTGTTTCTGGCTTCTGATGCTATCTCCTTTCCTGTTTTAGTAATTGCCATATCCTGGGAGCAAGAAACGTCCAACACAGCACCATTGGTGCAATTCAGAGGAGATGTTGTACCTGTCGGTGGATCTGATGATTTTCTTGTAGAAGCAAAGGGAAGAGGGAGAGAAAGACTTGCCATGTAAACCATACTTCCCAGACGTCGAGATACCTTTAGAGATAGAAATTATTATAATAGTTAGTTCTCTAAATATTCTCAATAACATTAACAATTTTCAACCCTGAGTTGGAGGTCTGGGACCAATTTGCTATGGGACTTTTGGATCCACAGTTACAGGGACCATGCCTCAGATTTCATTTACTTTTTCCTCTCATTAAGAGTCATTGTAGGTCAATGAAAAGAGCTCTCTGGCTTAAAGGCCAGAGGGACCAAGGTTCACATCCCTACTGAGATACTCACAATGTGACCCTGGACCAGTCATTTAACCTCTCAAAGTCTGTTTTCTAATCTGTAAAATGAAGATAATAATACTTCCAATACATATCTCACAGGAGTGGTAAGGGAAAGGCTTTTGAAGACCTTAGAGTGATATAAAAATGTGAGTTGTCTTAATTTATTTCACTGCACATATTTTCATTATCTGAGACTATTAAGACTGGTAGTAGAAATTCATAATGACTCTTTCCTCCAAAGTGCCAATTACCAGAGGCACACCCTAGGGGAGAGATAGGAGACAGAATATACCTGGCTATCACTATCACCACCTTGCTTGCCATCTTCCCTCAAATGCTGATGGAGACATCCCAGTACTCTGAAACAAAAAGCCTTGAGAATGGCAATGATCTCAGCTTAGTGTCTACAGCCATCACAAAAAGTGACTTGTATAAAGATATAGCCTAAGAATGACTCCCATGGGAGCTACAGCCACATCTTTGGAAGAACCAGAAAAGAAAGTTCTTGTCACCTAAGTCCTTGTCATTGTAAAATGGTTCAACAACAAACTGATATGATTTTATAAGTGGAAATGACATTTAAAAAGAGGAATTTTCTGCTTTGCCACTGCACCCTAAGGACCCTGGATCCATTCTATCTGATTTGCAGCTGAGAGTTTCTTTCTATGTTGTCTTCCCCATTAAAATGGGACTTTCTTGAAAGTAAGGATTAATTTACTTTTTGATTTGTATTCCCAGCATTTAGCACAGCGCTTTACACACAGAAAGTGCATAATAAGTGCTTCATTCCTTCATTCATTATCTAACACTCCTTTTCAGTTGTGCTGAGGTTCAACTTTATCTTCCACTATTAGCAACCTACCACACTGAATTCTGCATTCAGTATGGAAATAGTACTTCTATTTTTTTGGGGGGTGTTAGACTTGGGTGTGGCTTAAAACATACCCCTAGGGTGAGAGGGAAGAATCTCAGATCAGTGCTATATCTGAAATGCAGCCAAAACTCACTCTGAAGGACCAACTTACCATAGAATCAACTTTTACTCAAACACTGACCCCTTGCCACATAGAGACAGTACCAAATGTTGCCACAAGATGCCAGACACCTGGGGGACGAACATACAGACACACATCCTCTCCCCAAGTTGTTTTCCTATCAGTTACTATGTTCTTGTAGAATTTAATTTACTCCTTGGGGAAAAAAAAAGATTGTTTTTTTCTTTCTTTCTTTCTTTTTTTTTTTTTTTTTTGGTCTTTACGTCCTCAGCTTCTAGCACAGTGCCTGTGATTAATAAGTACTTTTTGATAGATTGATTGATTAGCACACCAGGACAGAGATAAAAAGACATACCCATACTGGGGAAGCTTCTCCTTGGAGAAATTCACATAATGCACAAGTACCATTCTTATGCCTTGTCCTTACCTGGATCTTACTCTCACTCTGAGGCTAGTCTAAACTACTTAAAGTTTCCAACTTTGGCCAGTCTAATTAAATCTACTAGCCTTTGTAACAACTCTTCCTCTTCCTTTAGTATTCCTGTTCACCCTGTTCCCACATCCACTGCAAAGGTGGAACAGTGGCATTTAGCTGCTAGTAAGTAAATCCATTATTTTAGTAGTAAACCAGGTGGCTGCTCAAATTCACCAAAGTTGCTGACCATGGTACCAATATCGGAAGGCTGAGCCCCTCCCAGTTGATTTTGTGTATATCCATCACATTTGATGGGAGTACTAAAAATGACCAAATATATAGGGGGGAAAGACTAGAAATAGAGTGGGGCAGGGATGAAAGAAACAAAAAGCAAATGGAGAAAGAATGAAGAAAGACCTGGGTCAAGACAAGAAATAAATAGGAAGCCAAATTAACAGATTAAATGAAAGCCAAGGAAACCTGTACTCATTATGAGGTAAGGGGATCCAATAAAATATTTCAACTATGAGGGTTCTCTATTTAGTAATATCTCAAGGGGAGTAGCTCATGTTCCATGATTCATATTAAACACAAAGGCTGAAAGCATGACTGGAAAATGCACAGTGAAAAATAATTTTGATTTGGCTAAAAAGAGGTTAGAGAATCCATTGAGAATTTAAGTTAACTTAGAGTTTTCTTTTTTCATGTTCAGAGTGTTATTATAGGGAAAGAAAAGGCATAATTAAATGAAAAAATCCATCTAGCTATGTTTCTTTCTCACAGATGTGAAATCTTTACTTTCATCCCCAAAGAACAGTTCAAATATTAAGAAGCTGCAAAGCATCAAGGAAATCCAAGTAATATGATTTTTAAAAATAAGAGAATAAGGTCAAAAGGACTGTGGGAAATAGTTTGATTTATAATTGAAACGTTTTCCAATAATCTCCTAAAATTCTACAATTTCTTACTTAAGGTAGGGTTATACCTTATAATCATAGATTCCTAGCACTGGAAGGAATCCTAAAAGTCTTTTTGTCTAATCGCTAATGAAAATGTGTCACCTCTAAGACATTACCAATAAATAACCATCTAACCCTTACTCAAAGATTTCCAGTGACTTGGAACCTATTTTGAATTTTTGGACAGCTCTAATTAGAATCATAAATGTCAAAACCAAAAGGGATCTTGTAGATCAATATGTCCAACCGTCTTACTTTACAAATGAAGAAGTTGTGGCTTAGAGATATTTGTGACTCGCCTGAAGGTCACAAGGTAACTATTCTGTCTCCAAATCTAGTGCTCTAACACCTTGTTGGAAAGTTTCTCTTTGTATTGAACTGAAATCTGCCTGCCTATAAATCCAATTCTTGGTCCTCACTCTGTCCTCTGGGACCAGCAAGATCTTCCCTTTTAACATGTGAAGACAGCTTTCATTCCTCTTGGCTTCCTCCCACCACTCTGCCCCAGTTTTCTATTCAGATTAAGACTCTGGTTCTTTCATTAGATTATTGTATAGAATCATAAGATTCAAAGCTAGACAAGGATCAGTTTTTACAAAGGATTAGTAATTTTACAAGGGAGGAAACTGTGGCCCAGAGAAGTTAAGTGACTTGTCCAAAGTCACATAAGAAATTAGAAGTAGGGGCAGCTAGGTGGTGCAGTGGATAGAGCACTGGCCCTGGATTCAGGAGGACCTGAGTTCAAATTTGGCCTCAGACACATAACACTTACTAGCTGTGTGACCCTGGGCAAGTCATTTAACCCCATTGCCTAGCCAAAAAAAAGAAAAAGAAATTAGAAATAGAGAAGAAATTTGGAGCTATGTCTTTTAATACCACATCCAGGGCTCTTTCCATTGTATTATTCCATGTTTTCAAATTCCCTCACCCTTTTGTTTACTCTGTCTTAGAACACTCCAGTTGTTTAATGTCTTTTTTTGAAACACACACCCAGAACTGAACACAATACTACAAGGTTAATCATACTGTTACTATATGTAATGAGAAGTGTTGCAGAGTGGATAGAAACTTGGGTTAAGTCCCATTTTTAACATCCTTCATAAGTGACCCTGAGCAAATCATTTAATCCCTCAGTGCCCCACACAACTGTCTAAAACAATAAAAAGTTGCAGAACAGTAGCTGATCCCCATTGGTGGAAAGTGTTTCTATTACCATAGCTGCCTAATTTGTCTCTTTGCCTCAAGACTTTTCAGTCTGATCCATTCTCTACTCAACTACCACAGTGGTCTGATGATGTCCTGCCCTGCTCCTCCTACTTAACAAACTCTAGTGACTTCCTATGGCTTCCAGCTGCAAAGTCAAGTCCTATGTTTGATCATGATTTTCAGGGAGTCAACGATTCTGAAATTCTCTCTTCTCAATCTGTTTTCCATGTCAGTTGTTCTTGATAGTAAGATATTTTACATTTTCCTTTAATTTTTTTTCAATCTCTTAACTATGTTCTAAGATTCTTGCTTCATTCCATTTTTTAGGAGGTCCACTGCTTGAAAGAGGTTTTCCACCTTCTATTCTAAGCTGTTTATTCTCTCTTTATTTTTTCTTCCCAGATTCTCATTTCATTTTTAATTTAATTTTTTTCTCTTTATTTCATCCAGCCACTCATTTAACTAAGTCTCTTTCTTTTTCGAGATTCTGTTTGTGCCTATTATGGTGATATTCTCTTCTTGGTTTACTTCTTGGGTCATAATATTCATCTTAAACCATGGTATTAGTTCATTGTGTTTAGTGTTTTCTTCTGTTTGGTCATAATTTCAGCCTCAATTCTTGATTTGTCATTTTTTTGCTCAAGCCAGTTCCTTCTTACCCTCTTGAATGGGTTGAGTAGACTTTGTTTGATCTTATCCCCTCTCCTAATTTGGATGCTGACATTTCTGTTGATCTGGATTGGGTAGTTGGTATTAGCTTTCCCCCCACCCCTTTGCCTCAATCCTTGACTTCTGTCTCAGTCTCTTGGTGGTCCTCTGTGGGTTCTGGCCTCAGATAGATGCAGTCTTCTTGTACTGTTTCTAATCCAGAGCTGGTATTGTCTCCCTGATCATATCTTGACAGTATTCCAGGAAGACTTTTACTTATCATGATAGTCTCAGGCCTCCTGCGTAGCCTCCCTGGAACTGGCTGGCATCCAGGTGCCAAGCTGGTCCTATCTCCTTCTATGATTTCCTGTGCCTGGTTAAGCATTGCTTCCTTGTGCAATGATCTATGAAATCTGGTTCTGGCCTTCCTTCTGTTCTGGGAGGTTAAGACCAGCATCTGGCTTCAGATCCTCAATTACTGGAACTCATGATTAATTTTGATCTCTCTGCTCAGAACACTGGCTGCTGGCTTCATGTTGGCTGTCTTTCCTCCTCTACTGGCTTCTCTGTTTATATGCATGCTCACTGGCTTCTCTATAGGATGAGACCCCTGTACTCACCTCTAGTAGCTTCTGATTTTCTTCTTGTGTAATACTGGGCTAGATGGAGATGCTTTCTTCTCCTTTTTGTTTTCTCTATTATATCTCTATCATTGGTCTTTCTGAGGTCATTTTTAGCTATTTAGTTGGAGTTTATGTAGAAAAGCTGAGTTTCTCTATGATGTTCCATGCTGTAATCTTAATTGGAAGTCTCAGATGGCTCAGGTGAGCATATGTCTCTTTGCTTTACACCTTGTTTGACATTGTTAATCAATGAATCATTAAACAAAGTTATCTTAGTAGTCATATCTGTTATAGACTCTCTTGTGATTTAAAAACATTATTTTGTACACTTTCTCTTTTATTATGAACTCAATAAAAATTGATAAACAAACACTTCCATATACAAAGAACAAAAGGAAGGATTGTGTGAAATCTAAGGTATCAATAGCCATATGAAGAAAAAATACTCTAAATAATTTACAACTAGAGAAATGCAATCTAAGGCAATTCTGAGGTTCCCCCTCACTCCCATCTGATTGGCAAAGATGGCAAAAGAGGAAAATGACAAATGTTGGGGGGGGTCAGGAAATCAGGCACAGTAGTGTAGTGTTGGTTGAGCTACTGAACAATCTAGCCATTCTGGAAAACAATTTGGAACTATGTTCAAAAAGTTACTAACCCATGAATACACTTTGTCCCAGCTATATTTCTAGTAGGTCTATCCCCCAAAGAGATCAGGAAAACAGAAAAGGACCAATGTGGGCAAAATATTTTATAGCAGCTCTTTTGATAGTAGCCAAAAATTGGGAGCACAGTGGATAATGTGCCAGGCTTGAAGTTAGAAAGTTTCATCTTTCCATATTCAAATCTGGTCTTAGATATTACTAGCTGTTTGACCCTGGGCACATCACTTAACTCCATTTGCCTCAGTGTCCTCATCTGTAAAATGAGCTGGAGAAGGAAATGGCAAACTGCTCCAGTATCTTTGCCAAGAAAACTCCAAATGATGTCACAGAGAATCAGACATGACTGAAACTACTGGACAAAAACTTGGAAACTAAGGGGGTGCCCTTCATGTAGAGAATGGCTAAATAAATTATAGCATATCCATATGATGGAATATTATTGTGCCATGAGAAATTACTTAATAGATAGTTTTAGAGGAAATTGGAAAGACCTCTTTGAATCATGCAGAGAAAAATCAATAAAACCAGGAGAACAATTTATAAAATGAAAAACATTATAGACAAAAAACAACTTTGAAGGATTTGAGAACTCAGATAAATGGAATGACAAACTAAGTTCATAAGACTAAAGATGAAATATGCCACTCACCTCCCACCAGAGCATTGATTAATTTAAGATGCAGAGACATACATTTTTGGCAATGTGGAAATTTGTTTTGCTGAGCTGTAAATGGTTATAATGAGGGTTTTATTTATTTATTTTTGTCTGTTAAATGAGGATAGGCAGTGGGAGGGACAGATTATAAATAGTAGCAACACTTCTCTACTTATTTGTATCTACTGAACTTCCTTCTGACCTCTTCTGTATATTTTCTCAATATTTTTTTTGCTGTTCTTTTCTTCTTTCTGGCATTGTTTTCCCAGCCTCCCCTACTTCCTCCCCACAACTTTCCCTGCCAAAAATAAAAGCCTTCCCTTGTGACAAATAAGTATATCCAAGCAAAACAAATTCATCCATCAATCATGTTTGTCCTTCTCTCTATCAATAAGTAAGAAGTGTATTTCATCATCAGACTTCTAGAATCAGCATCATCATCATGGTTATTATTATCATTACCATCATCATCAAAGTTAGCATTTACATAGTGCTTTTAAGGTTTGCAAAATACTTTATATTTATTTTATTTGATCCTCACAACAACCCCATTTGACAGCTAATGAAACTGAGGCAAAGCGACTTGCCCAGGATCACACCACTACTTAGTGTCTAAAGCAGGATTTGAACTCAGAACTCCTGACTCCAAGTCCAGTACTGTACTATTTAGTTGCCTAGGTGATGAGGATTGATGATTGATCTTTGCATAGATCAGAGTTCTTAAGTCTTTTAAAATTATTTTCCTTTACCTTATTGTAGTTTTTTATATAAATTATTCTCCTAGTTCTGTCCTCTTCATTCTATATCAGTTCACAAAATTATTTCCCATTTTCCCTGAAGCAACCATTTTTGTCATTTTTATGGCACTAATATCTTATCACATTCATTTACCATAATTGTTCAGATATTCCCCAATTTCTGGTTACCCAATTTGTTTTCAGTTCTTTGCTGTAAAAAAAAGTGCTGCTATAAATACTTTTGTACATAAAGTCCTTTCATTGTCTTTGATTTATTTGTGCCTAGTAATAGTATCACTGGGCCAAAAGGTAAACACATTTCAATGCCTTTGGGGATATAATTCCAAATGACTTTCTAGAATGGTTAGACTAATTCACGTATACACAGATAGTACACTGTGTGCCTCCCATACGATTTTAAATGCAGAGAGGAAACACATTATTTGAATATCCCTCTGAAGGCTATATTTACTTCTAAGTCAAATGCTTTAAAAAAAAAACAATAAACAACAAGCACAGTGCCTTCCTGTGTTTATGGAATCACACTACTGGAAGAACTTCAGAGACCATCTAGTTCAAACAGTACTTGAAAAGAAATAGAACACACCTGAAAAGTGGTCATCTACCTCTGCCTTGAAAACCCCCATTGCTTCATTTGACACCCAGACAGATGATTTTGAAATGGCTGCTAGGTTGGCAATATAATGTAATATAAGAAATAATTTTCTGTACAGTAATAAATATATAGTACATATAAATGTATGAAATTTCCACTACCTCCCAGGAGCATGTCTTTATCTTTGACCATTTTCTATTTTTATTTTACATCTCTCACTCAGTTATGTGATTGTAAAGATTTGATCTGCTATAGAAAATACTCTGAGCAAGTTGTGATATTTTTCTCTTATTTGTAATCTTCTCCTTTTGGAAATCATTAGATGTCAATCCCTGAGTGACTCTAAAATTGTGTTACCTCTGACATAGATCTCTTCTGTTGTCCACATTTGGTTGGGTCCAGCTGTGCTTCCTAATTATACCTTCTTAGTATAATCATCACTTCTTGGCATAGTACATTGGTTACTGAGCTGGTAGATTCCAAATATGGTCATTTTATTATACTCACCAATGAGACTAGATATGGTAGAAATGCTAGAAGATATGTTCAACTTCACATCTATTTGTTATCCTTTGATTTTTCACTAAATATGCTCTTGAGATAATCTGGCTTAGTTAAGTCTCAAGCCAGATTTTCATCTTAGGATCATTTTCCTTTCAATTTTTTTTTTAGGTTTTCCTACTGGCAAGATTGCCTGTAATATTCCATCCCCCTTCTCTGTAATGTCTTACTGACGAACTTGTTCTCTAAACTGTTGTTGCACGTGGCTTCCATGTCCTTTTATTTGGCAATGTGATCAAGTACTTTCTGGCTTAGATTTCTAGATTCTTTTGGTTTTGTTGCTATGGTATCTTTTGTCTATTGATTATATTTCTCTGAGAAATATTATTAGCTAGTCTATAGTATTAAGAGATTTCAGAGGATTGAGAAATGGAAGGCATCTTCTAGATTATGTCTTCACTTTTGTTCCTTTAATACTTTCCAGAGTCAAGAGCGGGTTTGAACAGATTGGGTTGGAGTTGCAATAACTAGCAACTTGTGTTGTTTTCTTGTGTTTATCCTTTCCCCCCCAGTTTAGTGTTGTTTTCAACCATTGCTCAATTTGACATGCACAGACAGCTGATTCTGAAATAACTGCTGTTGGTAATAAAATGTAATGTAGCCAATAATTTTCTGTTCATTAAAAACACATATCTACATATATATAATTTCACTTTTTCTGATTTTGCTTGGTGCTAAGTCATGTTGAAAGCCTTGCAATACTCTTCTTAAAGAGAGTATTTGTGATATATACACATTATGCTTCTGTGTAATTGACCAACTTTTGACCTGTTTCATTTAATAATCTTACAGCTGTATTTCTCAAGATTGTTTTCATCATCTTTCACATTCCCATTTCTACAGTGGAACTGCTGAGTATTAAGGCATATGTTGACTTACCTTTCAGGATTCTGTCAAGTTCTCTGTAGTATCTCTGCTGCTTCATTCTTTCCGACAGTCTTTAACATATCTTCCGGTTCTGAAGCTATGAACCTATGATTATCATGGTGGTCTGTGTGCATGTATTTATCATTAACAAGCACTGAGAAACAAGGTAAGCAAGAATCCAAGAAATGATTGTTTCTTTTTGCCTTTGATTTTGTGATAAAATGAACCTTCGTAACCGCTGCTCAATCCTTTATTTGCCTTTCTGAGGAGAGTTTATGAGTGGTCCACTTATGTTTCTATGTCTTCTTTAAGTCTTCTGTTTCCATTTGTAGTGAGAATATTTAAAAAATGAAGGTGGTTCAGTTTCTCCAATTGTGTATCATCTTTGCAGATCACAGAATCATGGAAATTCTGAGTCAGAAGGGATCTCAGTAGCCATCTGGTACAATTATTTATCTGAAAAAAGAAACCCCCTACAACATATCTGAAAAGTATTCAGCTAGCTCTTCTTGAAGTCTCAGCATGAGGGGAAACCTACTTAATACCTCTTGAAGCAGCCAATTCCATTTTGGAAGAACTCCTAACTGTCAGGACATCTTTCCTTTTCTCAAGCATAAATTTGCCTCTTTCTAGCTTCCACTCATGTGGAAATCTTGATCTCTGGGGGCCAAGCAACACAAGTTTTATCTTTCCTATGGGGAAGCTCAGACTGTCTCATATGAAATTACCTTAGCTATTATTCTCCTATCCATTATATTAATTAATGGCTCATTTACTCTAAATAAAAAAAAAACCTCATTATTACTCAAAAAAACACATGATTAATCTTTCACACCTGACCCTTAGCTATAATACAGGATATTTCAGTGCTTAGATACTTAGATACTAACCCTTGGATAATTAAACATAGCTGTCATATCTTTACCAAACATTCTCTTTTCCAGACTAAGTATCCCCATTCTTCCAATCAGTTTTCATATAACATGAACTCAAGGCCCTTGATCATACTGGTTACTGTCTTCTGGACACTTTCCAACTTATCAATCTCATCCTTTAAGCTGACACCAAGAACTGAACATTATATTCCTGATGTGTTCTGACCTGGCAGGGTATATACCTCATTATTCCCGGAAATGATGCCTTTCTTAATGAAGCCAAATATAACTCTTTAAGGTTTGTGAGTCTTTTACAAATACTATATCATTTGATGTTCACAACTACTCTGAGATGTGTGTGCTATCATTATACCCATTTTACAGATGAGGAACCCGAGACATACAGAAGCTAAGTGACTTGCTCAGTGTCCCACAGCTGGTAAGTATCTGAGGCTGTATTTGAACTCGAGTTTTCCTGACTATCATGTCCAGCACTCTATCCACTAAGCAACCTAGATATCTTATACTGTTATTATAAAATAGTTATTATTATGTATGTATTTCTTTATATAATATAATGTTTTGTGTATAATACTTGATCTGTAGTACTCCCCTAGTAGGGATGAGGATAAGAAACTGAATCTGTGACCTCACTGGCATAGTGAACTCTCAGTTGCCAGTCATACCTTTTTCTGTCTTAAACAGTTGTCTAAAACACCAAGGAAATAATCAACTTGTCCAGCATCCTAAAACCAATATGTGTTAGACGTGAGACTTAAATCCAGGTCCTCTTGGCTTTGGCACCACCTTTCTATACATTACTTCACATTGCCAGTAACTATTCAGTAATAAATTAGAAGTTTTATGAGATCTCTAGAAAATATGGAACATGTTAGATACCTTGTGCAGAATAACATTAAAACACGAAATGCTATATTCTCAAATAGCTTTAAAACAAACAAACAAACAAACAAACAAACCAGAACTCCCAAAGTAGGTCTTTAGAGGAAACACAGATTATATTTGCTGAACGATGAATTTCTAGGACTTTTGGTAAGAAGATAACATTCATAAAACATTAAGAGTGAAAAGGGTCTCATTTATCTTAAGGACCTCGCTATCAACAGCCTTCGGATTTCATTATTTAACATTTTGTGTGACTAAGTGACCATACCTGAGAACGAATTTTTAGGGCTGGTCCAAGTTTTAAGCCCATAGTGTCCAAAAGATGCTCCTCTGTGAGCAAAGGCAAGGTTTCACCATCAATTGCATGGTCTCTAAATATCTTAAGAATAAAAAAGAAATGCATGTTACTCTGTCCAATAGTCTCTTGTGTTATTTAATGTCACTTTGTTTTGTCCATATTAATTTCATCTTTGAGAACCACAAAGATAATATTTCACCCAAACGAACAGAAGGAAGAATGACTTCCAGTTCACTTCCTGCTCTTCAGTATTTTCTGTTTATCGTATTGGGCACGTGGGCGCTTCTGGGGCAGGTGGAAAAGGAAGAAGTTACCCAGGTGATTTCATCCTTTTGTCCTTCCTACTCTCCCTTGCTAATGCCTTCGTCTCTCAGAGTGCCTTCCATCCACTCTGGCTATCTAGCTTTATCTTCTATCACTTAGTTATTTACATGTTATCTGTCCCATTCCACTTCCAGCTCCTTGCAGGAAGGGACTGCCTTTTACTTTCTTTGTATCCTCAGTGTTTAGCATAGTGCCTGGCACATAGTAAGTACTCAATAAAAGCTTGTTGACTTGACTTAGCTTGCCCAACTGGCTTTCCTGTGATTTTCCGAGCAGCCAAGTTAATCTCTCTTTGAAGTGGACACAGCCACTCCTACTTTCCTCCAAACAGTTCAGACAGCTGGGGGCCTGAATGTGCCAGAGACATCAAAGGAGACACTCTTCCCCGCTGTGCTGGGGGAAAAGGTAACCTGCTAGCATCATCCTGTGATCAAAGCACTGAGAAATGAGCTTTGGGAACCTTATCACGGTGTAGGTTAAGACTTGGCTATGTTGGATCCTAGAATTAGAGCTGGAAGGGGCTTTAGATGGGATCTGGCCAAACTTTTTCATTTTAGAAATTATTGGATCTAGTTCTAAAAGGGGCCATCACATCCAATGCCCTTATTTTACAATTGAGGAAACTGAGGCAGAGGGAAATGAAATGACTTGTCCAAAGTCATACAGGTAGTAAGTAGCTGAGCCAACATTCCAATGAAGAAACTCTGATTCCAAATCCAGCATTCATTCCACCTCACCACACTGCCAAAAGACCTAGATCCACCACTTACTATTAGCATATCCATAGGGGCAACCAGGTGGTGCAGAGGATAGAGCACCAGCCCTGAAGTCAGGAAGACCTGAGTTCAAATCCGGCCTCAGACCAAACACTTGACACTTACTAGCTGTGTGACCCTGGGCAAGTCACTTAACCCCAATTGCCTTAATAAAAAAAGAAAAGCATATCCCTGGCTATAAAACCTAGATAACTTTAGTCCTGGCTACCTCAGAGAGGGTTATAAAGAGAGATGGCTATATTTTGAAAAGAGTTCTGTTCAACCGTTATTATTTAAATGAAGAGCTCTTACTCATTTCTACAGAAATGAATGAATATAAGATAACATTTCAATTCTTATAGTTTGGGAGGCATATTTATCTTCTACATAATTATGTGTCCTTAGGCACACCCTAATGTCTCAAGAAAATTTAGTATTTTATGCCTCATTTTAAAAGTTTGTCTTTTTTTCTAACTATGAAAGGCAATGTTGCAAAGTGGATAGAGACCTGGCCCTGGAGTCAGAAAGACCTGGGTTCCAGTCCTATCTCCGACACATGTTGGTTGTGTGACTCTAGGCAAGACATTTAACCTCTCAAAACTCTGGCAACTATCTAAGATTGTAAATTGCAAAGAAGGTATCAATCTGTATTCAATCCACCAAAATACATTTATTAAATTCCTACTATGAGCATTAGTAGAGGGAATTCCTCACTGAGAGCTTCTGATACTGGTAAAATCATAAGCTAAGTTAAAAAAAATTAAGTAAAACGTAGTTGTTGATTTTTTGAAAGTTTAGTTAAATTTTACTTTCTTTGGTTTGCTGAATAAAAATGTCTTTTATGAATAATTATCATATGTGTTTGCTTTCAAAAAATAATAAAATTTCCTGGGTATATATCTTACTGAAGTGTTCTTAATCAAATGTTCATACACCTTCTGGATCAAAATCTCCAGCTCTTAAAAAATTCTGCATCTTTTGACCAATTGTACATTGAAGAATGGCTCTTGGTTTTATATATCAGTTATAGTTCTTTTGCTATATTGGATATCTGGCCCTTATTGAAGATGTTTAGTGCAAAGATCCCCCCACCCCAGCTCCCTTTGATGACCTCTTCTGATGCTGGTTGCATTGATTTTGTTCTAGAAAAAAAAATTTCTAATTTCAAATAATCAAACTAAGCTATTTTAAGTTTTGTGATCACCTCTATCCTTTGGTTAAGAATTCCTCTAAAAGGCAAAGCTATGAAAGGCCCCTCACCTGGTCCTCTTCAATTTTTTTTAATAGTGTGACCTTTAATATTGGGGGGAAAACAATAAAATAAAGCTGGAAGTTTACTTTTCTATCTGTATCCCCAATTCTCGGTACATAGTAAGCAAAGGCTGTGTCATTATAAGAGAAAAAATGGGAAAATGTACCTCCCTCCCTTCATTGGAGAGGTGGAAGATCTGTGCGTGTGGTAAGTTGTTTGCCGTCAGATGTTCAATGTGTTGGTTTTACTGAATTTGTTTTTTGATTCCTTGTTGTACTTTCAGGGGAGGGGAAGGCTTACTTGAAAACTAATGAGATGTAAAAGCAAAAGGCATCAGTTTTTAAAACGTTAATGTCTTTGGCTTTTATATAGGTTTTGTAGGATTTTAAGCTGGCAAGGACCTTAGATGTCATTGGCCCAGAAGAGGAAGAGACTTGTTCAATTAGTCTATATGCAGCAGAGGCAAGATTCCAAACCAAGTCTGTCCAAATCTGGTGTTTTTCTCATCCATCATGTTGCTATAGCTTCCTTTTCTTTTTCAGACTAAATGAGCTATTCCACAATTCCATTTGAGTATTTGAGTAGTCCAAAGTCACTGAACTATTACCAAGTTGCGCTTAAAGCCGGATTCTTTTAACTAGTGAGAGAGTAAACACATCAATAACAGGCACCTGGAAACCACATTCACTAAGTGATAACCTTACTGACCTTAGCTTTCACACAACCTCCTGGGTAATTAGAGGAATCAAATTTGTAGTAAATTATAATGTCTGCATGTAATAGGATCATATATTTAGAGCTGGAAGAGTCTCCTAGACCATTTAATGCAACCCCAGATTTTATAATTAAAAGTGTCTTTGAAAAGATATATTTTTCTTTTTCTAATATCCTGGGTTTAAAAGACAAGTCAACAGAAATATATTTCTAAGTTCCTTAATTGTTAGATAGTATTTGTTTATTTTATCTATTTACTGATTGAATGACTGATAGGTTGGAGATTGGGTCTCTTTATCTTGCCCAGGTTGGAGGTTCAGTGGCCATCTATGCGCTGATCCCACTATTGATTGGCAAGGCAACCTCTCCTTCGTTAGTCCAATGGCTTCTCACTCCCAGGGAGCTCACCATATTGTCACTGGGTTCAATGAAGACTGATCAACTTAGCCTCGCTGGGCCAGATCTCCTGAGCTCAAACAATCCACTAGCCTCAGCCTCCCTGGTGGCAATGGTTACAAGTTTATGCCCCCTTGCCCATCTTAAGTTTATTTTAATAAAGAAAATAAGTCACCTGTGCATAGTCTGAACAACCTGGGAGCCCAGTAATGAAGTCATACACGTCATCTACGGCCCATTTCCGAATATCTTCAACAGAAGAAAGATCTTCCCCATTTAAAAATAGGTCACCTGTTCCTTTAAAGAGAAAAGGAAATGAACAGAAATTAATTACAATGACCCATCTTGGTCCCAGAGAACAGATGGTGATACAATGAAATACACTTTCCTTTTCTTAGTAGAGAGGTGGGGGACTTCAGGAGCAGCTTGCTACATGTGTTGTCAGACCAAAGTTTTTTGTTAGCAATGATTAATCAGTTTCCTTCATTACTTGGAAAGGTGTAAATGAAGAAGAGAAAAGAATGAATGAAGAAAAAATAACTGCAGTGTAGCAAACAAAAGTAATCAATAAAACTTAAATGGAAAAGATATTATTTTGTGATGAAAGATACATTTTATAAGGAAAATAGTGAGTTGAGTATAGTGTTTTTAAAAAAATACACGTATACCAACCTCACTCACTACTATCATGGTCTCACATACTTTAAAACAGGAGTTCTCACTTGAGAGAAATGCTTATTTCTCTCTTGTATTTAATAACCAATTATTTAATTAGGACTAAAGAATTTTCCACTTCCTCATCCAGAAATCAACCAGTGTAAGAAATCTTGGGCAAAGACTTACCCAGGCTAAGATCTAATCAAAGACAGTGAATGGGTGGATTCCTGTTCATTGTGTTTGGTCAGATGGGTCTGGAGTAGAAGTGGATTCCTTCTTTGATACGTATATTGATAAGTCTCTTTGAGCAAGATGTGGGTGATCCAAGTCAGTACTCCCAAGATCCTCATTAGAATGAGCCCACATCTCATTGTAATATTCATTCTCTCATTAATTGTTAACTAATCAGAGTTGATTGCCATTCTCAGGAACACCCAAGGGCATACAAACTTCTAGCCCACCACCATGATTGGTCTTTGGCATTCGAGAGTGCCACTGACCTTTTTATTAATAAAATGACTAATTGTCCAGAAACCATGTCTCTTGAATTTTTTAAACATCACACACCTTTTTGTGTATCATGGGCTCTTTTGGCCATCCAGTTCAGTCTATGGATCTCAAGTCAGAATAATATTTCTAGATACATAAATTAAACTAAACAACATCATGAAGGAAACCAATTATGTTGAAATATAGCTAAAATATTGAAAAACTAAATTCATGGAGTTAAGTAAGGTTACAAATCCCTACTTTTAAACATTTAAACTTTTTTTAAAAGAACTAATTATTTATTTTGAGTTTTCAACATTCACTTTTATAAGATTTCAAATTCTAAAATTTCCCCCTCCTTTCTCTCCCCCCTCTCCAAGATGGTATGCATTCTGATATAGACTATACACATACAATCATATTAAACATATTTCCACATTAGTCATGTTGTCAAAGAAGAATTGAAACAAAAGGGGAAAACCACAAGAAAGGAAAAAAGAGAAAAGAGTATCCTTCGATCTTCATTCAGACTCCATAATTCTTTCTTTGGATGAGGATAGCATTTTCCATTGAGTCTTTTGGAATTGTCTTAGATCATTGCATTGCTGAGAAGAGCTAAGTCTATCAGAGTTGGTCATCACACAGTGTTGCTATTATTGTGTACAATGTTCTTCTGGTTCTTCTCACTTCACTCAGCATCAGTCCATACAAGTCTTTCCAGGTTTTTCTGAAATCCACTTGCTTATCACTTCTTATGGAATAATAGTATTCCATTACATTCATATAGCACAACTTGTTCAGCCATTCCCCAATTGATGAACATGCCTTCAATTTCCAATTCATTGCCACCACAAAAAAGAGGGGATATAAATATTTTTGTACATGTGAGTCCTTTTGCCTTCTTTATGATCTTTTTGGGATACAGACCTAGTAGTGGTATTGCTGGATTAAAGGGTATGTACAGTTTTATAGCCCTTTGGGCATAGTTCCAAATTGTTCTCCAGAATGGTTGAATCAGTTCACAACCGCACCAACAATTCTGCTCTCTCTTTTGATATTGCTGCCTGCACATGTATCGAGACCATCAGGACCTCTATTCCATGCCTCTGCAGCTCTTCCTCTCACTCAATCAGCCAACAAAAAAATTGACTAATCTATATTCTACATCCTGTAGTAGGATGTGTAGAGAACACTAAGGAAATACATCATGTAGTCCAAACCCTTGATGATCTTTTGATCAGATTATAGAGTCAAGACTCACACACAAGTGGAAAGTATGATGTAATGTAGAAACAAAGACCATATTGTATGCTTCAGGAAGCAAGTATTGAGGAAATAAAAGCTTATTCCAATAGTAGGGGAAGAGAGATTATAACCATTCCATGATTGCTATCAGAAAGGCACCTTGAAGTAGCATATTACTATAATAATGATAGCTGACATTTATATATCACTTCAAAATTTATAAACCAATTTCTGTATATTATATCATTTGATTCTCATGACAATCTTGTAAATCTAGTGCTATTATTATCGGCATTTTACAGATGAGGAAATTGGAGCACAGAGCAGTTAACATTTAAACTCGTGCTTTTGGTGGTGTGGGTATTCTCTCCACCACTACAGATCTCAACCCTTCTTTGACTTAGTAAGTAATTTAAAGAGTTCCCACACCCAAACATTTCTCACTCTAGGGTCATTTAGGTGATGAGTTTCCAAAAAACTCTACATTTAGCTCTACATAAGAAATGAGTTATTGAAGGCTGTCGGTTTTTTTGTTTGTTTGTTTGTTTGTTTTTTTTACCAATTCCATCTCTCCAACTTTTCTTGGAGGCTGTCCTCTCCTCATAATTTTCATTATACCACACTAATCAGGCCTTCATTGACCCCTGCCTAGAACAGTGCAATTACAATCCTCTACTCAGTAAACTACCACGGCTCTCTCTTACCTCTAGGATCAAATGTGAAATCTTCCATTTGGATTTAAAACTCTTTACAACCTGGCCCCTTTCTTTTGTTGTTATTGTTGTTCAGTTGTGTTTGACTCTTCATTAGCCCATTTGGGGTTTTCTTGGCAAAGTTACTGGAGTGGTTTGCCATTTCCTTCTCCAGTTCATTTTACAAATGAGGAAACTGAGACAGACAGGGTTAAGTGACTTGCCCAGGGTCACATAGCCAGTAAGTGTCTAGGGCCAGATTTGAATATGGGAAGATGAGTTTTCCTGACTCTGGGCCTGATAATCTGTGCACTATGGTGCCCAATGGCACCTTTCTACCTTTCCCAATATTCCACATGTTACTTTCCCTTCTGTACTAGTCTAGTCCAGGGGTGGAAGGATTTTATTATATGTTATATTATATTATATGAATAATATAATATTATACATTATATAAGGATTCTATTAAATCCTTAATAAAAGTATTTGTTCAATAAAGCTTGGCCTCAGTCCCAAGACCGCACCCAAGGATCTGGAAGGCCACATGTGGCCTTGAGGCTGCAGGTTCCCCATCCATACTGGCCTCCCTGTTGTTCCTCAGACATGGGGTTTCATGCCCCATCTCTTCGTCTTTGCGCTAGATGTCCCCCATATATAGAATCAACTCCCTTCCATCTCTTCCTCTTCTAATGCTTGTTTTCCTTCAAGACTCATCTCGGGACTATATTCAGTAAAGTCTTTCCGGATCTTCCCAGCTGCTAGTGCCCTCCCTACTCAAAAAACCCACCTTGTATTCCTTTTGTGAGTGTGTGTGTATCTATATATATATACATACATAGACACACACACACACACACACGGGGGTGGGGTGCTAAACTGTATTGGTAGAAGGAATTTCCACAATTGAGAGCTGCTTCTGCTAATGAAATCATGGGTCCAGCCCTTCTTCCTGTAGTCATATATGTACATGTTGTCTCCCATGTTAGAATAGAAGCTCCTTGAGGGCACGGAATATTCACTTTTTTTTTTTTTTTGCTTTTTGGTGAGGCAATCAGGGTTAAGTGACTTGCCCAGGGTCACACAGCTAGTAAGTGTTGTATGTCTGAGACTGAATTTGAACTCAGGTCCTTCTGACTCCAAGGCCAGAGCTCTATCCACCGTGCCACCTAGCTGCCCCCAAAGAAATGGAGTGTCTTGTTTGAGGAATAGCAAGGCTCAGGGAGGCTTCCCATCACAGGTGGCACCTGAGGTTAACTCTTTTTTTGATTGTTTGTTTTTTTGTTTTTTCTGGTGAGGCAATCGGGGTTAAGTGACTTGCTCAGGGTCACACAGCCAGTGAATATCATTGTGTCTGAGGCTGGATTTGAACTCAGGTCCTCCTGACTCCAGGGCCAGTGCTCTATCCACTGAGCCATCTAGTTGCCCCTGAATATTCATTTTTGTCTTTGTATCCCCCAGCACTCAGAATAACACCTGGCACACAGTAGAAACTTAGTTAATGCTTATTGATTGACTGATAGATTTACAGGTCTTCCCACCAATATTCTCTCCTCCTGGCAATTCATCTTACCGACTATTACCAGAATAATCTTTTCTATTCTTATTTTTTTTTTTACCAGACCAGAGGTTTTATTAGTGGAGGGAGTCTGTATCTATGCTGATGGGCAACTATACTGCAATTTAGTCTGAGAGAAAGGGTTCTTAAACTGGGGTCCATGGACTTGGGCAGGAAAAAATTATGTCTTTATTTCCAGTACAATTGGTTTCCTTTGTAAGCCTATGCATCTTATTTTATACATTTAAAAACATGATTCTGGGAAAGGGTCCAGAGGCTTCACCAGACTTCCAAAGGGCCCATGATACAAAAAAACATCAAGAGCCCTTGTCTTAGGCAGTTGCCTGGGGCCCTCAGGGGTTAAATATCTTTCCAGGATCACCCAGCCGGTGTGTGTCAGAGGCAAACCTCTCCCTCCCCACTGTACCCACTGCCAAAATTATTATTTGCTCCCTGTCCAGTGTGTGCCCATTACACAATTTTCTGCAAAAGTATTCTTTTTCCTCCACTTTGGCCCTTGTGCCTTGTCTCCCTCTCTTCTCCTTCTCCTTCTTCTTTTTCTTCTTCTTCTTCTTCTTCTTTTCTTCTTCTTCTTCTTCTTCTTCTCCTTCTTCTTCTTCTCCTTCTTCTTCTTCTCCTTCTTCTTTTTCTTCTCCTTCTTCTCCTTCTCCTTCTCCTTCTCCTTCTTCTTCTTTTCTTCTTCTTCTTCTTCTTCTCCTCCTTCTTCTTCTCCTTCTTCTTTTT
>NW_020954588.1:30140349-30199813 GCF_900497805.2 Vombatus ursinus
CTTCTCCTTCTTCTCCTTCTTCTTCTTCTTCTTCTTCTTCTTCTTCTTCTTCTTCTTCTTCTTCTTCTTCTTTTCTCTCTCTCTCTCTGTCTCTTCCCCTCTCCCTCTCTCTCCCTCTCCCCACCCCCATGCTATGGGACCTTCTAGCTATGAAAATCTATAGTGACTGAAACTAAGCACTACACTTTCCATTGCTTTCTCCCTTATGTCTCCTATTAGATTGTTCTTGATCTGTTTTGTATTATGCTCTGTCTAATAGCAATGACCCTAGAGAGCCATTGAACAAAGTTATTGCAGTTTTATCTTTAAAGAAATCTGGCATTAGTTTGATGGATCAATGGCAGCAGACAAGCAAGCTTGGATGGGTCGCAATCTGCTTCCCTGGAGGGGAGGCCCAAATTGATTGGAATATTCTGTATTATAGCTATTGCTTTATGCGTTACATTCCTTTATTAGATTGTAAACTCCATGAGGGCAGGGCCTGTGTCTTGTCTATTTCTGCATCCCCCATTGCTCAGCACATTTCTTTGAACATGGTAGGATGCAGAATAATAAAAAATTTAGAGCTGGATGTCACCTTATAGGCTTTCTAGACCAACGTCCGCATTTGACAGATGAGGAAACTGAAGCACAGATAAGTAAGTGATTTTCCCAGGATCACACAGGTAGTAAATGGCAGAGACAGAATTTGAACCCAAGTTGCTGACTGGGTGTCTAGGTGATGCCATGGTGCATAGAATCCTGGGCCTATAGTCAGGAAGGCTCATCTCCCTGAGTTCAAATCTGACCTCTACACTGGGTGACCCTGGGCAAGTCACTTAACCCTGTTTGCCTCCGTTTCCTCATCTGCAAAATGAGCTAAAGAAGGAAATAGCAAACCACTCCAGTATCTTTATGAAGTAAACCCCAAAAGAGTTGGAAATGACTGAAACTAGTGAACAACAGCTTCTGTTCTCCGTGGTAACATATTGAAATGTTTACTGAATTACACTGAATTAAATGAACATACTATTTTAATCAAAGAGATAAGTAAACAGATGAGTCATTATAACACATCAACCTTACTCAGAGGTCCTTGTTAGACAAGAGTTGCTTGATGGTTTGACATTTGTCAGTTAACACTAACGGAGAACAGAGACTGGTCTTCTACCTTTTTTTTTTTTTTTTTTTGGTATCTCCAGCCTTTAACACAGTACCTGGCATACAGTAGGAGCTTAATAAATATATTAGTTGACCGACTGATTGCTTGACAGCTTATTTTCTAGGTGAAGGAATAGGCCAAGAAACGTCTTCCATAAAGGGACAAGACAAAGTTTTATGAGACATGAATGACAGTATCCAGCATCTGGTGCTGAACCTTGCCTCTGAGTTGCTTTATTCACCTTCAGGCACTCAGTGTGTCTACGATAGTGGATGAAACCCATTTTTCAGTGGCACATAGCAGGTCTATTAGCTTTCTGAACTTTCTGAGAAAGACAAAATGCAAACAATTATCATAGTGATTAGTACCCAAAAAAGATGTCCCCGAACATTTGCTAAATAAAGAGGACCGTGAAGATGACAACCACCAAATGCAACCCCAAACAAAACTCTCAAACAGCATGCCCATTCTAACACCTAAATGGCTTTCTATTTGTAAGGTAGGCTCATTATCTCTTTTCAACATTTTAATCATCTCTTTTAAATCTCTTTTTAAAATTAATAGGTTTTAAAAATTTTCTTACATCACTTGCATTTCCAAATATATTCTTCCTTTCTTCCCTCCACAGAGAGCCACTGATCATAACAAAGAATTTTTAAAAAGTAATTCAGTACAACTAACCAACCTATCAACTGAATCTGGCACTCCCCACCTATGTTTGAATACTTTTTGGTCATGATACCTGCTAACACTTATTTAATGCTATAAGGCTCGTAAAGTACATTTGATCCGGATCCTTACGATAAGCCTGTGAGGTGTGTACTATTACCATATTTCAGATGGGGAAACTGAGGTTCAGAGACATTAGACATAATCTATAGTTAAGATTCTTAACCTGAGGTCTAGGAACTTGTTTAGAAATATTTTGATAACTATATTTCAATATAATTGGTTTCTTTGGTTAGCCTACATATTTTATTTTATGCATTTAAAAACATTATTCTGAGGGGCTACCAGGTGGTGCAATGGATAGAGCAATGACCCTGGAGTCAGGAGGACCTGAGTTCAAATTCAGCCTCAAACACTTGACACTTATTAGCTACGTGACCCTGGGCAAGTCACTTAACCCCATTGTTGCCTCACCCCCCAAAAAAACCCTTAAAAAACATTATTCTGAAGAATCCATAGGCTTGACCAGCCTGCCCAAGGGGTCGGAGGACACACAAAAAGGTTAAGGATCCTTGACCAATGATAACATATCAGCAGTCAGATGCAAATTCTGTTCTTTCCTGCGTCCAAACCCTGAATTATCTCATCTGCCCCACGCTTCCTCTCTCTTACCGGTCAATTGACATTTATTTGTATACTGCAGGAGCAATATTGTCTGAAGGAGTTAATATCCTTCCCTAACAGTCAACCTCAGAATTTCAGGAGTTGCAAGTCACTCACCCAGAAAACGAGAAGAATTCTGATTATATTTTATTGTCACCCCTCTCTAGGCTGCATTTATTTCTTCTCATGTTCTTTGTTTAAAATATACATGAGTATGATACTCACTATCAAGGGAATGGATTTCATAGCTTCTTAATTTTTAACAGCATCAAGGTAAATTTTTTTTAAAATGGGGGAAAAACCAAGGAAAAGTGACTTGCCCAATGTCACATGAGTCATCACTGGCAAAGCCAGAGTTCAAATCCTGATCTTCAGACTCTAAATCAGGTATTCTTAACCTGTTTTTGTTTAAGAAGCCTTTTGGCAGTCTGGCAAAAACTACGGACCCCTTTTCAGAATTTTTCTTAAATCTTAATTTAATTCAAATTCAAATTAAATTCATGTTCATTAATTTTTGAATTTAGTTAAAATTTAACTCAAATATCTTTAAATAAATAAAATACATAGGATTACAAAGCAAATACATAGGACTACAAACCAAAATTAGTAAAAATGAAGTGTATTTTTTTCAACCATCCAAGCTCACAGACCTCCTGAAATCTGTTGACAGTCCCCTAAGGGACTCCAGATTAAGAAACCCTGCTCTGAACCCAATATTCTCTCCACTACTATATTGGACTGCCTTACATGACACCTAGCTACTAGGAAACCATTCATTAGGATAGGTTTGGGAAACAAAACAATCATTGCAACTGAACATAGACTTGAGAGGTCATTGAATTTCATGTAATTTACTTTAAAGAACCCACCCTAAATGCTTGCTTGCCTGGATCGGATCCTCTTGCTTCATGAATGGGATTAAGAAAAGGAAATAAGAAAGTAAAATTATAGCATTCTTAAACTGTAACTGAAGGGACTTACAAACCTGGAAGGAAGAATGAGCTGTTGTTGAGGACTGGAAATCCATATGGCAGGGGAGGGAGGGAAACTGGTGAGTGAAAAATACATTTGTCATCAGAGGTTGTTGAAGAATGACATGAATCCTTCGCATTCCCACCACCATTGTCATTCGTTTCAATGGACCAACCATGCTCTTCAAAGGTTTTTTGGGGGCTGTGCTCATGTTCCTTGAGGCTCTTGGTGGGCATCATGGCAGGCTCCCCATTGCTTTGGCTTGGCTCATATTTAGGGTGTGGATCAATGTCAAGGTCTTTCTTATCCTCTTTTTCTGCAGCTGAAACTGTGAGAGTCTGATCTGGATTTCTGTCTTCCTCTTGGTTTTTGGAACTCCTGGCATTCCAACCAGAAGCTTTATGATTTCCCACTCTTTTCCCTAGCCGGCGACCCTTCTCTTTTTGCCAGCTACTGACTGGTGGGTATGGACCAGTTGTCATTAACCTGGTGTTACCATGAATGTCATCCAGAGAGCTTCTGTGGACATAGAGGTCATTGGGAAGATGCACTTCAGGAAACCTGCTCCTTCCTCGGAATGCAACTGGGTTTGTTGGGATACCATGTTGGTACAGGAATGATGTCTCCAAACCCAAACCCATCAGTCCTTTATGCTGAGCTTTTCCTATCTCCCTTTGTTGAAAAATGGTGCCCATTTCCATCTCCATCCTAAAGATGCAAGAAGAAAACCACAAATTCATACACAATCCAACAGAACTATTAGAAATACAGTTTGAATAGCCAACTGCTCATCCAAAATACAAACATCTGCTCCTCCCAAGATAAGGTCCTATCTGACAGCCTCCTACCTATTATTTAAACTTTATTAAGTTTGAAATACCTGAGCTCCTACAGAGTCATAGGAAAGGAATCCTTCCAATGGACTTCACTGGAGAATCATAGCATTCTCTTGGACTGTGGAAACTATACTGCTGGTATAGAAAAGCCCTGTTTGAAAAATGGGAGCAGCGAGGTGGCACAGTGGATAGAGCACTGACGTTGGAGTCAGGAGGACCGGAGTTCAAATCTGGCCTCAGACATTTGACACTTACTGGCTGTGTGATCCTGGGCAAGTCACTTAACAAAAAAAGAAAAAAAAGAAGCAGGCACTATGAGGATAGGGTTTAGGGACTGACTATTGTCACAGATTAATCCTTAAAAGTTTTAAAACTGCTGGAAGTCGGTGTTGTTTTGTCTTTTTGGGAAAAAAAATCTTATTTTTTTATCTTTCATTTTAATAATAATAGTAATAACACCCAGCATTTATATAACACTTTAAAGTTTTCAAAGGGCTGTATCTTATTTGATCATCAAAGCATCCCTAGGAGGTAAGCGCTATTTTTATCTTCATTCATTTTCCATGTGAGAAAACGGAGACAAACAGGTTAGATGACTTGCCCAGGGTGACATCACTGGTAAACATGTGGTCTAGATTTGAACTCAGGTCTCCCTGACTCCAGGTTCAATATTTTATCTATACTACCATCTAAATTTTGGAATATATCACTCTTCTTCCCCTACTCAATGACTTATCCCTTCTAAGAAAGATTTAAAAAAAGACATATAACCAGTTCAGCAAAACCAGCAAATTAATCTACTATATCTGACAGTATATACAATATTCTACACCTCTAGGGCCTCTCCCTTTCCTCAAGAAAAGGAGGAAGGAAATCTGCTGATTGAATTTTTTTCTGGGACTAAGTCCCAGGTAGGAATATTTTATAGCTCTTGATGTTACTATGCTGTTGCAGGAAGTACTTCTGCCAAGAGATAATTGTATCTACTGACAGAGTGCTAAAGGGAATCATACCAGCAAAGGCTTGTGAGCTAGAATCCTGGGAGGTCCAGACCCACAGGGTCCCAAGAACCCAAGGGGAGCAGACACACTCTGGGAAAGTAGCCTAGAGAGGGTGTTACAACTATGGAATGTAAATTAAAACAGCACTAAATGTCAACTGAACACTGATTAATTTTTTTAATTACATTTTTTAATTTTCAGATCCACATTCTCTCCCTCCCATTTCCTCTCCTCCCCTCATCCCCACAATGAAGAAGCAAGAAAAAAAACAAATCCCTGTTGCAAACATGTACAATCAAGTAAAACAGATTCCCATATTGGCCATGTATTCCCCCCCCCCGACACCTCTCCCCCAAAACATGTCAGTCTGTTCTCTGAGTCCATCACATCTCCATCAGGAGGTGGGCAGGATGCTTCATCTTGAGTCCTCTGGAATTGTTATTGGTCATTATGCAGATCAGTGAACTCTGATTAACTTTAATGACTAATTTTAATGACAGAGAAACTGATGATGAAGCACATGTCCTTCCTCTTGATAAAGAGATGGGCACCTATGGGTACAGAATGCTGTACATGTTGTCAGACACAGTCTCACTGCATTGATTGGTTTTGTGTGCTTTCTAGTGGGCTCTTCAGTACATCAAGGGAAGAATTAAATCCTAGGACAAGAGATGAGTTGTAAAACCACCAGAATGCTTGCTGGCAATAAAGCTTTTAAAATAAAAGAAATTTAAAAGAATCCTTTGAAGGAAATGTGAGGACCTTAGTTAATCAACAAAATAATATTAATTAGAAGTCAAAACAATGCAATCTTCCAGTTGTTATCAGGGTGGGACGAAAGGGCCACATGGTATTTTTTGTTTACTCTATTTTTCACGGGAGTCATTCCTTTGGGCTCCTGAGGCTCAAGTGAAGCTGATGATGTACCTGACCTCTCATCTGTGACTAGTCAATACTTTGAGAACTACTACCCTTGACTAAGTCTCAATTGTCTCTTTCTCCAGCCACCATTAGTGAGGGGCTCTGGGGAACCAGAGACATTCTCTTCAAGGCTGAAATAAAATCTCCCTGAAGCATTTTAGGTTTGAAGAAGGACCACCAAGTTAGAGACAGCTTTTGAAATGGAGATGTCAAAATGAATTGCAAAGTCATCTAGGGTAACTCCCTCCCAAGTCAACTGAGATTCCCAAGTGGAGCTACATTCATGTGGGTAACCACTAGCCTTGGGCAGGTACATTCCTTACCACCTATAGAATCACAGGTACCACCATTCAATCACCCACCTGGCTAGATTCTGTTTCTGCACCAATTCCTGCCTTCTGGCCACTACTTCCATGGATTCAGGCTGCAGAAAGTTGTATCCTGAAAAGCAAAACCATAGCAAGCTCAAAGTGAGTAATACCCAATGGAACATGCAAAAAGAAAATAGGGTTGCAGAAGCAACTTGTGATGTGTCAACAGAAACGAAGCCAAAGTCTGCCTAACAATGTGGTGGGCCATCCTACCAGCAGTGTGATGCCCTTCGCATCTTATTGGTTATGGGATAGAAGGATAAAATCTTCTGGGGTTTTCCTTTCCCTTCCCTTCCCTTCCCTTTCCTTCCTTTCCCTTCCCTTCCCTTTCCTTCCCTCTCTCCTTCTCTTATTTCTATTTCTTTTCTTTCTTTTTTCCTTCCTTCCTTGCTTCCTTCCATTCTTTCTTCCCCTTCTCTTTTTTCTCTTCCTTTCCTTCTCCTTTCTCTTTTTTCTTCCCCTTCTTTCCTTTGTCCTTTCTTTCTTTCTTTCTTTCTTTCTTTCTTTCTTTCTTTCTTTCTTTCTTTCTTTCTTCCTTTCTTTCTTCCTTTCTTTCTTAGAAATAGTTTTCCCTCCACCCTTCAAAAGGCAAAAAATATGAAAGTAGCCTTTGAAGTGTAAGGGGATAGCCCAAGGTCATTAAAAATTTTTTATAAAGCAATTGCCCTCCTCTTGCTCTGCAGGCACACCTGCTAATTGATGAAAATGGGAGCTCTCCAAATAGGAAATATTCAAAAGGTCTCTCTAGGTGTACCTTCATCTTTCAATGGCAAAGGCTGGAGCCTATAGCAACTAACAATCATTCACAAGATCATAGATTTAAAGGTGGAGGGAACCTTAGAAATCATTGAATCCAACCCCTCATTTAACAGTTGAAATAGGCACAGAGAAGTTAGTGGCTTGTCCAGGGTTTCAGACTCAGGATTTGAACCCAAGTCTTCCTAACTCCAAGTCCAGTGCTCTGTCTCTCTGCTCCTATGACCACAGTAACCTCTCTAGTTAATAATAAGAGCAAGAACTTAGATGTTAGGTGTCTGATATAGTTATCAAGTTCCAAGTCAAGGACAAAAGGGATGATGGAGTCTTTCCCTTCCCTTTAGCTAGTATAGTTACTGTTATTAACAGCCTTCAGTGAACTTCTACTAAGCAGCCACATTCCACAGGTACTTTGGGATTTATTTTATGTGTGTATGTATGTATTTATTTATTTTGTGGTTAACAAACATGTATTTTCTCTTCACTGCCCTCCTCCCACCAAATCCCTTTGGGGGAAAAAACCATTGAAATCATTGAACCATAAGGGAAAATAAAACCATTAAAAACCATTGAAAAAACCCACTGAACCACTGAAAACCATGGGAAAACAAAAAAGAAAAAGAAAACCCTGGTAACCAATAGGCATGATCCCACAGTCACTTTGAACATGACCACATCCCTGCATGCTCAGACCTGGATAGACAGCATTAGGCAGAACGTGGGGCATATTCACATGAGGCGGCACTGATGCTCCCAAGTGGGAAGTGATGTGGATTTGTCTAGGGTCGGGTGGAGCCATCATGTCAGCAAAAGGCAATGAATCTCTAGGTGAAGAGAGGAAATAAAGTTGAGATGCAGATTATTCCTCTCCTACCTCATCAGAAGTACAAGAATGGCTGTGATTCCTTCCTGAGTTTAATAAAGGAATCTATTGGGGAATGTTTGGAGTGAGAAAGGACTGGCCCAGTGGTTAACTTGGTATGGAAAGTGGGCAAAGGTAGCGTGCACATGGGGGGCAGGGAGGCAACATCTGGGGACCTATTGATAAGAGCATCTAATCCGATTTATTCTCAGGTTTTCCACTATTATGACCCTAGGATCCTCTTCCCCCATTTAACAGACATAATCTCATTAAGGGTCAGTCCTGTAAGTCCCCTGGGTCTAATGTTTCATTGACTGATTATACAAAGTCATTATTTTCCCAAACTTTCTCTCAGCACTTATATCTTTGTTTTTCAGACCATTATAGGCTTTGTTCAAGCTCAGTGTTATCAAAGTCCATATGATCTCCAGTCTAATCATCCTTCTCAAATACCTCCCACTGGAGCCACCTGGACTCTGTTTCTAGGTCCTGGGCTCTAGAAGGTTTGCTTTTGTCTAATCTTTCCAGGGATCAGATCTCCACATCACTTCCTGGATGTTTCCAAACCATGCTCACATGCCTATAAGAGCCCCTAGTAGAAGTTGGAAACTGGGGGGGGAGGGGCACTGGCATGTTGGCATGAGTTGGAAATGGCCACAAAGTGATACAGAAACCTGATCCACATCAAATCTACTGATAGATCTACTCCTATGAACATATATATATATATATATATATATACACATACACACACACGCACACACACATATAAAACTGGTGTATATAAATACACAAATGTGTGTCTGTACATATGTATATATAGACAAAAATTAGTATTTAGTAAATATATGTATATGGACCTATATATACATGTACAAGTCAACTAGAATTCATTAAGTACCTACCATATGCTTAACATATATTATATATATGAGCTTGGATAATATATAATATATAAGTATAATATATGACAATATACCATATACTACATATATCAGACACATAGATCATATGTGATATGCCATATATTTTCTATCCTAAACATAAGATATATATGAAATCTATCCTATACGTCATGCATGATGTACTTAAATCTATTCTATATCATATATAGCAGCATGTATGAAGACCTAACAGTGCCTGGCACATAGTAGGTGCTTAATAAATGCCAGTTGACTGACTAACTGCTAAGTCCATATTTATTCATCAAATGAATGCCACTCTCTTTCAAAGGAGCAGAAATGAGGAGTGTTAAGGGTGGGACAGATGGAGCACTTTGCTAAGTCAAATTTGGCAATTCTAACAGCTGCAGCCATGGAGACCAGAGAGGTACCTGGGGAGAGGTATTTGATCACTTCCCCCATCCCCCCACCATGCAAGTAATATCTGACCTTGACACCCACAGATTCTGTCTGTGCACCTGTTTACTTTAGCGTCTCAGTGTGAATACTTCTTCCACCAACTCAGATCCCCATCCCTCTCTGTAAGTGCTTTTTGATAGTTTCTATAGCCCAAAATTCACTCCCCTAAAGCTAGCCAGTCACAGGATGGGCCCTTCCAAACATGGTTGGTTGGTCCTCAGGCAACAGATCATTGCTTGGTCCATTGGCAATTAATTTAATCAAGTTTTTTTTTTTCCCCAACATGTAAGCTTTCATGTTCTTTGGACAGTTGGCCATTTGAGAAGCAAGGATCACTTCCATCTAGTGATGAAGGTTTAAATTAGATCATTAGCAGAGCAAAGAGCCAAGGCCCCTGTGGCCTAGAGGCCAAAATGAAATTGAAATAATACTAAGCAAGAAAACAGCCAAAGAGCTCTGTCTTCAAGTATTTGAAAAAGGGTCCTGAAGAAAAGAATTAGACTTTATTCTGTTAGAATATGAAGCCCTTAAAGGAAGGGACTGTTTCATTCTTGGTTGCATCCTCAATGCCTAGCATAGTACCTGGCGCATAATAGCAACTTAATAAACGTTTTTTAATGGTTGAGTCTTTTTGGCCCCTAAGGGCAGAAGAGCAATGAGTGTAAGTTTTAAAGAGGTAAATTCTGACTTAATATCAGGGGGAAAATCCTAACAATTAGAACTATTTCAAAGTGGAATGGTTAAGTAGATTCCCCCTCCTCAGTCTTCAAACAAAGGCTGGATGCCCACTTGTTAGGGAAGACCTAGGGAGGTTTTTTGTTCAGGTGCCAAGTGGACCTGATGTCCTCTGAGGTCCCTTCCAAATCTCAGACTCTCTGATTGTGTACAGATTTAAGAACCATTCTAGCTTGTATCTGAATGAAATATTATAGAGAAAAATATACCTTTCCACAAACCGAGCTTCCAATTGTGAGGGAACAGATTGGATTCTCTGTGGTCCTGACCCTAGCAATGGCGGGTTGACAGTCATCATGGGATTTCTCATCAACACCTCTTGTTGCTGGTGCAACTCTAGTAGAAACCAGATCAACTTGTTACTCAGGAAACCTCCCCTCCAGGAACAATAACGACCATCTGGTCTTCCATTCAAATTCCCTTCAGACGTAAGGAGATGCTTCTGTATTTAGAAAGACTAGGTATGAAATAGCTTTTTGCTACTCCAGGCAAGCCAAATAGCAAGCATTTGGGAAGGTGTGTGATTCATCATTTGGATCCCAAGGATTTAATAACCATAAGGTTCCCAAGATTTAATTCTCCCTTTGGGGTGCTGCAGAGTCCACTAGAAACACACTATGATTCTGCTCAAAGCAAGAATATAATGGAAGTGACAGGGCTGGCTATCATTTTGGTTTGGAACTGCCAATTCTTCTCTGCAATGAACATGACATCCATGCTGAAGATGGCACCTGGGTTCTTTTTAATTTGGACATCCCTGTTTCCCAATGACATCATCATCTTCAATGAAAATGTTGGCTGACAATGGCTTCCTATATATTATCATGTCTGCGTTCCATGATAATCTTATGAGGTGGGGGCTTCATTTATAAGCATTATTGTGTTTCTTTTACAACTCAGGGAATGGAATCAAAGAGTTGAATGACTTACTTAGGGTCACACAGTAAGATTCCATATATTTTTAACCCCAAATCCAGCACTCTATCCAATACACAAAGAAAGTTTGCACTGGTACATCCCCCCCCAATAAAACCTGGATGTAACCATGACCTCTGCCTACCTCTCCTTGTTCACCATGATAGAGGTTGGCAATCTGGTATGCCACTTTGGAAAAGCTAATCAGCTCTCATCTATGCCGTGCTGAATAGAATCTTTTGTACATATGAAAATTTATGTAGAATATTTACTTTTTTATCCACATTCTAGAGCCACAACAAGACCCCTAAAGACTTAAAATACAACTATGTTGCATTAAATTTTTTTTACAAGACCTGGATAGGTAACTCCCTGTGAGTCCACTTCCTTTACATGTGCAGATTACCAACTATTCTGCAACTCACAGTCTTCGAGTTACCTGGGATGCCAACAGGTTCAGTAACTTGCATAGGGTCACACAGCCACTGTGGGTTGAGAAAACTTGAACCCAAGGGTCTTCCTGACTCCCAGGTTTGCTTTCTTTCCACTAGACCACACATCAGGTTGTTTTAAAAATAAAGGCAAAGGGAGAAGAGGTTGAGAAAGGAAGAGAGATAGCCCATTGAGAAAGAAAAAGTCACCTATGTGCTGTTATGTACACTAGGAAAACAAATCAATAAAAGTCAGTCAGGGGCCAGCCCATTTGGATTGCTAAGGTGTTAGACTTACCTCCTGTTGTCATCCTACTTGCTAATCGATACAAGTTCTTTTCTTCTAATGTTCCAGCTTCTCCAAAGAGAGACAGCTTTCTCAGATGCTCTGCAGGAGTCATTTTGGGCAGTGCCACATCTGGATTTTTTCCCCTGGGATTATCAATAAATCTAATAGATCAGTAAAGACTCAACAGAAGACTGAAAACCATTTAGTATATATTGTTCCTTCATGACATGATTGCATTAATGGTGGGTCTCCAATGCATTCTTTCTCTGAAAACCACATGGAAACTAAGGCTTGTACAGAACTCACCAGCTTATCTAGGAGCAGGGACACAGCCACACAGAACATGCTATCAGGCAGCCAACCATATTGGATAAGATGAATAGGCACAGAATAGCCCATTTCCTTCCCCACCTCAGAATTTCCCATGGCACTACCCATACATTACTCATCTTACACCTTTCCATGGCTCTGCCATCACTGAGAGCCCCTCCAAAGTGGGCATTATCTCTAGAATAATAAGCATGAATTTTACTTGAAGAGTTTCATTTTCTTTCTTTGGTCCATTAGTATATATTTATCAGACTAGCTAATTGTTTGGAAGGCAGAATGATTTATACTATAATACCAGTATTATAAAAATAAACAACTCTGAGGACTTTTATAAACTGATGAAGAAATGAGCAGAACCAGAAGAACAATTTATATTGGTTGGTTATCATTCTTCATTGTTGAAGAGGACCAAAATGACATCACTATGTTGGAATGAAGGTACAGTGTGTCCAACCGTGGCTAATAAGACCAATTCAAGCTTGGAAGGCTTTTCCGCAGGTCCAGCACAAGGTCATGCACAGGGCAATAGGATATGATTCATGGGATAGGAGAGTTAGAGCTAGAAATCACCTCACAGGTGATCTGGACCAACTCTCTTATTTTACAGATGAGGAAACTGAGGCACAAGGTGCTTTAGTAACTTGCCTAGGGTCACATAGGCAATGAGTGGATCTGAATTCAAGTCCTTGGGCTAACCCAGTGCTCTTTCCAGTTCCATCTCTGAAGAAGCTTACAATCTAATGAGGGAGGGGAAAAATACACAAAAAACCTGTGATACAGGGAAAAGTGAGGTAATAATAATCATAAATTTATTGACAATTCATAATTATATTGCACTTTAAGGTTTACAGTGGGATTCCTTCACAACAACCCCATCAGACAGATACTTCAAGTTTTATTATCCCTGTTTTACAGAAGAGAAAAGCTGAGGCTCGAGAGACATGACTTCCCCAACTTCGCACAGCCGATAAGTATCAGAGCCAAGGCCTGAAGCTTTGTCTCTTGTGGTCCATTCTGGAGTCAGAGGTCCTGGGTTCAGATTTTTCCTCTGATACTCCTTGTGTTACTTAACCCGCCTTGATTTTAGTTTCTTTATCCATAAAATGAAGGGATTGGACTAGATGGTCTCTGAGGGCCTCCCAAGTCTACAACTATCATCCAAAGATTCCAAAACATGTTTCTAAATCCTACCGTAGGCAAAGTTCTATAAACATTAGGCCAGGTAGAGCAGACTCCAGCCAGTGAGTGGGACACCACTGAGTACTGGGGCTGGGGGCTACAGGTGGAAATCCACAACAAACTGTCCCTATTCAACATTGAGGTTTAGAGATAGCTCTGGGGTCTGGAGGCAGCAGTTAGCCTTACTTTGCTTCTTGGGTCAGGGTGTTGAGCTTGCCTAGCGTGGTGTTTTGAACAAATGCTTGAATTGAATTGAATCAATAATAAATCAATCAGCAAGTACTTATTAAGCACGTACTGTGTGTCAATCACTCTTCTAAGTGCTGGGTATACAAAGACAAAAAGGAAACTGGCCTAGCCCCCAAGCAGCTTACTGAACACTCAAACAGAGAAGACACTATGTACATGTGTAAGAATATACAAAATAAATATGAAATGATGGGGGGAGGCAAAGCCGATGGTGGAGGGACTGCGGGCGCGTGGAAAGTATTCAGCATTTCAGCTGAACCTTGAAGGAACCTAGGGATTTCAGGAGGCTGAGTCAAAGAAGAAATGCGTTGCATGCATAGGGTACAGCCTGGGCAAAGGTGCAGAGATGGGAGATGTACTGTCTTGTGTAAAAGAACAGCAAGAAGGCCAGCGTGGCCAGAGAGTTTAAATGTGAGAGTTAACTTTAAAAAAATCAAGTCACCCAGGTTTTTGAGAAAACTGGTATTTCCTTTCCCAGACTTCTCTGTGGAATATTCCTTAGCTTAAAAGAGCTTCCTCTCTTTTTTTTTTTTAAATCAGCCTTCCTGCCTGCCCTTCAAGCTCCAAATCAAGGTTCCCAAAAACCCACTGCTCCTTGGAGGTCTGGTGCACCGGAGGGCTCTTCCCACTGCTAGTGGTGCAGACTTCAGGCAATCAGTGATTTTCAGAATATGGATGTCCAACCAAAAGCACTTTGAGAGCTGTAGGGGGAAAATGCCTTGGACAGAAATACTGTTTGAGCTTCATTACTCCCTTCTGTAAAACCTGTCTCACAAATCCCAAGGGATTCAAATAGATTCAACAGGCGTTTTGATTAGCACCTCCTATATTCCAGGTGATGGTAATACAAAAATGAAATAAAAATAATTCCTGCCCTCAAGGAGTTTACATTCTATTGGCATTCTATTTATCACAGATAAATTAATACAAAAGTAATTTGGGGGTCGTGGAAATTGCTTACAACTGAGGCGATCAGGAAAGGCTTCATGTAGGAGGTGACATTCAAGCTTATCCTTGAAGGAAACTCAGGATTCTGAGAGGCAGAGGCTTGAGGAGGGGGTACATTCCAGGTATGATGCACAGCCTGGGCAAAGGTACAGAGGTGGAATGTTGTGTATAATGGGATAGGAAGTTGGCCAGTTTGGCTGGAACATAAAGTGGATGCAGCACGAGATGTGTAAAATACATTTCCAGATGCTGACATCTCTCTGGAAAGATAGGTTGGAGCTAGCATTGTGAATGCCTTAAATGCCAGAGGAATTTTTATTTCATCCTACCACCAGCAGGAAACTGCTGGAGTTTCTCTGTTAAGGGAGGTACGCGGTCAGATCTGTCCTTTAGGAATATCAATTTGGCAGTTATTTGGAGAATGGATTAGAGAAAAGAGAGGCTGGGAGACCAATTAGCAAGCTACTCTAGTCCACCAAGAAAGAGGGGATGAGAGACTGAGCAAGGGAATGAACTCCTGTGAATGGGGAGAAGGGGATAGATAGAGGAGATATAGAAGTAGAAATTATAATTTGGCAACTGTTTGGACACATGGAAAGTTATAAAGAGAGTAAAGTTGAGGACCAATCCGTAAGTATTTATTAAGCACCTAGTCTGTGGCAGACATTGGAGACACAGATACAAAGAAAGAAAGAATCCCTGCTTTTGGGGATGTTACATTCTAATGATGACATCAAGGTTTCAGGAAGGATAGTGATGCGCTTGACAGAAATAGGAAGTTAGGAAGATGGGTAGATTTTGAAGGCTGGGCCAGCTGTTTGGATTATATTTGGATAGAGCTTCCCCTGACCCCACGTCTCAAATCTGGGATGTACAGGAGGATGTATTAGGAGGATGAAGATAAATTAATCTCTCTCTTTAAAGCCTTACCCTCAACAAACCCCTTTCGGCAGATGATAGAAGGATTCAACCAAGGCTAATTCCATCTCAACTAATTAAGACAGAAGTGGAAGGATGAAAACTTCACAGACTAAAAGTAGCTGCCAACAAATAAATCAACATCTTGATGTCTGACTGACTCACTTCAGGCTTTAGCTAGTATTGCAAAGTACTGAGACAATTCAATAAAATCAGTCTGGCTTTGGGCATGGCCACGGTCCAATCCAAGCAGTCATATTTAGACGATCTGGGGCAGCTGTGCGGAGCTTTGCTCAGGAATTATACAATTACAGTGACATCAATTTTAAGACTGTGGCTAGGCATTCAATGGCCATCTCACAGAATATCACAACCACAGAGTTGGCTGGACAGGACCTTGGAGTCCTGCTATTCCAACTTGTACCTGAAGACATCTCAGTAGCTCCAAGAAGTTCTGTTACTCTTAGGATATGGGAAAACAAGCATAACTTTGTAAATTAAAGCTAAAGGGAAACATTTTTCTTGTCTCATTACTATTATTCTCTTTCATATAGAAATATATCTGTTTTTCCAATTTGTCCTTTGGTCTATGCAATATTTTAGATGTCATTATTGTCTCCATTTAAGTCTATATCTTTTGCTTGTGCTCCCTATATCAATTTCTATTTTTGCTGTATTATGGTCCTTAGAGGATATGTTTAATATTTCTGCTCCTTTACATTTATTTATAACTTTTCTGAACCCTAGTATATGCTCTATTTTTAAAGGTACCATATGATGCTGAGAAATACGTAAATTCTTCCATGTTTCCATTCTGAAGATGCCAAAAGTCAGCTCTAAATTCTCCAATTGTTTTTTCAGTTTTCTGTTTGCTTATCTTTTATTAGATTTTCCCAGCTCTGAGAAATGAACATTGAAATAGGAGGACGATTTTAAAGGGTTTTAAGATGTTTGTGATATAATTATGACTCAATGATGAAGCAGCATAGTATAATAGTACCACACTAGAAGAATATTGATCTGGAACTAGAGAACTTACATTTGAATCCTCACTTAATACCTATGTGACCTTAGTCAAGTCACTGAACCTGACTGAGCCTCAGTTTCCCCATCTATTAAATGAAGGAGGTGAGTTAAATGAACTCTAAGTTTCCTTTTAGGTCTAAATTTCTGGTCCACTCATAATAATTAAGGTGTTGTTCATCAACTAAAAAACCTGATTCATATTTTGTCTTACATATTCATATTTTCTAGGACCTTGAGCCCATATCATATGAGGATCATCAGAAGAAACTGTAGATATATGACTTGGAGAAGACTCAGGAGGGGCATGATGGCTGTCTTAAAGTATTTGAAAGGCTCTCATAGGGAGGAAAGATTATACTTGTTCTGTTTGGTCCCAAAGGGAAGAAGTAGTAGCAACAATGAGTAAAACCAGCAATGATGGTAAATTTAGTCTTGTTCTTAGGAAAAACTTGCTAACTTCCTTGAACTTTCCAAAAATGGAATGAGCTGCCTCATGAATTAATGAGTTCCACATCTCTGGAGATCTTCCACCATTGCTGGATGACCACTGGTAGCGAATGTTGCACTGGGGAATTCTTTTTCCAATCCTCTGAGACTCGTCACTTGCCCTCACCCCATAATCCAATCGGTTGCCAAATCTTGCTGTTTCTACCTCCCTAACATCTTACATCCAACTCCTCTCCATTCACACAGCTATGCCATTAATTCAGTCCCTCATCACCCCCCCCAGATGATGGCAACAGCCTAATTGGTCTGCCAACTCAAATATCTCCCCACTCCAGGCCATCCCCTACAATACTGCCAAAGAAATTGTTACTGAAACACAGTTCTGACTATATGACTTCCCTACTAATCAACTCTATTGTAAGGCTCACTCATGTCTCGAAGATCAAAAGTAAATTCTTCTGTTTAGTCTCGCCCTTTGCAACCTGACCCCAAACTTTCTTTCTTGCCAGACTCATTGGATGTTACTTCCCTTCTTATACTCTGTTATCCAGCCAAACTGGTCTTCTCTCCATTAACTACACTCACACTCCATCTCTCATGTCTGCATCTCTCTGCTGGCTGTCCCTTGTGCCTGGAATGTGCTTCCTCCTCTCCTCTTCATAGAATTCCTCACATTCTACATAAAGCCTTTCCTGATCCCCACTCCCCTACTGCTAGTGCCCTCCCTCCTAAACCACTTTGTATTGGACTAATTTGCATTTATTTAATTTATATTTATTTTAGTTTTTTGGGGGGGGGTTTGGGGTTAAGTGACTTGCCCAGGGTCACACAGCTAGTAAGTGTCCGAGGCTAGGTTTGAACTCAGGTCCTTCTGCCACTAGGGCCAGTGCTTTATCCACTACACCACCTAGCCGGCCCTTACGTTATATTTATACTGTAGATATTTTATATGTTCTCTTCTCTATTCCTTGTAAATATCCTTGAAAGTAGGGATTGTTTTATTCTTAGTACTTTTATCCCCAGCACTTAGCTCAGCATTTGGCACACAGTAGGTCCTTAATAAATGCTTGTTGGGGCAGCTAGGTGGCACAGTGGATAGAGCACTGGCCCTGGAGTCAGGAGGACCTGAGTTCAAATTTGATCTCAGACACTTGACACTTATTAGCTGTGTGACCCTGGGCAAGTCACGTCACTGCACTGCCTAGCAAAAACAAACAAAAATAAATGCATGTTGATTGACTGGTGGCTGTTAAGGTCCCTTCCAATTCTAAAATTTTCTGATTCTGCAATTGTGTATTTTTTTTTAATTTTGTACACATTAAAAATGGGATCTCTCCCTTTTAAAAAAAAAGATAAAGCTAGAAAAGCACCCAGAACCAACTTTATAATTACAATGTTTTACGCTCAGCTTTCCAAATAGCAATAACGCTAGTTTCATATATCTATAATTAGAAAGAAATGTGACAAAAATCAACTTTCCTGCCAAATAACCAAGAAAGAGAGAGACAGAGAGGAAATAAAAAGAGGAAAATGTTTGACATCTCAAATAAAGATACTTTTGTTAGCAGGGATAAGGTGCAGGAGAAGACTAATTGGCAGCAAAAAAAAAAAAAAAAAGCTGGATTCTCGATTTTCCCATACACTACAGGTAAGTACATAACTCCATGAGTGAGTTGACCAGAGGGTCCTAAAACTAGACCAAATTTTTCTTAAATGTGTGGGAAATGGCTCAGTTTACAGGAAATTTCAGTCCACATCTGCATTTGGGTGCATTTATAATGCAACAAACTAAATTGGTCATTTCTATAGAGTTGAGTTATCACTGTAGTGTTACATTAGACCTGAGAATCCTAGGTAGGAATCTTAGGGATCAACTAGTTTAACTCCTTCATTTCTACAGAAGGGGAAACAGACCCAGACAAGTGAACCGGGCCCTTGTCAAAAACAGTGAAGTCTAAGGCCACTCAGCTGCTGAGTGACAGAGCTAAGAGTGCTCCAACAGGCTTTAATAGAATTCTTGGAAATGGCCCCTGAGTGCCTTATTTTTATTTAGAGATATGTTCCAGTCTTTGCTTCCACACTTTTAAAACTGCGATTTATTCAGTAGAGGTTATCCCTCCATCAACTGGGACCAGAATGCCTCTATGACCTTGTCAATAGTCTTTGATGTGGCTTAAAAAGTGATCTCATGGGATCAACGTGGAGATGAGGTTGTATTTAGCTCATATACTGGTAAAATAGCCAATTGTTAGTTTAATGACAGTATCTCCAATTCACTTGAATCTTTGTTCAAATATATCATATTCTGTAAGAAATGTGTCATGTTCTGCATGAAAAATGATAGAATTTTTGCTGATAATGAAACCTTCCCCTTTGTTCAGTTAGTAAGGAAGCTATGTGGCACAGTGGATAGAGCACTGGGCTTGGAATCAGGAAGAGTCATGTTCATGAATTCAAATCCAGCCTCAGACACTAGCTGCGTGACTCTGGGCAAGTCACTTAACCGTTTGCCCTAGTTTCCTCACCTGCAAAATAAGCTGGAGAAGGAATGTCAACCCGCTCCAAGATCTTTGCCAAGAAAACCCCAAATGGGATCACGAAGAGTGGGATATGATTGAGATGATTGAATGATAATAACAACAGTTAGTTAGCATCCTAGTTAGGTAGGTTACTTTTTGGGCAATAGCCCACCTCTGGGCATCGAGAAGTTAAACAACCTATGGAAAGATACACAATTAGTTTGTATCAGAGAGAGGATTTGAATTCACGACTTCCTGTCTCCAGGGGCAGTTCTCTAGCCATACCACATTGGTTCTCATGATAGAAATAAAAGTTTTTAAAATATGTTAGCAATACTTGTCACATAGGAGGAGAAATGTTATCCATGACTTTTCATTTTAACTACTAGAATAAAAAGAGGGCTCCATTATCAGCAAAAGCCTATCATTTTTGATGCAGAATATGATACATTTCTTTCAGAGAACAAAGGTCAAAATGAATTGGAGATAATTATAATAACTCACATTTCTATGGCATCTACTTGTGCCATGCACTGTGCTAAGCACTTTACAATGATTACTTCATTTGATCCTCACAACAGCTGTGAGAGTTAGGTGCCATTATTATCCTCATTTTACAGATGAGGAAAATGAGGAAAACAGGACTTAAGTGATTTGCCCAGAGTCACACAGCTAATAAATATCTGAGATTAGATTTGAACTCAGGGCTCCCTGACTCTGGGTCCAAACTCTATCCACTGTGCCACCTTGTCCTACACCTATATTATAATTGCACTAATAATTAGCTATTTAAAAATAATTTTACCAGTGCATGAGGTTTGGTTAAGAAGTTTCTTTTTCATTGACGTGAACATTAGATGATTTCAAAATTTCTGTTCTGTAGAGCTATAATTAGATTAAAAAAAAAAAAAAACCTGAGACAAAAGCATTGCGTGGAGGTGGGGGAGTGAGGGTATCACGGGTGTAATCATAGTAAGAGATGTTTTGTCTATCACTCACCCCTGTGGCTGATTTTCAGTTTGCCCATTGTTAAAAGAAAGAAAGGATGTGCAGTATTTATGAGGGTTAGGGTTAGGAAAGGGACACTTACAATAGGAGCCTTAGGGTGTTGGCCATGACACATAGAGGCATGGATGGACAGAGGACCAGGAGGGGAGGCAAGGGAGGAAGTCACCACAGGGAGGATGCATCCTACTGAGAATCAGTGGCCAAGTGAAAAGCCTTGTTTTCCCATGGTGGTTAGAGCTCTGCTGCTCCGACATCCCACACTCCTGGGACCATAACAACTTTGGGAATGATGCAATGTATGATAGATGGAAGCTCTTCAATACAAAATAAGCAGTTGGGTCTATTTGTTCTTTTTTATAATCACAGGTAGAAGAGAGCTAAATATATTAGCTTGAAGATAACAATGGGATACTGAACCATAATGAGAGCCACACACTTGCAATGACTTTCTATTTAGCTATGATACTTTTTCTTTCCATTTAGAATTCAAAGAACACATAGAATTTACTTGGAACTAGTTCTCTATTCTTGTGATTCTATAATAAACTTTAAAAGCCCACTCTGCTAGCCAACATTCAGTTAATAAAGAGAACTTGGGAAAAAAATTTCACCACACCTTAACATTTCTAGACAAATTTCTATTTTCAAAGTACTTTGCAATATTTTAGAAAGTTATGCTCTTATCAGTCCTCTAAGATGGACTGACAATGCTATACTTTTTATCTCCTGGCCTTACCATCAGACTCTTAGAGATTTAACTCTTGTTTTTATGTAAAATTGCCTTTTTCATGATAAATATCCAATATTAATTCCTTTTCCAAAATGAGTTGATTCATTGCTTTGATGAGACAGAAATCTCCTAGTAAATGCTCCCAATAAACTCCTCATCAAAAAATATTTCTCAAAAATAGTTAAACAAAACCATCTAATTATGTCACTGAAACTGGCAGTGCATGTCACCTTCCCCATTTTGTAGCTTTCTGATTTGGAACAGAAAGGAAAAAAGATATGCAATGTCTCAAAACAAACATTTTACTTAAAGTAACCAGCTTCCTTCTTGCCTACAAACTAGTTGTATACTTACACTTATCATGAAGACCTCTTGGATTTGATAGTATGAACAGAAAAGCAAGATCCTGGAATTTTCTGAGCTTTGACCAAGAGTCTTTTTCACGATCTAGAGTCAAATAAATATAACTTTAAGCATACTAAGATTACCACCTTAAGAACTATCTTGGTCAAGGCTAACTTGGCTTCAAAAGCAAATTCAACTTAGCATGATTCCTGTCTCTTCTTATATTTAAACCTTTCCTACTGTGACATCATCACCATTGCTGATCTGATCTCCTTTCCCAACAGGCTATAAAATATCATTACAAGGAAAGCCTCACGAAGAGCCCATAAACCAATTCCAAAGTTCAGCTTGCTAATCTTTCTTTAGCCTTTAAGGTGCTTTGTGCATTCACTTAATGTCATCATTCAGTTTGATACAAAAGGAAAATAACACATTGCTTGAGGCCATGCAACAAATAATGAGCTTGTCTCAGATTGACCTAACCCATTGCTAGGGCAACAAAATTCTACAAATTTGGAGAGGAAATGAGCTTTTAAAAAAAATAATCATGCGAAGCAAATTTGCACATTAGGTGAAGATAGAGAGAGAGAGTGCTATGAGCGTGGGTTTTTTTTTTTCCAAAATCATTTTTCAGAATGGGACAACAGGCTATTGAAGATGAAAATCCCATTAAGCACATTGTAAGACTAATATAGGGCTCAGGAATTTCACTCCTAAAATTGATAATTGCTCTCTAATCCTGATCATCACTGAGATTATACTTCATGAGTTGTCCAAGGACCTGCTTATGATTCATAGGATCATAGATTTAGAACTGAAAGAGGCCTTAGAGATCATTGAATCCAATGCAGACGAGAAAACTGAAGCCCACAGAGGGTGCGACTTGTCCAATGTTAAATAAGTAGTAAATGTGGAAAAGTCAGGATTTGAATCCAGGCCTTCTGACATCAAATCCATCTCTTTTCCCACAGTATTATACTGCTTCCCTAAAGGGCAGAATTTGGGGAAAACCAACTTCATGGCATTGGAATCTCATTCCATCTATCAAGAACCTTGCTAATTGAATGCCAGGGATTCTCTGGATTAAGTTAGAGGCATGGTAACAAAACTAACTTAAAACACGTGACAAAGAATAATAGTTTGTTACTAGATGAAATCTTATACCTTAAAAATATACCCTATTTTTTGTTGGACTTAAAAAGAAACAGAACCTAGGAACAGAAACTAAATTACAATTTTTAAAAGTGAGAAGCTCTTAAAAGAGAGTTTTTGGTGAGATTAACACTTAGCATTGTGCATCACCAATTATAATTGCACAACTCACTCAGTTATGCTAAAATCAAGAAATGGCATTTGAAAAAATATGGTCAGATTTCCTTCCTCCTTCTCTCTTCCCTTCTTTCTTCCTTTCTTTTCTTCCATTTTCCTTCCCTTCCTCCTTCCATCCTTCCAGCCTTCTCTCCTTCCTTCCATCTTTCCTTCCTTCTTTTCCTCCTCCCCTTCCCTTCTTCCTTCCTTTCCTCCTCACTATCCATTTATTATAGAAAAACTAGCAAACAAGAAGATAACATTGGTTTGGAGACAAGTTTGCTACTCCAGTTGCAAGAGGCAAAGGTAAAGAGGAAGGACATTCTACCCAGGGAAAACAGCCTATGCAAAAGTGTGTAGATAAGAGATGAAATGTTCTATGTGACAAACAGTACAAGTTTAATGGCATCATAACAGATTAGCAACTTGGCTATAATTTAGGGTCTTAGGGAGTATCCTGGGGGCACTAGGACGTCAAATGATCTGCCCTTGGTCACACAGCTAATTTGTGTTGGAAGCAGAACTTGAACTCAGGTCTTCCTGACTCCAAGACTGGCCTTCTATCCATTGTGCCAAACTGCCTCTCCTCAACTTATGAATGGACATTGCCCCAAACGTTGAGGTTTTTTGGGGGGGAGGTTGCTTTTATTTTATTAATATTTCTGTAAATAGGTAAGAATTCTGAATACAATTTCTTGCATCAGTCTTATAAAGTGGCATTTCCCAAGCTAATGTGGCCACTGGAACAATTTTTGACTCAAATATATTCATGAAACCCAAAGATGCTGGCCCCAATGGGCCGATAGTATAGAATATATCTGGAAATAAAGCTGAATGTTGGAAAAGCTTGCAGCAGAATTGAGGAAATTCAATCCATTTTCATGCCCATCTCAATACAATAAATCATTTTCATATATTCCCAATTTTATAATTAATATTTTGGAGGAAAATTATCCTTGGCATTAGCATTTTCTCATGGAAACACTTATTCACATTATGAGAAATACCAGGATCCTTTGGAACACACTTTGGAAAGCACCATTAGAAAGAGTGGAAATAGGTTGTCGAGTCTGTAAATCTCTTTACCCCAGAATATAGATCAGGGGTTGGCCCACAGCAGCCATGCTCAATGCCTATTTTTATTCAACCTGTGAGCTAAGGAAGATTTTTACAATTTTAAACAGTTGAAAAAAAAGATGAAAAGAAAAGTAGTATTTTTTGTGACTAGTGAAAATTAGATGAAATTCTGATTTCAGGGTCCATAAATAAAGTTTGATTGGAACATAGCCATGCTCATTCACTGACATATTGTCTATGGCTGGTATGGTGGCAAAGTTGAGTTATAATTGTAACAGAGACCATATGTGGCACTTTCATTGATGCACGTTGCTGCTCGGGTACACTACAAACAGCAGTGATGTAATTATAACTCAATGGTACTTAGAGTGTCAAATGTATCTCTGTATTGCAATATTTCATTTTTTATATTACCAGAGTCTACCCATCATGTCAAAATAAGAAGAGGAGAGGAAAAGTTTGTTGTTGTTGTTGTTTTTATTCAAAGCCAAACTGGAAATTTTTTGAATGAGAAAAAGCACTTTTACTGAGCATTGAATGGCCCTGGGAATTAACTTTTTTTTTTTTTTGCTGCTTTTTGGTGAGACAATCAGGGTTAAGTGACTTGCCCAGGGTCACACAGTTAGTAAGTGTTAGAATTAACTTTTGCTGCAGACTTAATAAAGTCTCTTAGTGAATTCAACCTAAAATTGCAAGACAAAACAGCATTTACACGTGAAACTTATACTGCAGTAAAGTCAATTTGATGACAACAAATACTGTTTGAATCGTAAGTAATGTGTAATCATTTGACATGCTGTCAAAAGTTACAAGAAGCAAGATTCCCATTCCCACACAAATTTGTAGTGAATATACTTCTGAGCTCTAACTGCAGTTCTAGTGGCATTTTTTTGGACCTCAAAGTAACAAGAAATTTCCATATTTCAAAATCCATTAACTATGCAATTAAGTAGCTACCACTTAACCTTCAATTGAAAGTGATTAATCTATAATGTAATGACATACTAAAAGGCAAATATCAAGACAAGAGTCTAATAAGATTCTATGAATGCCTTTCAAGCAATGAATATGCTTAACTAAAATCATACACTCATGGATTGATATCAATTTTTGGTGGTACATCAATATGTGAAGAGACATTTTCAAAGATGAAAGGTATGCATTATCATTACAGATTAGTATTAACAGATGAACATTTGCAATCAATTTTGATGTTCAACTTTGAATCCCAATTAAGTGAAATCTTGTTCTCCAAAAAAGAGTTCCATTCTTCTCATAAGTAGACCTCTATTACACAAAAAAAGTACAATACTATTATTGTTGTTGTTATATTTTGAATTTCACCAATAGACATTTTGTAGAAATTTGTTTTTTGTCTTGATGTATAAGGACCTACATAATCCTTTATTTTGTTCCTTGACCAGCAAAATCTAAAATATTTATTATCTAGCCCTTTACTGAAAAAGTTTGCCAGCCTCTGATCTAGACTATCATACACAGGCATTAGAGCTGGAAGAACCCTTTTTGGGGACAGTAATGACCTTGGCCATTTAGGATATACTATAACTAGAGTATAAGCATACTATTACTATTATTAAATCATTGTGATTTTTCAGTCTTCTGCATTCTAATGAAAAGATTCTTTTAATAAATTTAGTAATAATCTATTTGACATAATGAATGAATAAGAGTTGCATTTTAAGAACACTTTACATATATTATCTCATTTGACTTTCATAACAGTTTTGAGGTGCTATTATTATCCCTATTTTGTTGGGGATAATAATACTTTTTGGGGGGAACAATAGCAATTTTATAGGGCATAACAGTAACTTAGATAAGGTAACTGAGGCCCAGAGAAAAGTGACTTGCCTAGGTTCATGCAGCTAAATAAGTATAAGAGGCAAGATTTGAACTTGAGGCTTACTGATTCCAAGTCAGGAATTATCTAAGTCAGTCCATTATCTCTGTACCAGGAATGTTACTCAGAAGGATCTAAGTTTGATTCTTTAGTCTCCTACTTACTACTTGTGTGAGTTGATGAGTCATTAAAATGTTCTGGGACTCAGTTTCTTCCTCTGGAAAATGAAGGTGTTGAAATAGGCTTGTTCTATCTCTAAATCCTATGAAACCTCCATACACAGTGTAAGTAATGTCTCACTTGATTCAGAAAAAGAAAAACAAATAAAGTTTCTCCTTACCAATCTAAGAGAAGCCAATAGTGACAAGTTAGTGAGAATATCAAGTAGATATTAATTTTTTAAAAGGGTAAAAAGGTAATTTTCATAGAATTTCAGAGTTGAGCAGGAACTAAGAAATGATCTAGTCCAATCTCTACCTAAAGCACAAATCCTTTATAAAGAGTGTCCCAAAAGCCTTAGGGCACTAGTTTGAAATGGTTAAAACCTTTTTTTAAAGTGGCTCTTTCTTGTAACTGACCAGTGCTTATTTAAATAAAAACAAACAGATACAGTCAATGGCAGTAATTAAGAAGAGATACCTCTACTTGTTAGAATAAAAATAATGTTGGGTTATAGGACTTGTTGCCAGTTGAGAAATATTCATTCACAAGTCATTTTTGCTTGCTTTGATTTGACACCTGGAAGGGGGCAAGATGAAACTGAACTGTTTGAAATGTTGTTTACAAAAGAAAAATCAAGATTAAAATTTTCTATTTTTTTAAAAAGCTGTTAAAGCTTAAAGGTGCACTAAGAATTTCAGGACATCCTGTTTAAAGGATTTGTACTTTAGATAGAGATTGGGTTAGATTACTTCTGAGGTCCTGTCCAACTCTAAAAATTCTATGAAAACTATCTTATACCTTTTTAAAAATTAGTGTCTATTCGGTATTCTTACTAACTTGTTACTATTGACTTCTCTTAGATTGCCAAGGAGAAATTTTGTCTTCTGAATCAACTGAGATGCTACTTACACTCTGAATTGAAGTTTCATAGGATTTGGAGCTAGAAGGAGCCTAGTTCAACACTAGACATCTTACAAAGGAGGAAACTGAATCTCTGCACATTTAAATGACTTGCCAACTCACAGGAAAACCTAAGCTTTAACAGTTTAAGTAGTTATCCAGTCTGTACTTGAAAATCTCCATTTTATAGGGAAATCGCTACCTCTCCATGGAGCCCATTTGCCTTTGGGACAGCTCTACTTATTAAGAGTTCTTTCTTATATCAAACTGTAGCATACCTCCTTGAAACTTACACCCACTGGTCCTACTTTTATCCTCTAGGACCAAAAAAGACATGGCTAATCTCACTTTCCTGTGACAACCTTACAAATGATGAAAACAGCAGCCATATCTTCCCTAAGACTTTTTTATAATCTACTTTAAACATTTCTAGTTCCTTTAAATAAGCCTCTTAGGACATGGTTTCAATTCCACCGGCCATCTTGGCTTCCCTTTTCTAGACATCTTCCAACTTGTTAATGCCCCTTTTAAAATGTGGCACCCTGGGTTAAGCATAGCTTCCAGATATGGCCTGACCATGGCAGAGTACACGGGACTCTCACCTCCCTTTCTCTAATCCCCGTACTTCCACTAATGCAGCCTAAGTTTACATTAGCATTTTTCGGTTGCCATATCACACTATAGAATCATATTGAGTTGGAAGTCCACTAAACCACTTGGGTATTTTTCACATTAACTGTGTTTTGGCCATGCTTCCTTTTTCCTGTGCTTATTCAGCTGCCTTTTTTAAACCTAGGTGCAGGACTTTGCATTTATTCCTTTCAGAAGCATGTAACCCCACAATTTCAGAGAGTTGGAAGGCACCTCAGAGCTTGCCATGTTCATATCATATCTGAAGGAGAATCCTTGCTACAACACACTCAACAAATAATCATCCGATCTCTGTTTGAAGACCCAAATTAAGGGCAAATCCACTATTTCCCAAGGCAGCTCATTACACTTTTGGACAGTTGTCACTATGGGCAACGAGGTGGTACAGTGGGTAGACCATCTGATCTAGAGTTAGGAAGACCTGAGTTCAAATTCTACCTCACTTACTAGCTGTGTGACCCTGGACAAGTCATTTAAGCTCTGCATGTCTCAGTTTCCTCACCTGTAAAATGGGGACAATAATAGCATCTACCTCACAGACTTGTGATGATCAAATGAAATAATCATTATAAAGCACTTAGCACAGTACCTGGCACATGGTAGGCATTATATACATGTTAGCTATTATTGTTGTTAGGAATTTTTTTGTGACATTAAGCCCAAATTTGCCTTCTTGCAACTTCTATTTATTGCTACTACCTCTGGGACCAAGGAGATAAGACTAATTCCATCTTATATAGGCCAGCCTTGAAATACTTGGCTTTTCCCCTCTTCAAATATTATCATGTCCTCCTTAAATTTTCTCATTTGCTGGTTAAACAACCCCATTTCATTCAACCAATTTTCATATGCCATGGTCTTGAAGCCTTTCCCCATTCCCCATCACCCTCCTCTGATCAGAGTCCTTAAAATGTGGTGCCCAGAGCTACACAACATAGTCCAAATATTGTCTAACCAGAGCAGAGTACAACAAACCTATTACCTTCCAGGTTGTGGATACTATATCTCTCTTAATGAAGCATAAAATCACTTTAATCATATTGAACCTGTAGTCCACTAAAGTGCTCAGATCTCTTTCAGATGAACTGCTATCTAGCCATGTCTTCCTTATCTTATACATAAGAAATTGACTTTTTGACTCAGAGTGTAAGACTTTACATTTACCCTTACTTAATTTCATGTTCTTAAACAGGGAGGGGCAATCTTATCTCTAGCTCTCTACCCCTACCCACTCTGCATTATAGATACCAGATGGCCCCAGCAACTCACATACCCCTTCTTCTGGGGTGGAATGTTGCCCATGGAGGCACAGGTCTCTTTCAAAGAAGGTGACCTCCCAAAGCACAGACTCCACCATGAGGTCCCTACTTCCCCCAGCAGTCCACATCTCCTGTTCCATGAGTATGCTTTTCACTGGAATCTCCTCTGATGCATCTTTCTCCCATAGTAGAGGGCAGAAACTATAGGTGCTGAATGGTACATACCATATCAAATGTAGTTAATACATTGGTTGCTTTTCTTTGTTATGAGGGATGTTTCTGGTAGGAGTGTTATTGTGAAATGACATATTTTAAAAAAAACAGACAAAGCACTGGTAAAACATTTATTTAAAATGGATACATTAAAAACAGCTTTCATCTTCTTTCATTTGACTTAATATTCATGCCTGCGAAGGACTTTTTGAATACTGATTCTGTCATTCATAGAATCTTTTCCAACTGTGAGCCATCTTCAAATTGGATAAGCATTCCACTTTTGCCTTCATCCACGTCATTGGTGAAAATTGTTTAGGAGTACCTGACCAAACTCAGATTCCTGGGACATTCCACTAGAGATGTCCTTTCAAGTCTGGACATTCAAACAGTTCTGATTACACTTAATTGCATTATTTTCTCTTCCATATCTCTCCATCTATTCCATAACAATAGCATCTGAGACTTTGCCAAATGTTTCACAGAAATTAAGGGAAAATTATTCTATATCATCCCCTAGATATACCTGTTTAGTAACCCTGTCCAAAAAAGGAAAAGGGGGTTAGTCTATCATGACTTACTCATCTTAGTAGATGCAGCCCATCACACCAGCTGGCTGAGCACTTTTTCAGATCCCTGTTTTGTCATCCAATTAACGTTTGTTGAATGATTGAAACCAACATATTAGCTCTTTCTCCCACCAATTATCTCTCTGCTCCTTGTTGGGGAAGATGGCCATAGCCAGGAAACTCTGTTGTGATTTTGTTCATGACAAACCCTAGAGAGTTGCCCCTTGCAGAGGGTTGAGACTTTCTTCCTCAGATTGTCTTTTGTGTGTATTTGTGTGGGTCAGAGTCTTGGACATTGGCACAAGGTATTAATGTCATGTTCTTCTGTTTTGGGATCATGAGTCCATTTCCAATTCAATACAATTAAAAGAATCATAGATTTAGAGACAGAAGATAGATATGGGTCATCTGACCCAACCCCCTAATTTTACAGATGAGGAAACTGAGTTTCAGAGAAGTTGAATGGCTTGCATGGGATCCAGTAGCCATGGTGGCATTTGAAGCAGATTTCCTTTGACTCCAAATCTCTTCCCAACTCATCATGCTGCCTCATCTCTAATTAAATATGTATCTTGTTCTCCATATTTTCCCTTCTTCAAAATTAACAAAGAAATAAATACCAGTGGCTAACATTCTTCAAAAATTATATAGCATCAAGAAAAGTGACTTGAAAGCATCACCAATCTCCTCAATGATTAGTTTTAACTAGGAACTTGACTAATCATTCTGCTGTGTTTAGAAGACAAAGATCCTTTATTCTAGGGGCATCCAATTCAATGATAAACATTTACTAAGCACCTACTCTGTGCTAGACACTAGGGTTAGAAAAACTAAAAATAGGTAATCTCTGCCATGAGGCAGCTACGTGTGGATCTGGGGTCAGGAAGACCTGCATTCAAATATGACTACAGGAGCTTAATAGCTATGTGATCCTGGGCAAATCAATTACCCTCTGTCTGCCTCAGTTTCCTTATTTGTAAAATGGAGATCATAATAGCATATTCCTCCCAGGTTGTTGTTAGGATAAAATAAGATGCTATTTGTAAAGTTCTTTGCAAACCATAAAATGTTATATAAATGCTAGTTATTATTTCAGCAGCTTACATCATTAATCTTTTTTACGGATTAGGAAATTGAGGCAGTCAGAAGTGAAATGACTTGCCCAGCAATTATGTGAGGCAGGATTTGAATTCCAAATGTAGCATTAGTCACTATTCCTCCTGGCTGTCCCCTCTTTTCTTTCACCATGACCCAACCAATCCCTTGCCTTACTTAGTTTCTCTCCTTACTGCTTATTCAACTCAAGGACTGAGCTTGAAAAGAAGCTGAAGGTGCCGGTACAGAGAAGGTGAATGGGGAGGGGACTAGTCAAAGGACAGACGGAGGTCAATGCACAAGGATCATTAAATCAAATAGATGAATAAACAAGTCACTCGAGCCCATTTGTGATTATAAACTCAAGGACAAGTCTTCTAGGGAACTGTCATCTGGGCAGCAACCCTGTCTTATGGCAAACTACCTCTCCCAATAGAATACAAGTTTCTTGAGAACAGGGACAATTTTTGCCTTTCTTTGTATCCCTAGATCTTAGCACAATGCTTGGTACATAGTAATTGCCTAAAAGATACTTATTAACTTGATTTCCATGTTGGTGCCCACCCCTCCTCCACTTCTTCCTCTCCCTTCACCTCCCTCTGGTCTTAACAAAGTCCTTCTTTTACACTGTTGTTCCTTATTAAAGTGAAATACACTTTAACAAGATTTAACTCGCATTTTCCCAAGAAAGAAAGGAACTCCTTAGGAAGAAAAGAGGGCAGCTAGATGACAAAGTAGTTAGAGCACCAGGCCTAGAGTCAGGAAGACCTGAGTTCAAATCCAGCCTCAGACACTTACTAGCTGTGTGACTCTGGGCAAGTCATTTAACCTTGTTTGCCTCAGTTTCCTCATCTGTAAAATGAACTAGAGAAGGAAATGGCAAATCACTCTAGTATCTTTGCCAAGAAAGCCCCAAATGGGGTCATGAAGAGTCGGACACAACTGAACAACAGTAAAGGAGAAATATTCCTTCAACTCTTACATTATTCTGTCCAAATATGGCCCACAGGGAATGATTGTCACCTTATGGAATTACAAGACAGTGAGCTCTTGAGCAGAGTGGAACTATGATTCGTGGCCAACCACTACAAAGGGTCTTATTTTGACTATTAATAGAACATGTGCAAGATGAAACTAGAATTACAGCTTTGAGTGTGACCTCAGTTGGATGCTCTTAGCCAAAGTAACAGCATTCAGTGCCAAAAATAAATCCTGCTAATGAAGGACTTTGACAATTACAAAAAGCAGGCCTTCCAAGATTGATTGCTGGCAACTAAACATTGCCCTCTGTGTGTGTGTGTGTGTGTGTGTGTGTGTGTTGGGGAAGCCAGCTATCCAACCCAGGCCAATTAAGTTTGCCAATTTCCTTTGAAAAGGTTGGTGAGATCTGCCACAAATGAGAAAACCACAATGGTAACCTTTTTCTTTATTTTCTTTGAGATACAGAATCACCGTGGTTTTAGAAACACAGAGGCTCCTCACATCCTGTGTATAAATTCCTGTTTTTACAGAGAGGAATAATGAATTAATCAGAAATACAGAAGGCTGAAACGAATGGCTTTTCATCACCCAACAGATAGCACAGCAAGTAACAGAGGCATCAGAAGAATAGAAAGACTATTGGAGGAAGAGTCCAATGAAATCTCATTTCGAATCCTTCCTCTGAAACTTCCTAGTCAAGTGATCCTTATCTTTGATAAGCCTCAGTTTCCTCAACTGTAAAATGGGAGAAAGATACCTGGAAGGCTGTAGTGAGGATGAACTGAGACAATGGCTGTACGATATAAATGCCAGTCGTTATTTTTCAGTATTAGAAACAGAACTGAGGATCCTAGAACTCCTACTCCCATTTCAGTATTCAAACTTTTGCCTAATATATATGCTGTTTCAAAGCAATCTCATGCATTAAGATTCTACTGCAGAAATAATAATTTATTTCTGTGAGTACCACAAGGTGTGAAATGTTGGGTTATTTCCATCTCTCTCTTTTTTAGCCAACCGATCATGCTCTTGCTCACACACGACATTTTGTCTCCCATCTATCTTCCTTCTTGGAATCCTTCCCTCTTCACCTCTTTCTTAGAATCCTCAGCTTCCTTCGAAGCTCAGCTCAAATGTGAGACTTTTCCTAATTCCTCCAAGGCACTACTGCCACCTCCTTAAAAATCATCTTGTACTTTTTTGGTTTATATTTCTCTGCAAATATATACATCTTGGATCCTCTGGTAGACTGTAAGCTCCTTGAGGGCAGGGAATGTTTCATTTTGTCTTTGTATCCTTGGCACCTAGCACAGTGTGGTATATATGGTGTTCAGGGAGAACTAGCATCTTTGGTGTGAGGACCTGCTAAGCCCTTTTTAGAGTTGCTCATCCATCATTGGTGTCTACCTTTCACCCAACTCTCACTTGTGACTCCAAGGCCATACCCTGGCTAACCATCTTGGTAGACTGTCTAAACCAAGTTGAGGGTAACCTATGAACTTCAAACCTGTTGGTGAATTAGGGGGTGAATGGGCAGATTAGAAAAATTTGTTTTCATAGCCATGAAGGCAACTGAAGCAAGTGCTGTAGAGGTCGTACAGCTAACTTGATCAGACATTGAAGACGCCAAGGTCATCCACTGTATCCCAAGCCATGGCCAGTTGTCCTGACTATTGTCCTGCCACTGGACTTCAATCTCTGGAAGAGAGAGTGAGGCTGCTGACTTTGGGCAACTCTGCCTCACTTAAATAATTCAAGTACAAGTCAAGACATCACCCTGTGATGTCATTGGTTCTCTTTGAAAATGAAGGATGAACAATGAACAACCTAACACAGTGTTTGTCTAGAACAGAGTAAGTACTTAATAAATGCTTGTTGCTGATGCATTGTTGGTGGAGTTGTGAACTGATCCAACCATTCTGGAGAGCAATTTGGAATTATGCCCAAAGGGCTATGGAACTGTGAAACTTTGATACAGCAATACCACTACTAGGTTTATTTCCCAAAGAGATTCCCTCCCGGAAAAGGAAAAGGACCTATTTGTACAAAAATATTTATAGCAGCTTTGTGGTGGCAAAGAATTAGAAATTGAAAGGGATGTCCATTAATTGGGGAATGGCTGAACAAGTTACAGTATACAATTGTGATGGAATACTATTGTATTATAAGAAATGATGAGCAGAATGCTCTCAGAAAAACCTGGAAAAGACTTACACAAACTGATGCAAAGTAAAGTGAGCAGAACCAGGAGAACATTGTATACAATAACAGCAATATTGTATGATGATCAAACGTGAATGACTTAGCTATTCTCAGCAATACAATGATCCTAGAAATTCCAAAGGACTCATAATGAAAAATTCTATCCACCTCCAAAGAAAGAATTGGTGGAGTCTGAGTGCAAATTAAAGCATGCCATTTCTTACTTTATTTTTTTCATGGATTTTTTTGTCTGTGTCTTCTTTCATAGCATGACTAATATCCCATCCTCAGCAGCCAAAGTGATTTTCCTAAAGCATACCATATTTCACCACATAATTGTTGCCACCACATAATCGTCGCACCCTGGTTTGGTTTGGTTTGATTTTTAGTCCAAAATTTGGTTTATAACCTTTGATCATGTAAGCATCACATGGTATAATTCTATTCATCATGCCATTTAAATGGTAAACAGAGCAGCATTGTATATGCACTAGTGGCATATGGATAAAGTATTGCAAGCTTCGAACCTAGAATTCTCAGTGCGTGCATATTGTCAGTATATTTTCAAAAGTCGACTTGCATGGTTTGTTTAGAGCACTGCAGTACTATTGGTATTGCCACTCAACCCAATGAATAGCTGAGTGGGCAGGCAGGCAAAGCTACCATGTGAAGGTCATGTGATATGGTAAGACTTGCATCTTCCCAATTTTAACATATATTCATGAGTATTCCATGCACCCTAAGCTTGCACCAAAGACAGTTTAGTAATAAATGATTTTAAAGTAATACTGGAACAATTTTTTAAAGCTTCACATAGTGGTTGCACTCCTCTTTTTTTGCAAAAAAAAATTGGCATAAAATGTAGGTCTGACCATGTCATTTCCCTATGCAGTAAACTGCAGCGGCTCTCTGTCCAGAACCAAATATAATATCTTCTGTTTGGCATCTAAAGTCCTTCACAACTTGAGTCCTTCCTACCTATCCAGTCTTTTAATTTACTCCCCTCCAATCCAGTGACACTGGGCTCCTTTACTGTTCCTTGCACTTAAGATTACCTCTCCTGACTGTTCCTCGCTATTGACTAGCCCTCATGCTTGGAACACTCTCCTTCTTTACTGTTGCCTGCTGAAATTCCTTGTTTCCTTTAGGGGCTCAGTTCACATCGTGCCTTCCTTCCTACTGCCCCCTCCTGACCCCCCTCCTCACTGCTAGAGCCTTCCCTCTGAGATCGCCTTGATCCACTTTGAAGGTATATTGTATGTACATAGTCATTTGCTTGTTTTCCCTATTAGAATGTGAGCTTCTTGAAGGCAGGCACTAAGCTTTTTGCCTTTCTTTGAATCCCCAGAGTTTAGCCCAATGCCGGCCACATTGTTAGTAACTCCACCCACTTCCCAGGAGGAGGGAGCAAAATCCTCCATGACTATTTGTGCCCTCAGGGGTTCAGCAGAACAAGTGGCATCCTTCTGTCACTTGACAACCCTTCAGGTACTTGAAGGTCATTTAGTTCTGAGAACAGAAGTTGAGACAGGAAGAATTCAAGCTAAATCTTTTTGCTTCAGTGGGGAACTGGGCTGCTTGTCAGCAAAATTCCTTCCTTTTCCACCCTATGGGAAAGGTGACATGGCTCTCACAGAATGGAAGTTTTCCCTTTCTCATGACTGCTTACCCAGAAGAAGGGTGGATAAAGACCTTGTGGGTTTGGCTCCATGTCTGGAAAACCATGTGAGCAGAAGGATAATTCAAGAATGTATGTGGGACATGGAAACATCTTAAAAGAGGGATAGCTTAGCACTCGGGATCCTCAAATATACAGGCATCAGTCTGCGTTTGGCCATATATTTCCATGTCCTCCTTTGTCTAGTTATGTGCCCATCCCTTAGGTTCTCTGGGCATAAAGAAAGCAATAACACAAATCAGTTAGTGAGAAAATGTCTAAACCTGTTGATAACTCAAAATTAATTAAAAATTAAAAAAAAAAGAAAACGTCTAAACCCCCAAACAAAGCAAACTTTATCCTCTATGCAGCAAGAAAATAACCCCATCATTAATACTATGCTCCTGGTATTATCCCCTGTGGTCAATAAAACTAACCTCTCTGAACTGGAAGAAGAAATAAGTGTGTGTGTGGTGGTGGGGGCAGTTAACTAATAATTACCATTTATTGTATATAGTGCTTTACAAATGAAAGGTTGGAGGATTGGTCTATGGAGCCTCAAGCATCAGAAATAGCATGGTGTAGTGGATGGGATATTGGAGTTGGAATCAGGAAGACCTGAGTTCAAACCTTGCTTCAGATCCTTACTAGTTTTGTGACTGAGCAAATCACACTTTCTCTGGGACTTAGTCTTTTCATCTGTAAAATGAGGAGGTTGGTTTCTGTGATCCCTTCTAGCTCTAAATTTATGATCACCCCCACCCAATCAATTTGATAAGTTCCTCCAATTAACTTGTCGAGATTATAGGCCTTGGACCTATGTGGGAAAGGTCACCTTCCATGAAAGTATACACATACTCTAACCTCTGCTGAGAGAACAGATGGAGCTCCTCTGATTGGTTTCCAGTGATTGGGGTTGCCTTCAAATTGAGTGATAACTGAGAGGGTGGATAAGAGGAGGAGGCCACTTGTCAAAAGAGTTACCCCTCCTACATGGGCTATAAAGGTGAGCTATGAAAGGGTACAGGCCTCCCTCTTCCTTGCCCTACCCACTCCATTGCCAAGGTGATTTTCCTTAAGCCTAGATCGGACCTACATTCTCTCTGTGCAATCAACTCTAATGACTTACTATTGCCTCTAGGATAAAAGATATGTAACCTGTGGGTCAAAAGGCCAATGGCCTGAGACTATTCTCATTGATGGAAATGGATTATTCAATATGCCATGCCTGTGTGAAGGAAGGAGTTGAAGAGAGCTGGAGAAAGAAGAAACATCCTGGTTTTCAAGCTTCTTACTTTGAGAAAGAAGACACACTCTTTTTAGGCTTCTTACAGGCTCCTGACTCTGGCAAGAAGCCAACTTGTAGAGGAGTCAGCATTTTGATCATATACTGGCCCCAGCTTACTATACGAGAAATTTGGAAGAATTTACCCTTGGGTTAGATTGGGTTCGAGGTATTTCTTTTAATGGAGCTGAGTTATTTCACCCCTGCTTAGAGGAGTTCATTTCCATTTGTGCATCGTCTGGCATTCATTCTTATACATCTACTTTCTCTGATTTCAGTTTTGCTGTCTATTTGGATGAATGAATTTATTCACTTTTTGCTGCATATGTTCATTGTGGAACTGGCATTTGGTGAGAAGGGAGTCAAGCCCTGGACATAAAGGTTGGGATCCTCCTTCCCTGTTAATCAGCAGGCAGCTTGAACCTAAAAATTCCTTTCCCTACACTAATGTTTAAGGAAGCGTATAGATGTAATTCTAGTCTTGCATCCCCTCATTCTGAGGAGAATAGAGTGACCAGGTTCTGGCTCTAACCTCCTGCTTCCTCTTCTCAGAAATCCGTCTCCCTCACAGAAGGGTGTGGGCAGGAGACAACAGAGATATCTCTCCTTGCTTCCCTCTGAGTCACATCTAGACAGGGCGGTACAGACAAATGTAACCCACATGGGCAAAACAGTGCACCTGTCACAAATCCCACCTGACCCCAAACTCTTCCCAGACTCCATGGATATTACTCCTTACTCTACCCCCTGCAATTCAGGTAAAATGTCCTTCTCTTTATTTCTTAGACATGACACTCTACTCCTCATTTCCTTGACTATGCTCCATTCCTAGAACTCACTCCATCATCTCCCCATCTCATAAAATTCCCCTCTTCCTTCAAGAAATAATTCAAACTTCGCCTTTTTCATGAAGCCTCTCCTGGCTCTTCCACATGCTAAAAATAAAACCACTTTGCATTTATATCTCTACACTTATTCTGTATATTTCTTCTTGTGGTCTCCCCTGGGAGAATGTGAGCTCCTCGGGGTTAGGGATTGTTTCATTCGTTGTTTCCTATCTACAATATCTAGAACAATGCCCGGCAAATAACAGATGCTTAATAAATACTTCTTGATTGATTGATCAGAATCTCCCATTTCCCTCAGGTCAAGGATTACCATCTTAGGCATGAAGCCTCTCTTGGTCCTTCTCTCTCTCCTCCAGCTACTAATGCCTTCCCCTAAGGTTACCTTGTATCGGTCTTATACATATTTTGTATATTTCAGTTAGTATGCATTTTCTCCCCCATTAGAGTGTAAGCTTGTTGAGGTCGGAGACCATTCATTTCTGAATTTGTATCTCCAGTGCCTGCACACAGTAGGCACTCAATAAATGTTTGTTGATTGATTGATCTCCCTGTCCTAATTCTAGCACTGCTTGCAACATAGGTATCATCATCCTCCCTTTTACAGAAGAGGAAACTAAGGCACAAAGAGATTAAATGACTAATTCAATATGGTACAGGGAGTCAGTAACAGATTTAGGAGTTGATCGAGGTCCCTGACTCCAAAATCTAGAGTTCTTCCCATGCATCACAGTTATAGAGATAATAGACAATCTAAAGAGGCAGGTCTGGTTTACTTTGAGTGGTCAATATAGATAGAAATGGTCTCTAAAGGAACTAGAAACCAAAGCAGCACCTGGGTCACAATGGGCCATTCAAGAAAGCTGGGGGTGAAAAAACATTCAATCAACCAAAGCACCCAAAATGCGGAACACCTGCTGTTTTTATGCTGTCCAACTGATTGTCATGAACTCTAAATATTTCAGGTACAAAGGACCCTTAAATGCTTTTCCTCTAGTCCTTGAGATTTAATGTATCTCTGAAGGTTTTTAAAACCTTCCAAGATAACATCCTCTGCAGCCCTCATGCCTACTTTCCTGGCCAGGTGTCATCACCCTTAGTACATCCTGTGGAAACAGCCAGCAAGGCTCATGGTCAAGGCTCAAGGTCATGGGAGTGACTTATCTTTTCTTTCTAAGGGGTTTACAGTCACTCACACATTTAGACTACTTTTGTCTTTGTGTCTTCTTCTGAAGCCATGATTTCAGTCCTTCAGCTTGGCAGTATGTGCCCAGCTCAGTTTTTCCTTCATTATCCCCTGCCATTCCCCAAATAGCCAGGCATTATTACTGCTGTCTTCCAATTAGATAATTCCCTCAGATTATTCTGGTATTCTGATTATCCTTCAGTGATTCTGGTCCTTGCTGTTCCTCTGCCTGAACTATGTGCATTTGTGACAGACATACCCCACGCGTGGCATTCTCTCCCTACTCCCATCTGTCTCCTGGCCTCTCTGACTTCCTTCAGATCTCACCTGCTGCAAGATGCCTTTCTTGGTGGCCCTTAATACAAATGCTTTCCATCTGATATGATCTATAATTTACATCATACATATCCTGTCTGTACACAGTTGTCATTAGATTGCAAGCTCCTTGAGGGCAGAGAATATTTTTGCCTTTTATTATACACCCAGTGCTTATCACAGTACTCAGCACATAGTAGGAGCTTAATAAATCCTTATTGATTGACTTGTCACACAATCACAGAATTTTAGAATTGGAGGGAATCTCAGTGGTGATTTAGCTTGACCCATAACCAAAGGTAATCCCCACTAAAACATCCCCCAAAAGTGATCATCCAACCTCTTCCTGAAGATCTCCAAGGATAGGGGTCTCCCACCTCTTGTAGCTGTCAAAGTCCTTACAGAAAGGATGGGGAGTCCCAAAGACCATGGGAGGTCATCATTTTTTATTTCCTCTCTCTCTATCTGTGTTGCAGTTTTCAGAATGTAACTTAATTTTCCTTACCTGGACAGTAGGACTTCCAGGGAAGTTTCCCAATATATGGATAGATTGAGAGATGCCATGGCATAAAAGAATAAGATTCTCTTGGAATTCAAGAGAAAGATCTAGGTTCAAATCCGCTTCTGGTACTTACTACCTTATGACTTCTAGAAAGAGCATTATTCTCTGGGCCTCAGTTTCTTCATCTATAAAATGAGGGGATTGGATTAGATAGCCATTAGGGTCCCTCCCATCTCCATATCTGTGCTCCAATATGTCTGGATGAGTTGGACTCAATGCCCTTTATAAGCCCTTCCAGCTTTAAATCTATGAACTTCTGATGCATGATTTCATTGGCATAGACATCCCCTCCGCTGGCACTGATCACAACCCTTCTAGGCCTTCTCACCCGTGTAATTCTTGTTCAGGTCTATCTATAAATCCTCCACCCAATCAGGTCCATCGAAGCCACTGGAGACATGCCTCTGTCTCCTTTAAATACTTCAGAAGTATTAATATATCACTCAAGTTGCCTGTATTTTTTAGTCAACTCTTGCTACATGACTTACTCACCTCTTTTTCCAATCAATCAATCAAGAAAGCATTTGGGTGGCAAAATGGATAGAGTCCAAGACTTGGAGACAGAAAGACCTGAGCTTGAAGATACTAAATGTATGGCCCTGGGCAAGTTACTTAACTTCTGCCTCCCTCATCTGTAAAATGGGGACAATAATCAGCCTACCTCCTAGGATTGTTGTGGGATCAAAGGAGATATTGAATGTAAAGCATTTTGCAAACCTTAAAGTTCTATATAAGTGCTAGTTAATATCATTAAGCACTTACTATGTGCTAGATACTGGGGATGCAAATATAAAGAATGAGGCAATCTCTACTCTCAAACAGTTTACAATCTAACAGTCATTACATGGAAAGATCCTCATGGCCACTTACATACCCCAAGCCATGCCTAAGGAAAAAAGAGACAAGGGGAAGGAAAGGGGGATTTTTAAAGTAGCTAACATTTCTGTAGCTTCACTTTAAAGTTTCCAAAGCACTGTACATCAGTTTTGTGTCATGTGAGTAATACTGTTATTATCTCCATTTTCCAGATGAAAATAGAAGTTCAGGAAGATTAAATGACTTGTCCATGGTTACCCATCTACTAAGTGTCAGCTTCAGCTGTAACATGGGCAGCAACCACACTCCCATAAACTGTCTTGGCAGATGGACTAAACCAGGTTGAGGGTAACCAACAGGCTTCAAACCCATCAGTGAGTTAGAGGGATGTCCACCCCAAGCATATGAAGACTTCCCCTGGTGAATGGGCAGGAATGTTCCAATGGCCATGAAGGAGCTGAAGCAGGTGCAGTGGAATACTTACAGCTTGGTCAGACGTGGGAGACACCAAGGTCATCCACTGCACCCTGGGTCATCACCAGTCATCCTGACCTTTGTCTCGCCATTGACTCTGGAAGAGAGAGTGATGTTGACTACTTTGTGCAACTCTGCCTCACTTAAATGCAATTTAGACGGAAGTCAAGTCATCACCATGTGATGTCACTGGTCATCTTTGAAAATGAAGGACAAACACCAATGACTAAATGTCAGAGGTAAGGTTTGAACCCAGGGCTCCTCAGACTCCAAGTCCATTTCTCTTTCCACAACAAATATTAATCAACTGGTTCAGTGAAAGAGACCATTTAATAATATAGAGTAGATCTAGTAATAATAATAATAATAATAATTAGCATTTCTATACTTCTTTATGGTTTGTAAAGCCCTATATATAGTAAGATTTATATATATGTATATACATGTGTGTATATACATTCTTATTTTATTCTCACAACCCTGGAAGATAGCTGCTATTATTACCCTCATTTTACAGTTGAGGAAACTGAAGTTAAGTGACTTATTTGCCCAAAGTCACACAACTGATGTCTGAGGCCAGATTTGAACTCAGGTCTTCTGAACTCCAGGTCCAGTAATTTAATCATTGCTCAACCTAGCCGCAGAGTTTAGGCATCAAGGCAAATAACTTGAAACTATATACAACATATTTTTCGCCTTTTAAAGGGTTGTTCAACAAACATTTCAATTCATTAAGGGTTTAAGCACCTTCCACGTGCAAAGCATTGGTCTAGATACTAAGGATTTAAAGACAAACTCAAAATGAGGTGCCTGACCTCAAGGAGCTTACATCCTATTACATTCCATCCCATTCAAATCACTGAGCATTTATTATGTGCCTGCTGTATGTGCCAGGCAGGGGACTAGGTGCTAAGGATTCAAAGATAAAACCAAAAAGCAGTGCCTGCCCTCAGGCATCTTCCATTCTCCTCATTCCTCATCATGCCAAGATTGACACAGTCATGTGGGATTTCAGCATGCATAGGAAGCTAACATCAGGGGACAGGAGGTATCAGAAACAGATAGACACAGACTTATTACTTAAGAGCTGAATTTTTCTTCCATCTTTGCAAAACGCATCCTTCAGTTCCCAGGGAGCTTTTGTTTCATTCAGGTGTTCAAATTAAAAAAAAAAAATTTGTTGGTCTTGGTATTTGCCATTCTTTGTGGAATGATGTTACCCCACTGATGTCTCCTTCTAATTGAGGAGGATCTGCTAATCAAAAACCTAGCAATCAAGGAAATGATACCCACTGCTGGAAGCCTGCTCGATACAATTAGAAATTCCAACGTGCTTTCATTGTTTATCTTCTTGGTTCACAAGCCCCAAGATAGCAGGAATCAAAGTTATTTGAATGTGTTTAATTTGTACAATAAAAGCCCCAGAGCACTGGGGGCCCTGAAATAGTAATGAGTGATATTGTTAGTGAACTCTGGGTATTCAAACATGATAAAGACGGATTTATGAGATGACTTCACTATTCAAACACTGGTCATTTTATTGGGGCTGGTGCTCCCCTCCCTAACATATATGGCAGCCCCCTACCATTTAGTGAAAGGATGCTTCATTTTTTTTGGTGTCACGGAATCTCTTGGCAATCTGATGAAGGCTAGAGACCCCTCCTCAGAATCATGTTTTTAAAATATGTAATATCATAAAAGAAACCAATTATGTTGAAGTACAGTTATCAAAATGTTAAAAACAAACAAATGACTGCACAGACCCCAGATTAAGAGCCTTTGATTTGTGGGTGGTCTTTGAGAGCTACGATGGCCAAAAATTCATCCACCTGAGGCCAACCTGGAGCGCAGCCTCTTTGAACCTGGGCCTTCACAACACAGATGAGATCCTCTGTGAAACCCCTATGCAAAGCCTTTCCAACCTGGTGGGACCTGGTAGAGCTTATGCCTTTCTGACCAAGCCTTTGAGAGCACATGGTCACTTCCACAATGCAGTGAATCATCAGAAGATTTTAGGAGGTGGTTTGGTCATAACAACAACAGCAATAACATTATTATATGCATAATAAATCATATATAATAGATTATTATATATAACAGTAATAGCAGCAGCTAGCACGTGTATATTTATATAAATATTATCTACAAAATACTTAGAACATATTTTAATTTATATAGATTTTACATATTATTATACTATACTATGCTACAATAATATAATTCATTCCATATTTTTACATCTTAATCTATATTTAATGTATAGTATTAAATATTTATGTATTTCTATTTTGAGGTTTCCAAAGTACTTTGCATATGTTACAGTCTTTGGTCGTCAGAACAACCCAAGGAGTTAAGGGCTATTATTATCTTCATTTTACAGATGAGGAAAATGAGGATGAGAAAGGTTAAGTGAATTCCCTAGGGTCACACAGCTACTGAGTGTCCACTGCAAGATTTGAACTCAGGTCTTCCTGACTCCAATCCAGTACCTCTATCCATCATAACAGAAAGAGCCCTGTCTTTTTAGTGAAAGGATCAGGATTCAAATCTCACCTCTACTCTTTACTTCCTTTGTGAGACCTTCAGCATTGCTTCCTGGACTTCAGTTTCCTTATTGATAAAATGAGGGTATTAGACTAGAGATTTTTTGAGATTTCTCCCAGCTTTAGATATGTGATGGGGTGAATCATTAGAATATGAAAGTTAAACTGGGTCATATATTCTGGGCAGTGCCCTAGTAAAGAGCCCAAAACTTCATTCCTAAAGCACACCACCTCCAATTTCAGGCTCTTATAGAAGTTAAGTACCACCCGCAAGTCATTAAACACTTAAGGTTTTTTTCCCATTAGCGTATACTACTTCCACTGGGACCAGCCAATCACAGCCCTCGAACCCCTAGAGATGTGGCTGGGTCTTAGATAGGGTATGTGAATTTGCCCTGGTCACACAGAAAGTAGAGGGAGTTTCTAATTGCTCAATAAGGTTGAGTGACTTTCCCCTCATTAGACAGCAGTACTAGAGAGCTGCTGAGGGGTTTCACTGGCCTAAGAGTCAGAGGCAGAACCTAAATGCAGGCAGGGATGTGCTGGTAAATGTTTAACAATCAGACTCTCTAGGAGGAAAAAAATTCATGCACACACACTTAAGATTTATCTGAATCATTAACACTTTCTTAAATCTAGATAATCAACAAGCGCACATAGGTGGAGCAGCAGAGAGAGCACCAGCCCTGGATTCAGGAGGACCTGAGTTCAAATCTGACCTCAGAAATGTGACACTTACTAGTTGTGTGACCCTGGGCAAGTCACTTAACCCCATTGCCTAGCCAAAAAAAAAAAAAGATAATCAACAAAACAAAAAAATCAAATTCTGATTTGTAAGAAAGTGTAAATGTTCACCCTGAAAATCTGGCTAGCGCTGGCTCCTAGTACTTCCCCAAATGCAGGTCTTCCTGACTCCAAGTCTAATGTGCTAATATCCAGCACATTTCACTGTCTTTTGTTTCTTTTTCTTTAGAGAGAGGATAGCATAGTGGAAACAGTTCATGATTTGGAATCAGAGGAGTTGGGTTTGAATACCCTCTTCTGCTACTTACTGTGAGAACTTCAGCTCTGTTTCCTGCTCAGTAAAGTGAGGGATTTAGCCTAGACTTTTTATAAATATAAATGGGGTAGACAATCCAGAGAGAGGTGTTTAAGTTACAGTTGCAGCAAAAGTTGAGCCTTTGAAATACGTGTCAAATGCTTTGCAAACTTTGCATTCTGAGCTGTTATTCAGTTGTGTCTGACTTTTCATGACCCCATTTGAGGTTTTCTTAGCAAAGATACTGAAGTAGTTTGCCATTTCCTCCTCTGGCTTATTTTAGAGACGAGGAAACTGAGGCAAACAGGGTTAAGTGACTTGCCCAGGGTCACATAGCTAATAAGTGTCTGGAGTCAGATTTGAATTCAGGAAGATGAGTCTTCCACATTCCAAGCACATTCCAAGTGCTTTATCCACGGTATCACCTTGCTGCACTAATTTCTAGGTAAATACCTGCTATTGATAATATTAATGATAATAGTAATCACTCTGGTTCATCAGGAAGTGCTGTGAGTGTCCAGAGCAGATGGGGATGCTCCAGAGACAAGAATGCTTTCTGAACACCATTGTTCCTGTGTTGAATACTTAATTGAGCTTTCTATTTTGGGCTGAGAAACCCCAAGGTAATCATTCTCTCTGCTCCTGTGGTTTTCCTGAGGTGAGAGTGGTCACAATGGTGCAGGAGATCATGGTCTCATTTAAACAAAGGGTTGGGTTTGTGGGTGGGTTTAATGATAGCATTTGAAAGATGTCTTCAGTCTAGAGTGTCTCATGCCTTAAGAGAGGGCATGGGTGTTTTACAGAAGGATATAGATACATGCAGTTAGTGAGGCTCATCTTGTTGACCCGGGGGCAGCCAGTCTTTATAAAAGGACTACTAGGGTTCTTCTTGGCTGTGAGGAATGAAATTTATTTTGAAGACCTGGGTTCATGTACTAGCCCTGCCATTAACCTTCTGTGTGACCTTGGGCGAGTCACTTTAGGTCTCTGGGTCTTAGCATCCTCACATCCTCACCTATGGGGAGATTGGAGGATACGGATCTCCAGCTGGAAGGAGCCAACACCCTAATCTTGAAGTTGAAGAAACTGAGGAATAGGGAACTGAAGTGACTAATCCCACACCATGCAGGCAGAGTTTCCCACCCCCCCACCCCCACACTGGTAGCTTTGGAGGGGTCAGGAAGTGCCTTTTTTTATTTTTATTTTCCTCCCTCTAGGCCTCCCATGTAAGCTGGACAGATCCCTAAAGCCCCAGAAGCCAAGTGGGGAAAAGTGGGAGCAACTTACGTGTCGCCCGGGAGACAGGTTGGTGTTGCCCCGTCCTCAGAAGAGACGCGGGACGGGGGGTGGGGGAGGTGGGGCAGCCACTCTCCGAGGTCCTGGGCACCGCTGTCCTGTTCTCAGGCTGGAGACAAGACCCTAATTCCTCCCCCTCCTTCCTTTCCTGCTGCGCCTCCTTGCCTCAAGCCGGGCTGCCGCCTTGCCAACTACCCGCCCGCCCGCAGTGCTGGCAAACGAGGCGGCCCCTGAGCTCGCCCCTGCACTGGGGCATTGTGCCAATCCTACCGCCTACAGAGACCACCGAGGGTGGGCCGGGGGTTGGGGCTGGGCCCAGGGCGAATGCAACCACAGCCACCCAGGGAGTGCCGCCTCGCGGCCTCCTCCCTGTTCTCAGCCCCCACCAGACCACTGGGTCAGAAAAGTCCAATCCTGCCTCCTCCCCCTCCCCCCAACAAGGGAGGGGCTACTTACCTGAGAGTGGTTTAGAGAACTAAATTCATTAGTTATTGAGTCGTGTCCGACTCCGCGTGACCCCATTTGGGGTTTTCTTCTCAAAGATATGATTTGCCATTTCCTTCTCCAGTTCGTTTTACAGATCAGGAAACTGAGGTAAACAAGGTGGAGTGAAGACTTATCATGAGTTCAAATCTGGCTAAACTCACTGAATTTTAGAGAATAACCAATCCAACTCCTTTTTAATGAGAAAGAAAGTGAAATTGGGAGATGGGCAGGGATTTGCTCGGCTCTTAGACATCATTGAAATAGCCTAAGACTTAAAGCTGAAAGGGACCCTGGACAGCATCTCCTCCAATTCTCACATCTTTCCAAGGAGGAAATTGAGGCCCAAAGGGCAGGATCCATTTGCCCAGGGTTGTATTGAAGTTTGTGGCAGAGATAGTTACTAGAATCGAGATCTTTTCCACACTAATTCCAGGAGCCGACCCACAATCCCACACTTCGTCTCATTTAAACAAGAAGCATTTGCTGGGGTGCTTGAAACATCCTTCCTCAAACAGAAGCATTCCACTTGAAGCCCTGGACCTGGAAAGCACCACTCAGGGAAGGAAAGGGCTAAGATGGCTGACTTCACCTGTAGGCAGAGAAGGTAGAAGCCTACCTGGAGAGATTTGAGATGGCTAATTCTCACACTTTTGGAACTTCCAACATTAAGATCCATTCCTCTTGGGTAAGTATTGATTCTCCAAGTCACCCTTTAACAAAACGCAGATGCTACTGAGGCAGATTCACATTAAGACCCCAACACCTTCTATGGATCGATGGTATTAAATGATTTCCTCCTTGACAGGAGAAACTTGAAAAAGGATACATCCAAGATGGAATCAATCCTTCTAAAGATTGCTTGTTGTGTGATGGGGAAACCTTGGAATTCAAGAGGCTTCTGAGATAATTGGTCCATGGAAAGCTAACCTGCGCAGACTTCTTGAGAGACTGGATCACTTGCCTGTTTATAAAACATCCCCAGAGAATTCAGGGGGGTGATGGTGGTCATGATAACTGTTTACCATAACTACCTATTTCCCATAGCAGAGTTAGTTGGGCTTTCTAATGAGCAGGTGAAGAGAATTGATGGATGTCCAACTCCACAAATGCTGAGCAAAAAGACAGACCATCCATCAGTTCTGCCAAAACTTTCTGACCCAAATATGGGCTTTGAAAGTGTATTTCCAATGAAGGAGATGATGTATACCATGGCTAGGCAGCAGGACTGAGCCCAGAGGCTAGTTCTTTCTTGGTTAGGACTACTAGAAAGAATCCTAGGGAACTCATTCAACCCCTGGAGAACCAACATATTTACTAATGATCCAAAATTACTAGTGATCTTTTAGTTGGCCATTTCTCAATCCTCATTCTCCTTCACCTCTCTGCAGCCTTTGACACTGTCGATCACTCCCTCCTCCTCAATACTCTCTTTTCTCTAGGTTTTTGGGATACCCCCTGTCTAGGTCCTCCTATCTCTCTGATTGTTCCTTCTGAGTCTCCTATGTTGGAGCCTCCTGCAAACCATGCCTCTAACCTCAGAGTCCCTCACAATTCTATCCTTCGTCCTCTTATCTTCTTCTTCCACTGTACTTCACTTGGAGATCTCATCATCTTCCCTGGGCTTAATTATCATCTCTGTGCCAATGATCCTTAAATCTACCTATCCTGCCCCAATCTCTCTGCTGATCTCCAATCTCATATCTCCAATTACTTCCAGACATCTCAAACTCAATGCATCCAGAACAGAATTCATTATTTTCCCCCAAAACCCTACCCCCTTCTACCTTCCCTGTTACTGTAAAGGGCAACACCATCTTACCAGTCCCTCTAGCTTCCTGGATTCCTCACTATCTGTCTCACTCCTATATCCAAGCTACTGCCATGACCTGTAGATTTCACCTCTGCAACATCTCCCCAGGAGGCCCCTTTCTCTCCTCTGACACTGCCCCCACTGTGGTGCAGGCCCTCATCATCTCACACCCAAACTGCTGCAGTAGCTGCTGGTGGGTCTGCCTGCCTCAAGCCTTTCCCCACTCCAGTCCATCTTCTATTCAGTGACCAGACTGGTTTTCCTAAAACACAAGACTGATCGTGTTACACACACCCTACTCAATAAACTCCAGTGGCACCCTATCACCAGCAGGATCAACTATAAAATCCTCTGTCTGGCATTCAAAACCCTTCATGACCTAACCCCCTCTTATCTTTCTTATATTATACTCCTCAATCCAGTGACGCTGACCTGGCTGTTCCATGAAGATGCTTCATTTCTCAGGCATTTTCTATGGCTGTCCCCCCATATCTGGAATGCTCTACCTCTATCTTTCCACCTACTGACCTCCCTGGCTTCTTTTAAATCCCAACTAAAACTTACCTTCTCAGGAAGCCTTCCCCCAAACCTTCTTAATTCCAGTGCCTTCCCTCTATTAATTATTTCCTATTTATTCTGACTATAGCTTATTTTGTATATTTTTGTTCGCATGATATCTCCACCATTGGATTGTAAACTCCTTGAGGGCAGGGACTGTCTTTTGTCTTTTTTTTTTTGTATCCCTAGCACTTAGCACAGTTCCTGGTACATAGTAAGCACTTAATAAATGTTGATTTATTGATTAAAAAAATACTGATAGTCGATTGCCCATCTGCCAGACCAAGTATAGCCCTACAAGTCTATAATGGTCCTATTGGTCAGCTCATGCCATCTACTAGTATAAGAACAGAGAGATCAGTCAGGGACAAGGAAACTGGACTCATTAGACAAGTCACTTGACTAATTTATGATGTTATGAGAAACCTGAAGAAATAGTTAAACATGTATCTAGGCAACAATGCTAGAGATTGCCCAGGTGATGACTTGTCTGTTACTGAGTGTCTGGGTATGCTTGTTTATCATGTTCATTTATCATGCTATCATGTTCATTTGACTGTTTTGTCTTATGATTACACTATAGTAATGACTTTGTTAGCATTTTACATATGCAAGACTAATGCTTATGGTTAAGTGGTACTTTTTTATGTAGGTCTATTGAGGTAGCATTATTGTTACAGCTAGCTAGCTTTGCTCTCTTAGCCATGCTTTGCTTTGTTGTATATAATTAATTGCTCTGTGCTATGGATATTCATGTACTCTTGAACTGTGCATGTTTTATGTCTGGTGTGTAACTTGGGCATGTTGTTTCTATAGGTGATGTTCTGCAGAGTGCCATGAATATTCCATGAATCATGAATGTCAGGCAACAAGCAGGTAAATATTATTAATATATACTTGCTTTCTTTATTTTTGACAGTATCGTGGGTTGGTTCCCTGTAACACCAAGAACATCCTTGTTGCTTTAAAACACTGACATTTGTGTTTATTCTGTGAATGCAGAAGATTCAAGCTTTCCATTCACTGATTGTTGCAAGGGACTGCAAGATGTTTTGGACCAGGGAGGAATGTCATCAGCCTTCCAACCAAGCCTCGGGCATTTGGCACACAGCTGCACATACAGAAGGAAATGTGATTCATGTTTGACCAAGATTAGCCGCAACTATTCTGCATACCTCCGTAAGGGCCAGGGTTGGTGCCAGAACTTCTTGGGGAAAAGATATGTGTGGTTAAAGAAACTCTTTGGGAGAAATACTTCAACAGAGGATGCTCCAGGGAGTAGAGAAAGAGGTTCCTTTTGGCTGGTTGTTGCTTTTGAAAGTACCCCCATCCCAGCTCAGCAGCCAATCTAACATCTGTCTCTTCACCTTGTGGTTATCTTTCCAGACCCAGGTACAGAATGTTTGGGCCTCCTCTGAATGGGGAAGCAGGAATCTGCCATTGTAAATCATCCTACCTTTCCAGAAGCTAATTCCCCCTGCTCTCCCACACAGGTATTGCATCAGCAAGAATGCTGAACAAGCTTCTAAGGGCTGATCTTGACATGTCCTCTACTGCTCATATAATAACATTGAAGCCTCATTTTCACATAATCTTACATTTTTCTTATTCATCCATTTTCTCAACAAACATTTACATTCATTGTGTGCAATGCTGAAGGGAGATTCAAAGAAAAATAATGTGTGATCTCTGTCCTCAAGAAGCTTTCAAAATCACTGATAATTGACCATAAGAGAGGAAGTTTGGGGTCATGTAGCAGTTCTCAAACTGTTTTTTTCTCAGCTAGGTGGTACAGTGGATGGAGTGCCAGACATCAAGTCAGGAGGGCCTGAGTTCAAATTCTGTCTCAGATACTTACTAGCTGTGTGATCCTGGACCACGTCACTTAACTTCTATCTGCCTCACTCAATTTCTTCAACTGTAAAATGGGGATAATAATTGTACTCTGGGGCAGTCAGGTGGCACAGTGGATGGAGTACCGGCCTTGGAGTCAGAAGGTCCTGAGTTCAAATCTAGCCTCAGACACATAACACTCACTAGCTGTGTGACTCTGGGCAAGTCGTTTAACCCCAATTGCCTCACCAAAAATAAATAAATGAATAAATAAAATAATTGCACCCTCTCCCAGGGTTGTTGTGTGGATCAAATGAGATAGTAATGGTAAAGCACTTGGCACACTCAATAAATGGTGTTTAATAAATGTTTCCTTCTCTTATACTCTTGAAAATTGTTAAGAATCCTAAATATATTTTGTACTCCTGCTACCATGCTGTTCCTGCTCCTGCTGAATCTTCCAAAATGTTAGGCTGAAAAAAAAAATCCAACCCCATCAACATCCGAAAAGGTGAGGTGTGACTTTACCACCTAAGGCATAATATTACCTGGTTTACACTTCCCAAGAAACTCCTTAAGAATCTATCTAGCCATGTTTTGAAATAATTTCTTCCGATGGTGAGGAAAAAGCTTCCGCATAAAGAAACGCTTCAAAGATCAGACCAGAAGTTTCTGGGGCTGGTTTGGAGCTGGTCTAATGACTCCATTTTTCCTGACTGACAAAACAGTTTCCAATGCCTTCATGGCCAGCAGTGGTTAGTCATGGGGTGCCCACAGTTGACGGAACATGGCCCTAGCCGCCAAACAAAACCCAACAGCCTCATTTAATCACGAGGCCCAGAGTACAGTTGTCCCTTTTCCCACGTAGGCATTTGGGAATTGACGGTGGTTGCTCCACCATCACCTCCAGCTTCACCTAATAGACAAATAACACATAGAATATTTTTGAAAAAGAAGACAAAGTTGGGGTTTATGTGGTCATAATCTCCTGTCATCAGCCATCACCTCCTATACATTTATAATATTCTATTTTGTATTATAGTTTCACCTGTGACTCCAGGTCCCCCAAAGAGCTCTAGGCTCACACAGACTGGGTTTAATCCTAAGGGGCCTTGACTCCTAACAGGACCAGTTTTTCTCTTTGGCTATTACCCCTTCTAAGAAAATTGTTAAAATAAAGTTTATATACAGTTATATAGTATAGTCCACTAGACCTATTAGACTCTCTATGGAACATACATTGGGGGGCTGCTAAATAAATAATCCTCATTCTCTCCCCCATTAGACTGTGAGCTCCTTGAGGGCAAGGACTGCCTTTAGCTTTTCTTGGTATGCCTAGTGCTTAGCGCAGTGCCTGGTGTACAGTAGGTGCTTAAGAAATACTTATTCGCTGACTGACTGACTTTGATTCTGTCTGAGCAACTCATACATATAGCAGGGAGGTTTGACCAGGTCCAGATCTCCCGGTCACTCGTGTCATGGCTTTTGTCTTTTAGCTACAGGGTCATCCTCTGATGGGCTCCATTGCTAAGGAAGCCTTCTTCTCTTATGAGGTCCAGTGCCCTGATGCTTTGAACTCAGGAACTTTCAAACTTGGAAAATCTTGATTTGCATGGACAATCTAGTCTCTGGTATGTGCTCAGAAAAAGGAAATAGAAATAGAACCATGAATTTCCCCCCTCAGTCAACCTGGGCAAGCCTTGTGTTTCTAGGCAGCTAATTGTTATAAGAGACTGAATGCTGATTTAGAGCTAGGGAGACCTGAGTTCAAATCCAGCTTCAGACCTTTACTAGTTGTGTGACCCTGGGAAACTACTACTTTACTAGTTGTGGGACCCTGTGATCTCTGTTTCTCAGTTTTCTCATCTACAAAATGGGGATACACATAGCGCCTACTTCAGGGCTGTTCCAAGGATCAAATAAGGAAAGTGCTTTGCAAACCATAAAGAGCTATATTTGAGTGGTTGTTATCAGCTATCGTGGGTTTCTCCTGAAAGTCACCATTGTCTATTCTTGGGGCAAGCAAGGCAAGGAATTCTTATTCTATTAGACTCCAGGCTGGAAGTATAAGGGAGAAAACGTGCAAAAAAAAAAAAAAAAAGCAAAGAGAGCTAAGCTAATTCATAATTTGCTCTTAAAGATCCTGGGAGATCTTCAGGGATGATTCATGTATGTCCTTAACTGTGAACAGAAGCTACAGGAGGGAGGAGCAGGGTTGGGTTTTGATGTACAAAGCTACAGAAAGGACCAGGCTTTCTCCTAGCTGGGGGTGGAGCTAAACTAGGCAGAGTCGAATGATTTTACTTTATTAATTTGGGGTAAAATTCTCAAAAGCTAGAACTAAACTGGCTCTGGGGTTTTCCTGCTGATTGATCCTCAAGCCAAGATGACTTCGGGTGCCATTTTGCTAAGACAAGGCTGAGCTCTTAGCTCCCCGAGGGCACACTCATTTATTCATCCTCCCTGCCTCCTTACACGTACAAAAGAACTCTAGAGAAATGAAATTACAGGTAGTAGGAATTACCTCACTGGAGGAGAGGGGTGGGGATGTGTCTGGTCCTGGCTGGCAATGCCCGCCTCAAAGCACAGGAGGAAAGAATACTTTTCTCCTTCCCCTTTTCCCTTCAATTTCAGTCCAGATAGGTATGACAGTTACATTATTAATTATTTATGACCCGAAGCTAGATTTGGAAATTATGGAATGTTGTGAGTGAACTGGTTTCTTTTTGTTTACTTTAGTAGGGTGTTTTGTTTTTTTTTAAAAGACTTGAAAGGGGGAAAAAGAAACATTCTTTCTGTCTTAAAACATTTTGATGAGTTAAGTGTAAATGAATCAGAGGCATAAGGATTTAATTTCTCTTCAAATAAAAACAGGCTTCAAAATTAAAAGGGGAGGTGGGAGGCTTGTTGGCAGAAATGTAACTTGTTTTTCGACAAAATGAGCCTGGGGGGGACGTAATATTAATTTGTGCTATTTAATAAGCCCAAGATGTAAATGAATTCACCCTTCCCTCTGGGGGTTTAAAATGGGCTTTCTTCAGGGACAAGGATTGTGTTATTCCTCAATCTTTGACACATGGAGAGTTTGTGGCTGCCAAATGCATTTTCTGTTAATCAGCAGACTGGTGACTATTCCTGTCTTGCTGGATTAAATAACCCTCTCAGGAGGGGAGCTGGACATTCTTAATTAGACTCTTCAGTTGAAAAGTTCTGCTGGAGCTGTTTGTAGTAATTGACATTTCGTGATATGGGCTTGGCTCTCTAGTCCATTTCCTCTGCCACTTGGTTCCACCTCGTAATTCATAAAGCAGGGACTTTCCAAGCATCCAAAACTGTCCCTGGGTGGAGGTGAGGGAGAACAGGAGTGGAAATCAAAGGTAATGATTTTTTTTTAAGATCAATATCTCATGCAGAAAGTCTACTGAGGCATGGTGGGGTGGGACAGTTCTGAATCGGTGGCCCTAGAACACATGCAGATGAAATCATAGATCCTTGAATTAATGAAGTAATATTATAGATGAGTCAACTTCAGCTGGCCTAGAAGCTCGGCTACCCCTAGAGAGGAGTGTTGGATGGAATGAAGCACATTGCATGAACTCCTCAAACCAGACACTTTTGTGTAGATGAAATTAGTTTAAAATAAGCACTCAGTGCAGTTTTGAAAAGGAAAAGCGGTCCCAAAGGGTCAGCATTCAGCTAAGTTTAGAAAGGGTTTAGGAGCAATTCTACTCTATTCACTTTGGAGATGGTGGGAGATTTACAGTCCAATTTCACACACACACACACACACACACACACACACACACACACACTACAATATAAATGGAAAAAATATTTTAAAAAATTCAAACCATGAAGTTACACCCTGTATAATTGCAATGACCAAGTTTGGCCCTGGAGAAAAGATGAGAAAACGCACCCACTCTACTTTCTTTGCAGGGGTGGGGGATTGTAGGCAGGGAACATTACATACATTGTCAAACATAATCAATGTGTTGCCAAGTTTTGTTAAAATACCTTTTTTCCCTTTTTTTTCTTCCCCTTTTCTATTTAATTCATTGTTATAAGAGATGGCTTACTGGAGACAAGAAGAAAATATGGAAATGTTGGTGATGTAAAAACAAAAGATACCTAGAAATTTTTTCTTTTAATTCTGCTCCAAGTCCCTGTTTCTCCTTCCCCCAATTTTTTTCTCCTACCATTAATGCAACACGGTGTTGAGAATGAACAGTTTTTTGAAATACAATGCTGAGTAAAAAGGAACAAAAAATGGCAAACATTCCCAATATTCAAGGCTCAAGTCATACTAGGAGGTAGACCATATTAAAATGAGGTCCTCAGTGTGTGCTTTAGATCATAGCCCACAGGGGCCAATATCACCCGCCATCAAAGGAAATACCACCCCTAGTCTCGGAAGTCTGCCTCTACCCAAACCTGAGTAGGATAAAATCAATTCAGGCCTGGTTTGGAGTTTGACCAAAACAAGAAGATTCGAGGCAATCTCATTATCAGAGATGTCCTTCTGAAGAACTTTGGACAGAAAGCTGGCAAGGTGGAGCTCTGAGTCTCCAAGACACAGATCACCAAGAAAAATCATTTTTAACAGATTCCCGGACTTGGGGTCCTCAGAGATCACTCAGTCCAACTCTTATTTACAGATAAAAAAACTGAGGCTTGGAGAGAAGTGACTTTGTGAAAGCTGAATTTCTAAAGAGCATATTCTATGGGGGCAGCTAGGTGGTAAAGTGGATAGAGCAACAGCCCTGGAGTCAGGAGAACTTGAGTTCAAATCCAGACTCAGACACTTGATGCTTACTAGCTGTGTGACCCTGGGCAAGTCACTTAACCTCACTCCCTCCAAAAAAAAAAAGAGTATATTCTAAGCCACCCCTCCTTTTTCAGGTGTACTGGTAGGAACTAGTAACAGAATCCAAGAGTACTCATTATCTTGGATAGAGCATCACAAGGAGGTAACAAGTCAACAAGCCTTTATTAAGTACTCGCTGTGTTCCAGGCACTGTGCTAAGTGCTAGAAATGAGTACAAAAACAAGTAGAAGGAAAGTCAGTCCCTGCCTTCAAGCAGCTTACATTCTAATAGGGGAAGACAACTCAGAAAAGGAAGCTGAAAAGGGGGTAGGGGTGGGAATGAAAGTGTTGAAAAGGGGGTGTGGTAGAGGAAGTCCATAGAGCCAGGAGTGGAGTCTGGAGAGGACAAGTCTAGAGACCACACGTAATGGGGTTCAAAGGAGCACTAGGTAGGATCCCTCTACCCAAATAGCAACTCTATTCTTATCTTTTCACCATTAGAGATTCATTCCTTTAGACTTTAAAGGATGTTAAAATGAGCATACCCCAAGAATTATAAGTCATAGGATAACAGAGTTAGAGACAGAAGGGACCTTAAAGACTTTCTAGCAGAACCTGCTCTTTTCATTTGAGAGGACAGGACCCTCCATCTCAAACAAGTCGGAGGCCCAGTAGCTGCTCATACATAGGGCTAAGACTCAGCAAAGAAGCTTTGAGCAGATCCACTTATGATCTGAGCCAGCTGGATGTCCCCACCACACACACTCCTGGGGGCTCATATTGATCATATCAATGCCAGATTGAATGCCAATACCCAATTCCCTTTAGCTCTAGACTAGCTCAGAACTTCTGAGCTCAGGAGATGGATCATGATCAGCAGCAGGGATCACAGGCATGCACCACCATGACCAGCCAACCTCCTCATTTTACAGATGAGGAAACTGAGACTCAAAGAGGGAAGAGATTGGCCTACAGTCCTACAGTCACAGTACGACTGGCAGGATTTTAATCTAGGCCCCCTTGACACTAGGTCTAGAAGTTTATCCAATAAAGCCATTATAAATTAACAGATTATGGAGATGAGTCGGTAGACAGTTGAGACAAAGACCCTCTGGGAATTCAACAGAGAACAGGTATATGAATGGTGTATGTATTTTGGAAGGGGGGAAGGAGATAAGGCAGGAGAGAAGGAGAAAGAAGGGCACTGAAAAAGGAGGTGGACTAAAGCCAAAGACAGAGAGTATTTCAGAATTTTGCCTGCGGCTGGCCCTGACGTTGGATTCCATTCTGCTAAATATTAAACAGAGGCTGAGTTAGAAGACCTAGGGAGCTCCTTCTGTTTTTATTTATTTAAAGCATGCCCATCTTGTACACCTTGTGGGTAGGAATAAAAAAAAAATACAAGGTACAAACTTTTGGATACAAGTCAAAAATGACGATCTAACATTTAAGGGCACAAGTTTATCTCAGAAAGATGGAGGACCAGCTGCTCCACGAGGCCTAAACCAAGAGTACAGTCTGTATGTCGATAAACCAGATCAGCAACCAGGCCAGGGTGACCAGGGCTTTGTCCCAGAATGCCAAACTTTAGAGAGCCATCAGCATCACGTCCAAAGTTAGATATTAACCTAATTCCTGAGTTAGCAGGGATAATTAAAATAGGAAATTATGAGAGACTAACTTCCTTTACTAGATGAGCTCCTTCCCAGCCCAGTCTCATCCTGCTCCTCTGGTTCTTTCTGGTCATTTCATATTATTTTCCTGGAACTGCATTATTTAGCCAACCCCCAACTGAATTGAGTGTACATTTTATGCTGCCTGCCCTCGTCACAAAAATTGCTAGTTATGACTCTGTGATAACCTATGGCTCTATTGTGCAGGGAGGATGACATTCCCAAGATAAAACTTTTGTAGGAAAAAAAAGGGGGGCCTCTAATCAGAAGTATCACATACATTTATCAGGGTCTGGCCGCATTCCGGATGTTGTACGGAACAATTCGAGCCTGGCAGGCCCACAGTTTGAAATTTCTATTCAATAAAGCAGAGACGTTATAGCCGATGTGTTTCTTCCTTGGCATTGAAGACCGTTGGGTCCCACAGAGGCACTGCTGACCAGTTCTGAGATGGTGACAGCTGCCTCGTTCTAGAGTGCTTGAAACGCTGCAAAGGGAATCACATACATGATTTCATTCTGCTCTGGTTCCTCATCCCAGCAAACACATGCCCCCGATCTCTCAGGCACAGCGCCAGTCCAATTCAAACCCTAGCAGGTCACAGCAACTTGGCCATGAGCCTTCCCATCATCGGAGAACCAGTTTATCTAAACACACCCAGGCCCGCCACCTAGTGGCCAGGTGATGAATTTCTTCACCGTAACAACTAAGAAGGAAAGAGTTTAAATTTACATAGTATCTGAGAATTGCATACATTGTCTCATTGACCTACCCAAAAACCCCGTACAAGTGAGAGAACTGCGGTTCAGAGGGGATTTGCCCATGGTCACAGAGCTAGGAAACATCAGAAACAGGATTGAAATTTGACTCTGAAACTGGTATTTTTCCTGCTGTTTCTCATTAAGGACTAGTGATCAGTGGAAAGCAGGAGGAGCCTGGGCTGGTGGTGTTGGGCTGTGCCTTAGACTATCGCTGGGAAGCCCAGTGTTTTGGAAGAAGGAACAGTAAGATTGTGGGAGTCCCTTTCGGGGAAGAACAATACAGCCCTGGGGAGTCTGGTTACCAGGATAGTTTCCTCCGGGTGTCTATGTTTGTGTTCCTCTGTTCCATGTATGTCCCCAGGGAAAGGCTCATGCTTTGGCCTGTACCCTGAGGTGCTGGAAGTTTCAGGTACAGTATATACCAAAGGACTGGGCAGTAATGAGGTTGCATCATGGGGTAGTGACAGCCACATCTTCAGGAGGCAGCACGGCGTCTTGGAAAGAGGACTGAATTTGGAATCAAAGGAACTAGATTTGGATCCTGATTCTGCTGCTAGGCCAAGAGTGTAGTCTGAATATCAAACCAGATATGGAACTAGGCCAGGGTGATCAGCCCTTTGTCCCAGGGTGCTGAAATTTATTTCAACAAATTTTTATTGTACTTACTATCTTGTGACATTAAGCAAGTCTCTTCACCTCTTTAAAATTCAGTTTCTTTTTCTGTATAATGAAGGGGTAAGACTAGATGATCCTAGGTGCCTTCCAGCCCTAATTTCTAGGATCTTATATGACCTATTGAGGCCTTCTCTGTGCTGGAGGGCATTGTCTCTGTTAAAGATTTAAAACCCTGATAGCAATTTACTAAAGCAGAGAAGTTATAGTCTTTATTGACAGATGGCCCTCATTCAAAAAACTCCATCTCCTTGGAATTTTAGGAGGTAGCATAGTACAGTGGAAAATGCCCTGGTTCTAGAGTGTGAAGACCCGAATTATAAGCCTGCCTCTCTGATGCTCACTACCTACATGGCCTTGGGCAAATCACTAAACTTTCAGTGTCCTCATCTGCAAAATGGGAGGGCTGTGCTCTCGGTCCCTTCTGACTCTAGATGGATGATGTTGTTATTATTATAATCGTTGCCCATGTATTATAATCATTATTATAATTTGTTATTATTACCATGCCATGCTACATGACCTGCGTCTCCGACCTTACACAGATTAGATTCAGACTTAGAGTTTTCTCATACAAAACTCTTTGGCTTGGACTGCCACGTAGGGTTTGAGTTTTTGGGGTTTTTTGTTTTGTTTTGTTTTTCCTGGGAGGTTCCTCTGAGTTCAAATCTAGCCTCAGACATTTAACAAGTTATGGGACACTGGGCAAGTCATTGTAACCTCTGTTTGCCTCAGTTCCCTCAGTTGAGATATGGAGGTAACAGCTACTCCCTCACAGACTTGTGAGGATCCAATAAGGTAAGCTTTGTAAAGATCTTAACACAATGTCAGTACACAGTAGGTGTGATATAAATGCTTATTTCCTTCCTCTTTCCTTTTCTTCCTACATAGGTCCGCATACACACACACACACACACACACACACACACACACACACACACACACA
>NW_020954588.1:30199823-30352849 GCF_900497805.2 Vombatus ursinus
CACACACACACACACACACACACACACACACACACACACACACACACCCTTAGCTCTTATTCAAGTAGTCAGGTTAACAAAGCATTTATTCCCAAAACACACACACAAAGTATTCACATCTGAGATCATAAACAGTCAAAACATTCCTTCCCTTCTTGTGGGCCTCCACCTTTTGCCAGAGACTTTCAGACTTACAGTACTGCCCTGGGTGGGTTTTTCCTACAGAGAAGACAGATATCTTTGTATCATGAGAGAGTCAAATGGTTTTCTCCTCTTATGAAATCTACCTCCCCAGGGACCTGCACCATGGCTCTAGACTTGAAGTCACCATGAGGTTGAGCCACAACTCCCAAAGCTGGGAAAGAACTCCAGGTTGTTAAGAAGTCAGGTCCCTTCCCCCAGAACTGCACAGTCCATACAACTTACATAACCAGGGATGGGCAAGGTTCGAGTTTACTCCTCCTTGTCATGACCCTGGGGCTCATTGCTACTCGTTGCTGGCTCACATCCCACCCCACTCCCCAGGGCCTGGGTTTGGGCTAGAAACTCCCAGACACTGCTCAGCTACCTTCATCCATTGCCATCCCTATAGTCCAAATCCATGTGTACCCTCTTTCTTTTATCTTCCCTCTTAATCTCTGGGAGGAGAGAGTGAGGCCAGGGACTTTGCACAGCCCTGCCTCACTTAAATCCAATTCACTTGCAAGTCACGACATTACCTTCCTGGACAAACAACATCTCTTAATCTCTAGTGCTCCCTACTCTGGACTCTTTCATAGGTCTAGCCAAGAGTGTGGCAGTCCTATAGAGGTCATTGTCAATGCAGAATCAACCAGGACCCAGGACAAAGCAAATTCACACCTTGTCAAAGAATCCATATCAAGTCAAGGAAGTGTTGCACATTGGAGAAAGAAATACCCAAGAAAGAGAGTTTAGACCTCATTAAAGACACTAAAAGAGAGGACTGCATCGTCATGGGAGCATGCCTGGCCATACCTACATTACCCTTACTAAGTGATTTGCCCAATATGGAGGCTAAGGAATGGGGAAGCTGGGACTGGAATCTAACTCCTCTGACCATGTGATCAACTGGATTTTTTTTTTGTTTCTCTCTTTTTTTAAATTTAATTTATTTATTTTAATTTTCAACATTCACTTCCATAAAATTTTGAGTTCTAAATTTTCTTCTCCTCCCACTTCTTCCCCTACCCCCAGATGGCATACAATTTGATATAGGCTCTACATACACATTCATAAGCATATTTTCCCATTAGTCATGATGTAAAGAACCATTAGAACCAATGGGAGGAACCAGAAGAATGAAGCAATAAAGCAAAACAACAAAGGAAAAGGAGAGCAAATAGTATGCTTCTATCTGCATTCAGACTCCGTATTTTTTTCTCTGGGTGTGGATAGCAATTTCTATCATGAATCTTTTAGAATTGTCTTAGATTCTTGTGTTGCTGTGAAGAGCCAAGTGTATCTAAGTCACTCAACCTATGATGTGACTGTTACTGTGTACGACATTCTCCTGGTTCTGCTCATTTCACTCTGCATCAGTTCATGTAAGTCTTTCCAAGTTTTTTAAAATTCTGCCTGCTCATCATTTCTTATAGTATTCCATTACATCCATATACCACAACTTGTTCAGCCATTCCCCAATTGATGGGCATCCCCTCAATTTCCAATTCTTTGCCACCACAAAAAGAACTATTATAAATATTTTTATACATGTAGGTCCTTTCCCCATTTTTATGATCTCTTTGGGATACAGACCTAGAAATGGTATTGCTGGGCCAAAGGGTATGCACAGTCTTATAGCTCTTTGGGCATAGTTTCAAATTTCTCTCCAAAATGGTTGGATCATTTCACAACTCCACCAACAATGCATTAGTGTTCCAATTTTACCACATCTTCTCCAACATTTATCATTGTCCTGTTTTGTCATGTTAGCCAATCTGATAGGTGTGTTGTGGTACCTCAAAGTCATTTTGATTTGCATCTCTCCAATCAATAGTGACTTAGATCATTTTTTCATATAGCTATAGATAGCTTTAGTTTCTTCCTCTGAGAACTGCCTGTTCTTATCCTTTGACCATTTACCAATTGGGGAATGACTTGCATTCTTATAAATTTGACTTAGTTCTCTATATATTTTAGAAATGAGGCCTTCATCAGAAACACTGGTTGTAGAAATTCATTCCCAGTTTTCTGCTTCCCTCCTAATATTGCATGTATTGGCTTTATTTGTGCAAAAACTTTTCAATTTAATGTAATCAAAATTGTCCATTTTGCATTTCATAATATTCTCTATCTCTTGTTTGCTCATAAATTCTTCCCTTCTCCATAGATCTGAAAGGTAAACTATACCTTGCTCTTCTAGTTTGCTTATAGCATCAGTCTTTATATCTAAATTGTGTATCCATTTTGATTTATCTTGATATAGGGAATAAGATGTTGGTCTATGTCCAGTTTCTGTCATACATTTTTCCAGTTCTTGCCAAATAGTGAGTTCTTATCCCAGAAGCTGGAGTCTATCAAATAGTAGATTACTATAGTCATTGACTGTTGTGTCTTGTATACCTAGCCTATTCTGCTGATCCACCACTCTTTCTTAGCCAGTACCAAGTAGTTTGGTGATTGCTGCTTTATAATACAATTTAAGATCAGGTGCAGCTAAGTCACCTTTGCTTGCATTTCTTTTCATTAGTTCCCTTGATTTTCTGGACCTTTTGTTCTTCCAGATGGATTTTGTTATTGTTTTTTCTAACTCTATAAGATACTTTTTTGGTAGTTTGATTGGTATGGCACTGAATAAGTAAATTAGTTTAGGCAGAATTGTCATTTTTATTACATTAGCTCAGTCTACCCGTGAGTAACTGATATTTTTCTAATTATTTAGATCTGACTTTATTTGTGTGAAAAGTGTTTTGTAATTGTGTTCATATATTTCCTGGTTTTATTTTGGTAGGTAGACTCCCAACTATTTTATAGTATCTACAGTAATTTTAAATGGAAGATCAACTGAGTTTTTAAAGGTATGGAGGAAGAGCCCTGCATACCTTCACAGAGGCAGGGGAGTACAGGATGAGACAGAGTTTGGTTTGGCTGGAATATGATTTCATGAAAGGGAAGCATTTTAAAAAATGCTCAAACTATTGTGGTGAACCTGGACTCAAGGAATGTGTGATCACATTTGGAAGATACTTAGACAATGTCACAAAATGATGTAAGAACACTGGGGGAAAGAGAGACGGTATTCAACCGAGAGGAGCGAAGAAAGATCTTGGGGAAGGAGGTGAAATTTGAGGTATCTTAAAAAACATCTTAGGGTTCTGAGTAAGGTTTAAATATTGGCATCTTGTTCCATCGTATCTGACTCTTCATGACCCCATTTGGGGTTTCCTTGGCAAAGATACTGGAGTGGTTTGCCATTTCCTTCTCCAGCTTATTTTACAGATGAGGATACTGAGGCAAACATGGTTAAGTGACTTGCCCAGGGTCACACAGGTAGTAAGTGTCTGAGGCTGGATTCAGACTCAGGAAGATAATGAGTCTTCCAACTGTGATATACTTAGCTCTTCTCAGCAATACAATGATCCAAGACAACTCCAAAAGAGTCATGATGGAAAATGTTATCCACAGCCAGAGAAAGAGCTATGGAGTGTGAATGTAGATTGAAGCATACTATTTTCACTTTTTTTTTCCTTGTGGTTTTTTCCCTTTTGTTCTGATTCTCCTTTCACAACATGACTAATATGGAAATATGGTTAATATGATCTTACATATATAACTTATATTGGATTGCTTGCTATCTTGGGGAGGGGGGAGGGAGAAAAATTTAGAACTCAGAATCTTATGAAAGTGAATGGTAAAAACTAAAAAAAAAATTGTTTTTAAAAAGGAAGACATATCTTCCTGATTCTAAGCCCAGTGCTCTATCTGTTGTGCAACCTAGCTATCCCAAAGCACGTTGTTGTTCAGAAGTGTCTGACTCTTTGTGACTATGGGGTTTTCTTGTTAAAGATACTGGAGTGGTTTGCCATTTCTTCCTCCAGCAGAGTAAGGCAAATGGGTTGAGTGACTTGTCCAGGGTCACACAGCTAGTGAGTGACTGAGGTCATATTTGAACTCAGGTCTTTCTGACTCCAGGCCAGGCACACCACTCACTGGGTCACCTAACTGCCTCCATTAGCATCTCACTCCATCATAATAGTAGTTGTAAGTTAAATTACTTACTCTTGTTAATGTATTTTTTCAAATGTCAAGTTGTTAGTGTTTCTTTTTGGTATGTAAGAATAAACTACCTGCTCCATTCTGCTTTGGGGAGGAACTCCTGGACTGGTTAGCCATGATTAATTAATTCTAATTCCCAGGACAGCCAGCTACATGGTGGAGTGAATAGAGCATCAGGCTTCGACTTAGGAAGATTCATCTTTGTGAGTTCCAATCTGGCCTCGGACACTTACTAGCTGTGTGACCCTGAGCAAGTCACTTCACCCTGTTGGCCTTAGTTTCTTCATCTGTAAAATGAGCTGGAGGAGGAAATGGCTCCAGTATCTTTGCCAAGAAAACTCCTAAATGGGGTCATGGAGAGTCAGACATGAATGAAAAAAACAATCCCAGGATTTGAATAGGGGACTTAAGAAATTGAAGTCTGTGACAACAGAGAGCTTAATTCCCCTAGTCACTGGTCAGACTTCCTCAGGACTGAACCTTGTTAAACTATAAATTAGGGAGTGGTAAGGTACACTAGCCCCTTGGACTCAGCTATTGATTTCTCTGCCTTAGACACTTATTGGTATTATTCAAGGCACCTAGTATATAGCCTTACTAACTAGTTACTAGGCACTAGTTAGGTGCTCACACACAATGCATTGATTGACTATCTTCTGTTTATCATGGTGCCTTTGAACCCATTTGACTGGGTCCTGTAAGTTCCTGGCACTGTAAGGATTGTGAAGAGTGACCCATTGGCTCCTCAAGAATCAGTATTTTGTAGTAGGAAGAGAATTAGGTCTAGACTCGGAAAGCTTGGGTTCAAATTCCAGGTCGTAGTATGCAGACTTGGGCAAGTCACAACTTATTTGGGCTTGGGTTTCTAAATCTGTGTGAAGGACAGCTTCTTGCTATTCTTGTGTATATAAGATAAAGGCAGGAATTTAGGACAAAAGACTGATGTGGTTGGTGACATCTTGTAGAGACTCCATCTGCTTTATTTGTTCTTGCTTTTCTCTTTCCTTTTCAGTCATAAGAGACCTGAAAGATCTAGAGGGAGGGGAGGAATTTTAAAAATCCATTTCTTAATACCTAGACTGACCCTTTGCCACTTGTTGGAAGGCAGCCCTTGAAATTATTTTGAAGGGATCAGAAATGAAAGAGTAGTTACAAGGACTTCCTAACCTTAAGTCAAAAAGAGTACTGGAACAGAAGCCCTCACATTGATATCAAGAGGGAGTATGTCCAAAGACAGAAGAAGCACCTCTAAGTTCTACTTTGATGGCTGGCAGATTTGTGGACCAAAAACTCACCTCTGCAGACTCTGACTTTGTGTATCCACAGGTCCCTCTACTTAGGGAAAGAAAACAGCTGATGCTATTTGCCTTGTCCATTGACTGAGTGTGTGAACAGTCTGCCTTTCCCTCTGAACTGAAATGCAAGTGTTAGGACTCTAAAAGTGATATAACAGAGCCAGCTCTGCCTTTTATGGGGAAGAAGGAGAACCTCAGCTGAGGATTCTGGCTGAAACCAGAAGCTACTAGCAGAGAAAAATTCTGCAATCAATCAATCAATCAATCAATAAACATTTATTAAGCTCCTGCTGTGTACCAGTCACTGTGCTAAGTGCCGAGAATACAAAAGGAATTTACAAGCTAATCATGTTTCTAGCAGGGACCATGATCAACAGGGCAATACCTAGCAGAGATTACATACCTAGAATTAATCACAAGATTAGTGGGAGCAATGAGATGCCATCATCTGCAGAGTTAAAAGTTATATGACTAGTGTGCCCTTGCTACACAAGTTCCCTATGGGTGTGGGCTCAGACATGTTCTCCAAATGTGTGCTCCCTATGTATGTGTGTACTCTTCCCACTGATTGTGTCTGTATTTGTGGAACATTGTGCTCCCCTATTTGTGGGAAAGTTGTTATATTGTTACTATGCTCTTTCATTAAATACTTTTGCTTTGAACAAGTTGTTTCCTCTGTCTGACTAATAGAAGTAAACACAATGAGGGGAGCTAATGAGTTGTGGTTTGGAGTTTACTTGGAGCCACAAAGTATCTTAAATATGTCTCTCTTTTGAATCCAAGTGAAAGTGATAGTGCCTCTAGGGGCTACATGGGAGATCATCTCCAAGATCCCTTCTCTATTAGCCTCCAACCCTAGGAGTCACTAAAACGTTCTTCAGGCTAGGACTCCTACAGTCTTCTTCAACACAAAATTTCTTAGGTCACTGAATTCAATGCCTCTTATACTAAAAGGTGCAGTGTCACAACTACTTATTAAATGTTGCTGTTACTTCTTTACTGGACTTATAGGCCCTAGGTGAACTCAACAGATTGACCATTCAAGTAAAACTCCCTGCATAAATTCAGTCAATTAGAATTTTCTAGTTCTTCAAAGCTGTCCTCACAAACTCTCAACTGTTATTCTAGCATCAAAGTCTTTAAATTAATTTCTCTAGCTCACATAACATACTTCAATATACTAATATGTTAAGGCTTTCTATCGCAAATAGAATAAAACATTTTCTCTGAAGGAAGTGAAATCTGATTTTTTTTAAAAATTCAATCCTTGACTATGATCATAAGATCATAGATTTATTTAGAGCAGAAAGGGGCCTAGGAGGGCATCAAATCCAGCTTTCATTTTATAGATAAGAATACTAAGACCCAGAGAGAAACAAATGATTTGCCTAAGGTCAAACAGTGTCTGTGGCAGGAGTGGAACCCAGATCTTCCTGACTCCAAGTCCAATGTTGTTTCTGCTACGTCATCATAGCCTCTATCTTTATCCTCTTCTACATTTAAATCAAAATTTCATTAGTATTCTGGGAATTAAAATTTACAAGACATTCCATATTAAATATAAATTGAGATAGACAAAGAAAGCAATAAATCTACCTAATACAAACCATTCACAAAGCATTTCACAAACTCTAAGGTGTTACATGAATGGATGCTGCTATCATTATTATCATTAGTTGGCACACACAGGGTCTTAAGGTTTCTAAAACACTTTTGCTAACGTTTTCTTGTTTGGTCCTCTCAACAACCCTGTAAGGTAGGCCTTACAGCTATTGCCCTCCCTATTACACCAGGCTTCCCCTCATATTTCCATTTTTTAGAATAGAACCTATAAAAACCGAGAGAAAATCCTGCCATGATTTATTGCTCTTAGGAGGATTTCTGTGCTCTATCTACTACCTCCTTTTTCTTTCTTCCTCCTGACCCCCTCCCATCGCCAAAGTCAACTTATCACACTAAGCTTCTAATGGTCTTATTCCCCAGGAATTTGTACTGCATTAAGAAGTCACCTTGAGGCAAAGTACAAAATTCCAAGTTAATCTCTTGACAGAAGATAAGGCAAGGTGTGTGACTAAACCAACAGCTTAGTTTTACAGAACATGCCCTCATCCCTCTCCTTGAGACATAAAGGATAAAAACCTCAGTATTCAAACCCTCCAGGGGGTGGTCAGAAATGCTATCATTCTCGTGAACTCTGAAGGATCTAAGTGAGGGAGGGTCCTCCATTCTCCCTCAACCCCTGGATTGTGGCTGCTCCCTGGGCCACCGCTGGGTTTGTATATAAGGAGGAACTAACTATGTACGGTGTGAGTGTCACAGGGTGTGTGAGGAGCAGTGCCTTTGTCAGTCAGTCAATAAATATTTATTAAGCTCCTACTATGGGCCAGTCACTGTGCTAAGTGCTGAGAATACAAAGAAAAGTAAAAGACACCTTGAGGAGCCCAATGGAATGAGGGAGATAACATGCAAATGACCATGGACAAACAAGCTACATATAAGATAAGCAGGAAATAATTGGCAAGGAAAGGCACTAGAACTTAGAGGGATTTGGAAAGGAGTCCCAAATTAAAATTCCCCCTCAATCACTTATTACCTGTGTCACTTTGGTCCTCTCTTTCACCTCTCTAGGCCCAGTTTCCTCAACTGTAAAAAAATAAGGGGTTGGATTAGATGACCATCAAGGTTCCTGGACAGCTCCATCCAAGTCTATGCTCCTACGTCAATAGAACATTTTCTTTTTCTTCCCCCTCCTCTAGCCTGCTCTTATAGCAGGTCCCTCAGGTGAATGAATGAATGAATGGGAAAAAAAATCATGTATTAAGTGCTTTCTAAGTGCTAGAGATAGAGATAGAAATGTGAGTCAGTCTCTGCTCAAATTCTAATCAGAAGAGACTAGACATGTAAATGCGCAGATGAGAAGGGCCAGGAGTTCTCAGAGTGTAACAGCAGGTCAGATGGCAGGACTCTGGGGACTGGAAGGCATATCAGAAGGGTGAATGGCAAGTCTCCAAGAGTCCTGTATAGCAAATCCCAGGAAGATAACAAGGAAGGGCTAGGATATGATTGGCTACCATCTAACCCGAAGGATTATAGCTGGTGACTCCCCACTCATCATTGTATCAGACCCAGGACAAAAGAGTAGGCATTACCCACCCCTCTTGGGCATCAAAAGTTCAAGGCCAATAGTATATGAACTGCTAGAAAGAATATAGGTTGTCAAGGCACATGGGAAACTCCGACACACATCAGGGATGGGGACCCTGCAGCATGAGACCCCGCACCACAGGGCAGGGACTGGGATTCCCGGGACCAACCCTGAAAGGTAGGTGCTATTATTTTTCCCCTTTTGCAGATGAGGAAACTAAAGCAGACAAAGGTTAAGAGACACACCCACAGTCATACAGCTAATAAATTAGTGTGGGAGGCAGGATTCAAATTTGGGGTCCTCTTGACTTGAGGTCCAGCGCTCATTTCCATCAGACTGACCAAGGTGGCAAAAGATGAAGATGACAAATGTCGGAGGAGCTGTGGGAAAACTGTGGATACATGAATGCATTATTGGAGGTATGAATTGGACCAACTCTTCTGGAAAACCATTTAAACCATACCCTAAAAGTCATGAAAATGAGCATTTTTTGAACCCATGAAACCACTACTAGACCTATACCCCCAAAGAGATCAAAGAAAGAAAAAAATGGTCCCTATACAATAAGATTTCTAGCATCCCTTTTTGAAATAGCAAAGAAACTGGAAACCAAGAGGCTGCCCATGAGATAGGGAATGACTGAACAAATCATCATAAAATATATTGTATCATTTATATTATTATATATAATGTACAATACAGTTATTTATATACATACACATATATACAGACACACACACATATATATATATATATATAAATTACATAGCATTAGGGTTCCTCTGACTGTTCTTTTGGTTTGTATGACTGTAGTCATTGAGTGTGTATGCTGATCATCTGCTTCCTTCTCTCTGCATCATTCATCCAAGTCTTCCCGAGTCCTTCTGAATTCCTCGTATTTTTCATTCCTTTCAGGTGCAACAATATTCATTATATTTGTTCATTTCCATTCTTTCTCCGCCCTGCTCTTTCAACAAGAATACAATTGACCTAAAGACCTATTGCTGCAGATTATTTGCAAGAATCCTTGTGGAGAGGAGTGTGGTAGGGCTTACGGTTATCACCTGCCTTCCCAAGGCTGGTACAAAGGTGAAAAAATCAAAACGTGTTCCCTTCTCAGGCAGCCTTCAGAAATCCTGGGGCCTTCATCGTCATGGGTCAGTCTGGTTCACCCCATTCCTGGCAATCTTCTACAGGTAAAAAAGTCACTCCTCCCTATCACTTCCTGGAGAGGGGGAGGCGGGGTTCTACTTTTTTTCCACCTTACAAAGTCAGAAGACTTCCCAAGAAGCTCGATTTTCAGGACCTCTCTGCAGTCACATCTTCTGGCTTTTCTCCAAGGCTAGTGGTCAGAGTCAGGCTGCTGAAGTCCAGCCAGTGCAGGTCACAGACAGCCTGGTGGCTTTGGAATTGAGCTACTAAGGTCAAAAGAACCATCCAGGAAATGCATGTTCTCTTGGACAAGCCACTCTAAAAGCATGTTTTTATCCCAGAAGCTGGGATAGACATTTTTCAAGGTCCTGAAACCACACTTGCTGAATTGCTAACACGTTTTAACCTCACCCACAAGATGGAAGAAGGTAAGTCACTTTTCTCTGCCTGTTACAAAGAGAGAAACAGACAAAAAGAGACAGACAGAGGGCTGCAGGAAGGCAAAGAGAAACAGAGAATGATGATTTCTGTGCAAGGAAAATTACTGATTAAAATCCATTATTCTGATGTTGTCTCATCAAAAAGCTCATCTATTGAAAATCTAGCATTTTATTTCTGGAAAACAAAGCAAATTAGTAGAAATGTTAGCCCTTTGGGTTTTTTCATTGTTCTATTCCTGTTTTTGTTTTTGCACCATAGTTATTTCAACATTCTTCCTGCCCCAGGCCCCAACCGTGGAACTTTTCCTTGTAACAAATATTATTTGGGGGAAATATGCTGGAACTGTGTTTGACAATATATGAGGCAATCTGCTCCCATAGACCTCCACCTCTCTCATAGGGAAGGGATGTGCTTCATCATATGTTCATAGCATCTGAGATTTAGAGCTGGAAGGTACCTTAGAAAGCCGAGTTTAATCTCTCTGATTTAACCGATTAATGAACTGAAGTCCAAGGAAGGGAAGTGACCAGGTCACACAGGCAGTAAATAGAATGTAGATGTGAGCCCAGGTCCTCTCTAACTCCAAATCCATTGCAGTCATCACATGTCTTATTCTCCTGCTCTGCTTTATTCCCCTTGCACCAGTTCATACAACCTCTCATGCTTCATCACGACAATATTATGTACATTCATCTGCCACCATTCTTATGGATGGGTTCTCACTTTGCATTCAGTCTTACTACCACACAAAAAAAGTTTCTGTCAGTCAGTCAACAAGCATTTATTAGACATTTAGTATGGGCTAGACTCTGTGTTAAGGTCTAGAGATACAAAGAAAGGCAAAAACATGGTCCCTACCTTCGAGGAGTTCACATTCAATGGAGGAGGATCAGAGACACTATGTAAGTAACCAAGCATATACAAGATATACATACTGTCAGTTCCAGTATAACGCTTGTTTTCAAAATGCAAATTTGTTCCAACACATTTGATATGTTGGAGAACAATTTCAAGATAACATAAATTTTGCATTTGCTTATGCACTATTTCATCTGCAAGAAACACTATGTCACCGCAGAAAACAAACTGAGCCAAGTAGGATTACACAAAGCACACATACACACATACCTCAAACATCTACCGCCTAGTTCGCCACGTGCGTTATCCTACAAGGTTGTACTTTTCCATTCTTTCACATTTGTGAACTTTTCTGTGCAGGAAAAATGAAAACCCTATTTAGCACCCAGCTAGGTGGTTCGGTGGATAAAGTACCAGGCCTCAAGTCAGGAAGACTCATCTCCCTCTATTCAAATCTGGCCTCAGATACTTACTAGTTGTGTGATCCTGGGCACGTCACTCAACCCTATTTGCCTCAGTTTCCTCATCTGTAGAATGAGTTGGAGAAGAAATGGCAAACCACTCCTGTGTCTTTGCCAAGAAAACCCCAAATGGGGTCATGAAAAGTCAGCCACGATTGAAACAACTGAACAGAAACAACACCAATGGAATATTCACACTGACCAATAATCCCATTCTCCCTCCTTTTGGCTGGCCCACTTTGTTTTCTCAATCACATATTTCCTCAATAATATCCCTATTTCCACTTCTGCAAAATGGGGAAAATAATGCTTGCAATACCTAATTTATCTCCTCACAGTGCTTCTGCAAGGAAAAATGTTTTACAAGCTGTTAATACTTTAGAAATGCCAGTGATTGTTGTTGGTTTAATTATAAATGAAGGTTTGCTAACACTGAAAAAGCATTTTGGTAAGTCCAGGTGTCTGATGGTCTATGCACCCTCCCCTTCCTAATTGTGCAACTTTAGATAAAGTACTTGTTCTGGGTGCCTCAGTTTCCCTTTCTGTAAAATAATAATTGTTGAGCCACTAGGGTGGAAGAAGGTAGGGAAAAGAACAGGTACATGCTGGGCGTTCATGGATATGAGCCAGAAAGGATATTAGATATTATCCGGTATCTCCTCCTCGTTTTGTAAATAGAGAAACTGTGACACATTGATTGACTCCCTAATTAGCCCCCCCCCCCCCAGCTCAGAAATCCTGTGATGATTCTTCCCAGTCTCTCAGATTCTTTTTTCTTCTCCATTCATCCCCTCATTGTTATGAGTGGTCATTCCTTTTTTTTGCCCCGTTTTCCTTTTTATTGCTCCCATCTCTGGCTCATTTTCCTCACTTGCCAGTTCATGGGGCTGGGCCCATGAAGTTTTTAAGTTTTAAATCCTCAGACTCCTTGGCTCCACGCCCATTCTACTCTACAATGAGGTTATCCTTTACCTCTGGGTTTAGCCCAGCACCACAAGGTGGGTGGGTAGGTGTGGTTTCCCTTGTAAACAGGACCACATCCTGCTACACCTTTTCATTTCCTTTTAACTCTTCAAAAGCGAGATTTGAATGCAGAAGACTTTTTTCTTCCATTTTTCTTTGTCGTTTTTTAAAATAAAGGTCTTTGTAGGGTTTTCTTCAAGATTTTCAAGGCTGGCCACTCCCCTTCCTCTCCCAACATTTTTGTCCAGATGAAGTGAAGTGAAAATAAAAATCAACGGTCCCAACCCTAGTCTCGTACTTCAAACATAGTAAGCCCTTAAGAAATTACTTTTTATCTGATTCCTAACAAGGATTCTGGAGCTAGAGCGGGCAAGAACCATCATCTAGCTCAACATGTTTATTTTAAAAGTGAGGAAACTGAGGCCCAGAGAAGTGGACGTAATGGAATGAGGAGTGCCTCTAAAAAGACAGAGACTTACGTTGCGTGCCCAGGTTAGGACTGGTGACAACTGATACAACATTGGGAATAAAGCAAAAAAGTAAAGTTTGATTTAGATTTAGTCAAGCCAGACCCAGGCTTGGTTTCCAGAGCCTGCATTAATCACATCCGTGTTTGCCTCAGACAATACTAGTGATAAAAATGAAGAGGGAAGAACATGGATGCTTGGCTCTTGGGGGATAGGAGATTTAATGCTTTTGGCCAGTATCTTTACTTTTTTTCTCTCAGAATCTAAACGCGAGAAACCAGAAGGAGTCAGCTCGAGAAAATCCCCCTTTAACTTATTCATGAACCAGCTACAGGGGAAAAAATCCTCTGAGAAACAGGGGAAGTCCCAGAGCTCCTTGGTCAGCAGATTGTTCAAGGGGTCTAGACTCAACCCTCCCAAAACTGACCGTCCAAAGGAGAAGAGTGAGCTGGAAACCACCGACTCTCAACCTGATAAGGAGGTGGAGACTGAGGCCGGGACTGAAACCAAAATTGAGACCATCTCAGAGACACCAGCCACCTCAGAAACAGGTAACCTCTAACTAACTTTGCATTGTTTTTTAATGACAACTTAATTCTGAAAAATGTGAAAGGTTGTACTAAGGGGCCATCTTATAACTGTGGAAGGTTTTTCTTGTATCCTGTTGGAATTTGTTCTTTACAACAGAGGTCCTTAACCCACCCATGGCAGTGCCTGGTGAAGTCTATGGATCCCGCATCTAAATAATATTTTTAAATAACTGAAGGAAATGCTCAATTTCACTTAGAAGATTGCAAAAATAAAGCTATATTTTTTCCTATTTAAGATTACAGATCCTTTGCAATCTATCCATAAGCCCAGACTATGGACCCTGGGTTAAGAACCCTTGATTTAAAAGAAGGCAGCCTGGTAATCAGTGAAATTATCTTCCATTTTTGGCAATTGAAAAGAGTTAATGCCATCTTGGGTTGCATTACAGGAGGCATAGCTCCCAGGAATTAGGAGGTGAAGTTCCCATTGAACTTTGCCATGGTCAGATCACATCTGGAGTTTTGTGTTAAGTTTGGGGCAGAACATTGGTGAAAACTTGGAGGGAATCAGGACAAGGGCAATCAGGATGGTGAGGGAGCCATATTGGGATCATATTGGGAAGCAACTGGAGATGTTTAGCCTAGAGAAAGTCACCCAGAGAGAGAATGTAAAGGGAGAAATGAGAAGAGGCCCAGGACAGAACCTGGGAAACACCCACAGACTGGGGGCAAGATATGACTGGTGAACTAGTAAAGGAGTCTGAGAAGGATTGGTTAGACAGAAGAAGAGAACCAGAAGAGACTAGCATCACAAAACCCCAGAAAGGAGAGAGTGTATTAGAGGAAAAAGTGGTTAACTGTGTCAAGTGGTGATAATAATAATAATAATAATAATAATAATAATGATAATAATAATAATAATAATAAAGGGGAGGAGGAAGAAGAAGAAGGTTGAGGAAGAGGAGAAGAAGGAGGAGGAAGAAGTAACATATATATACTATATATCACTTTAAGGTTTGTGAAGTACTGTTCATATACTACTTCATTTGATCCTCACAGCAGCCCTGTGAGGTGGTTGTTATTATTATCCCCATTTTACAGATGAAGAGACGAAGGCTCAAAGATGTTAGGTGACTTTTCCAGGGTCATAGCTATCATGTTTGAGGCAGGATTCAAACTCATGACTTTCAAAATTGGTTGAAAAACTTAAAGGCTAAGAAAATAGCATCAGATTTAGCCATCAAGAGATCACTGGTAACTTTGGAGACAGCAATTTAATTGAGTGAAGTTAGAAGTCAGATTGCAAAGGGTTGAATGGTGAGTGAGAAGAGGCAATACAGACAGCTTTTTGTAGGTTTTAGGCTGAGAAAGGGAGAAGAGATATGGTATGATTGCTTGAGTAGATGGTAAGGTCTAATGACAAGCTTTTTAACAATATTTTATTTTTTCCAATTTTTAACATTCATTTTTTATAAAATTTTGAGTTCCAAATTCTCTCTCTTCCTTCCTTCCCCCCTCCTTAAGACAGTATGCAATTTGATATAGGTTACGTATGTGCAATTATGTAAAACATATTTCCATGTTAGTCATGTTGTGAAAGAAGAAACAAAACAAAAGGGATAAAAGCAATGAAAAAATAAAGAAAGTGAAAATAGTGTGCTTCGATCTGCACTCAGACTCCATTGGTTCTTTCTCAGGATAGGGATAGAATTTTCCATCATGAGTCCTTTGGAATTGTCTTGGATCATTGTATTGCTGAGAAGAGCTAAGTCAATCAGAATCACGGCACAATGTTGCTGTTACTGTGTTGCTATTAATGTTCTCCTAGTTCTGCTCACTTCACTTTGCATCAGTTCATGGAAGTCTTTTCAGGTTTTTAATGAAGGTTTTTTTAAAAGATGAGGAAAGACCTGGACATTTTTTGAAGGAGGTAGGGAAAGAAACCCTAGTTAGGGAGAGGTTGAAGATTTGAGAGCAGTGGGATGTTTGGGGAAGTCACCTGCTGGAGAAGATGGGGGAGAGGGGATTAAGGGAGCATAGACAGGGGTTAGCCTTGGCAAGGGGAAGGGCCATATAGTTGTCAAAGACTGAGGTAAAGGAAAGAATGAGGGCTGACCCTCCTCTAGTGTGTCTGGGGAAAGAGATGTAGTGGGAGGCGGGGGGAAGTGGTCAGTGCTGCGGCCTGGCTGTGGAAAGCATGTTTGTTCTGATGATAAGACCATTATAACTAAATCAACACTAACTTCTAGATGGCACCATATCTTAATTTTAGGGTAAGTAGCCAGGAAGAAATAACTAACCTTCTGAGTCCTGGTCTTACAGATGTAAATACAAATAACAACTGGAAATATCACAGAAGTGCTGGTGAAATGTGAAGAACTCTAGGAGCTAAAATCTATATTTCAAGGAGAATATATAAAACATTTCTTTTTTTTGAGTCAATAGTATTTGTTCAGATAAATACAAAAAGTAGGTGGAGGGATGGTAGCTATATATACCTACCAAGCCAGATACCATATAAAGTAGCTACAGATATTTATTTAATATAGTAATACTTAATATAATGAAATTTTAATAAAATAAATATTCACAAGAATTATGACTTTAAATACACAAAATAAATGTAATAATAATTGTTGTTGTTGTTATTGTCCAGCCTTGTCCAACTGTCTGTGACCCCATGTGGGGTTTTCTTGGCAAAAATAATGGAATGGTTCTCCATTTCCTTCTCCAGCTCAGGAGTTGTGCCATAGGGCAGTTGGTTTGTGAGTCATAGATTAAGAGATGGAAGGGACTTCAGATAGTATCTAGTTCATTCTACTCATTTTTTTTTAAAGATTAGCGAACTGAGACCCAGATAGGTTAAGTGAATTTTCTAAGGTCACACAGGTAGCAGAGTCAAGATTTGAACCCAGGTCCTTTGATTTTGTGCATTTGCACTAGTTGTCTTCCATGCCTCCTCTTCTCCATTTCCTGGCTTCAAGTCTCCGCTAAAATCTCATTTTTTTGTAAGAATCCTTTTCCAATGTAGTGCTTTCCCTCTGAAGTCACCTCTGATGTGTCTGTTATATGTCTGGTTTGTACATAGTTGTTTTCATGTTTTCTCCCCCATTAGACTGTGAGTGCCTTAAAGATGGTCGTTTGCCTTTCTTGGCTTTATCAGTGCTTAGCCAGTGCCTGGCACACAGCAGGAGCTTTGACACCAAGTTTGGCACCCTTTCCTCTCTACTATTCTGTCTCTCAGATGATGTTGGTCAGTCTGAGCCATCTACAAACTTAGGAACAGGTGCCAGGATTATTCAGCTGGTTCCTAAACTTACTTATGATGTTTTATAGAAATTGGAGAAGTGATTATTGTGTAGCCAGGGGATGCTGGCACGTAACATGTGCTTTGGAGAGAATTATAATGTATATTATCATGTGTTAAATAAGTTATGATTTGTCATATTGTATGCTACTATATCACCCATGACATCATTGGTCCTCTTTGAAAACAAGCCATAACACAGTTATCATGCCTCTCTACATATAGCATATCCATATGCTTATATCTAGCAGATGTATGTACATAGTGCATTATATATGTTACTTTGTCACTACTATGATAATATGCAATGTTATATATATATATATATGTTACTACTAATGTATGCTGAGAATTATTTATTGCACAAGCAATGCTTTGGTCTAACTATCTATATGTTTTTTATCATATTCTAAATATTCCACTGCCACAAGAGCTCCTGTTTACTGCATGCCCTTATAATATGATTAATGGAAAAAATTACCAGCAACTATATTATATATTCATTTTGACACCTATCAGGATACTGATGATGTTATGTTGTAGATGTTTAAATGCAGCCCCATGCAATTTTCCAAAACTGCAAACTATTTATTTGGGTAAAAATTTTAAAGAGAAGAGAGAAAGATTAGGAGGTACTGGAGTAGTGGTGGTACAAGGTAGGATAAAAGGTTACTTAGCCTTTTCAATCTTTTCCAACTAATGAAGTCCTGGTAATTTGCATAGAATGAAGGATAATGATAGGTGGAAATCAAAAGTAATTTCCTTACCATAATTTAACTCAGCATCTTTCCTATTTTAGAAAAAAGAGCCATGGGGAGATTTTCTCCCATTATGATTTGCAATAAGGAATGACAACTAAAATGGTCTTCTGACAATAAGTCAAATAAAAGTTGAACTGTATGAGTAAGAAGGAAAAGTAGGCAAGAACAGAATTCATAGAGTAGATATGATCTTAGCTTGGGCATGTGCTACCTTCTGGTGCAATCTGAGGGGAAGAGATTCTTAGTTATCAGCTGCAAGGGCTGCAGCTTTCCCCTGTCACAGAGAGGCTTACTAAGCATGACATTCCCATTGAATGGTAGACAGAGTATTAAACATCCCTGGACATAACTGGAGACCTGATAGAGTAAAGATGCCCAACAGAGTGCAGTGTTTAGGGATATTCATTTAGGAGCAGTCATAGCAGACAACAGTGCTACAACATTGGTGGTTCTGCAGCACTGGATAAATGAGTTGCCCCTGTACCTGGGTGTCCTGGACACACACATTCCCTATGTATGTATGTTCTGTGTGCGATGCTTTACATGTTCCCCTTTCCTATTGAAAAGACAATTTGTGGGAGGGTAAGCAACAGAGGAAGCCGTTCTGTTGTTACTTTTTTTCCCACTATTATTCTATTTCATTAAATGCCTTTGCTTTTGAACATAATGTGTCTTCTAGCTTTCTAGTTACATGTAAGTTCATTGATAGGGGCTTTTGAGCTATGATTTAGAGAGGATTCTGCTAGCAAAGTAACTAGAACTTAGGTTAGCTTTCTGAGCATCTTCAAGTGAAAGGGATCCAAGATGCTACAAATGCAAAGCAGTGTGCAAACTTTAGAGTACAATTGTTATTGGTATTACCCTCGTACCTTACACAGCGTCGTGTACAACATGAGGCTGTGGTGTCCGATGGAGTGAAGGAATGAATCTAAACACAACTCCCTCTTTATTTTTATGCCACAGTAGAGTCTCAGTCACTTGGTACAGAAACAGATTTAGAATCTAATACAGTTAAGATGGAACGGTTCCTGCAGAGGCTGGGAAAGAAGTCCCACAGCAGAAGCATTGATCTAAACAACTGTGGACTGACATCAATGGACGCTGCTGAGCTCGGTGGGTACAGACAAGATAAATGGATTGAGAGCCTGGGGACTACAGAGAAGCGGCAAAACCCCTCAGAGCCTAAGCTTCTCCGTCTCTAAAATGAAAATAATAATAATAATTGTATTATTATCACATATCACACGTCATATGTTATATATTTATTCTAGATTCAAAGAGTTTGCATTGAGTTTATAGGACAGCCTCCTTTGGTCCCTGTTTCCTCTTGGTGGTATCATCCAATTCTTAATTGCGTCTTGCTCCATAGACAACATCTGTCATTGCAGATTAAATGAGTCCTCAGAACACACCGATAAACTAGAGCCCCGCCTCAGTCCCAGAAGGTGTGCCATGTGTGGCTTTTTAATTACCCAGGGAGTAAAAAGTCGCATTATCAGCAAGAAACATCTGCTTGGCCTAAATCTGAAGTGGGGTGGGAAGAGAGATGACCTTGGTTTCTCACTCCAAGAATCATTCGTTTAACTAAACTCTGTGTCTATCCTGACGTGGAAATACCGCGCATGTAGTATCTACAAATAAAAAAGAACACGTCTAGGTTTTGTTTTGGGGAGAGGGGGTTGTTGTTGTTGTTATTGTTATTGTTGTTTTACCAAAGTGTCATGTCACTGCAAAGGAAAAGGAGACTTTAGCAGGAGGCCACCATCACCAGCCAAGACACCCCTTGTCATTGTATCTGTATGACCTGGGTAGACTTGGGCAAGTCATCTTCCCTTTTGGGGCCTCACTTTGCTCATCTGGGAGAGAGATCCCTTCACGGTCTCATACAAGTATGACCACCAGTAGTCCCATAGAAAAGAAATTTTAAAATTTAAATATTACAAACTCATATATTACAGCTGGAACGAACTTACTTCAACCTATTCATTTTACAGATGTGGAAGCCAAGGTCCAGAGAGGGGAAGCAATTTGGTTAAGTTTATACTATTAATTAGAGGCCAATTTAGGGCTGGAATTCAGGTCTCCCAACTTCTAGGTTCTTTCTGCTACATTACAATTTTTCTCTGCCACTGTGGCATGTGAGTCATTGTTCCTGTTGAAGGAATGACATTGTTTTAGCCTTTTTATTTTATTTGGAATTATGGGGGTGCTTTTTGTTATTTATATCCATTATTTACTAATATAATCACCATCTACCTTCCCACCCTCATTCATTGAGGCCTTCTTTGCAACAAAAAAGAATTGCACAAAAGTAACTTAAAGTAACTTTAAAAGGGACATAAGAGATGAGGAAAGGGATGAATTCAGAGAAACATAGGAAGATTTATATGAGCTGACTCAGAGTAAAGTGATCAAAACCAGAACTACAGGGTTTACAATAACAATATTGTTGTAAGGAAAAACAACTTTGAAAGAACGACCATGACCCTAGAAGACCAATGATGAATCATGCTACCCACCTTTTGCCAGGGAAGTCACGGACTACAGGTACAGAATGAGACCTACGTTTTCAGACATCCAGTGTATGGACATGTTTTGATTGGCTATACTTTTTTGTTACAAGGAAGGGCTTGGGGAGCAAAGGATAGTTATATGGAGGAGTGAAAGTGACAAAAAAAAAACCACAACTGATAAAACATTTTAAAAATACACAGAAGAGGGACAGCTAGATGGCGCAGTGGATAGAGCTGTGGCCTTGGAGTCAGGAGGACCTGAATTCAAATCCAACTTCAGACACTTGACACTTGGTAACTGTGGGACCCTGAGCAAGTCACTTAACCCCAATTGCCTCACCAAAAAGCAAAAACAGGAAAACAAACAAATAAGAATTATTCATTTAACCAAACTCTATATCTATCGTGACATGGAAATAATGAGTATGTAAAGAGAACACAGTTAGCTTTTTTTTTTTGTAGCCAGGGGGTGGGGGGGGAGAAGAATATTTGTGAACAAGAAAACCAATTATTCCCCGTGTCAGCAGCAGCCCTATCCACCCTGTAGGCTACTCAAGATTTTCCTTAAAAGTTATTGAAGCCATCCTTGGGATATAATTGACTTGGGGACGTAGGCTTGGGTCCTTGATGGGACTTCCGTTCCATACAGCAGGCCCAGACGACAGCACTCTCTGTGGCACGGTCCCTCATCCCCTCAAACTCTTCTTCCGATCAATTGCTTCTCTTTGTCTCAGCTCTTCCTCTTCCTTCCTCTTCAGGGAGGTGGGAGGGAAGGAGCTCTTTAAATTTGTGTGTGGACAACAAAAGCACTGAAGACATCTAAGGTTTGTTGTCGTTCAGTCGCTTTCAATCGTGTCTGACCTTCATGCCCTCATTTGAGATTTTCTTGACAGATATACTGGAATGGTTTGCAATTTCCTTCTCCAGTTCACTTTACAGATGAGGAAACAGGGTTAAGTGACTTGCCCAGGGTCACACAGCTAGTAAGGGTCAGAAGCCACATTTGAACTCAGGAAGGTGAGACTTCCTGACCCCAGTCCCAGAGCTCTAACCATTGAGATACCTAGCTGCCTCAATACCTAAAGTAACTGAATTTAGAAGCGCTCACTCCAGCCCTTTCTCCACAAGGACTACTATAGGTTCAGTTTTCTTTTGTTCAGAATTCATTGGATCTTACTTTGCCTTTGGGAAATTATAAAAAATATGAATCAACAAAATCTCTTTTCCATCTAGCTCCAGTCTTCATGTTCAGAATGTTCTTGGCAGTTATGAAAATCTCTCTCTCCCTGGATATATTACCACTCACATGCCTCTCTGTCAACTATATTTAAACCTGAAGGGTACACAAAAATCAGTACTGTAACGGACCATCTTAGACAAACAGGTTTCTTTTAAAGTAAGTGGCAAAATAGAAAGCAAGCAAAGTCTTAGTGAACAAGAAATGGTAAAGTACATTCATCTCTCCCTAAAGAGAGAATAAGAAGGAGAAGAGGCAAAGTATGGAAATACAGAATTCATTGAATTCTGTGTCTGTCTCCTAGCCCTCTGCATGGCTCTATCCAGCCTAAGCTCAGCCCAAATAACAGTCCTTTTGTGGCAGTTACAACGCCCTTCTCTCCTTACTTCCCAGATTGTCCCAACTAAAGCTGCTGGTTTGAGGAGGTGGTGACGCTGGGCGTTAGGCAGTCCCTGCTTTCTCACACCATCTTCCCACTGCTTCTCTCTCCAATACTCCAATACAACTCCAATACTCCAATACTCTCCTCCACAGTGCACTTGCTTACTTCTCACCTCTCCTCATCCTTTAGGACAAAAGAGACTGTCTTTTCAGACATGGCTCCTTTAATTCTAGAATCAGAGAACACTGGGGCTTTCTGTTCTGATTCACTACCATCATCTTTATTCATTCCAAATCCTTGGACAAAGGGGTCCTACATTTATATATGACAATGTCACGTTTGTTGATATTTGCCAAATTCCTAACTTTTTAAAATAATTTTTTAAAACCCAACTAAAAAAGTGACCAAATATGATAACATCATAGGCGACTGGCCCGTGAATACAACCACATTTGAAATATTCCTCACTCATAGTCTTTCACCTGTATACTTAGAGAAGGACAAATATATTTCAACATCTGTTCTCTGGGACCAAAATGGGTCATTGCATTTTATTGAATTTTTAGTGTTGTTTTCATTTACATTATTGCAGTCACTGTGTATCTAGGTTTTGCTTTCTTCACTGTGCATATACATCTTTTGGAGGGACATTATATTATGTTTATTTACTCAAGGAATTAAATCCAGAACTGTTTGTACTGCAGGAAATAAAAGCCCACCCCACCCTTCTTTTCTTTACCTTACATTGCTAAATATGCAAAAAAAAAAAAAAAGTCAGTGAGCAATGCACAAGAAATCTTTTTAAAAACATTTTTATCTTTTATTTTTATATCACCTTCACTTCCCAGTGCATCCCCGTCCATCTTATCTACAATAACCCCTTATCAGAAAGAATAAAAAAAAGAATGAAAGAAAGGCAGTTCAGTAACAATAACAAGGTCAATCTAGCCCAGCAGATGTACATAGTTGAGCAGTTACTGTCGAGTGATACCCATGAATTTGATGTACATGTCTGTTGTCTTGTTTCTTCCTAGGTGCTTTACTGCCTCTTCTCCCAGACCTAGAAGAATTAGATGTTTCCTGGAATGACTTCATAGCTGGAGCTCTCAAGCCAGTCATACTGCAAATTCATCATATCAGCAAGTTAAAGATCCTCCGACTGAGTAACTGTAGGCTCACAACCGATGATGTCTTAGCATTGGGTATGATGCTGTTTGCTTGAGAGAGGAAACATGGAGAATTCTCAGTTAGGGACGGGGCAACCTGCAATCACAGAGCTCTAACGTCTGTACAAACATCCCAAGACATGACTAGGAAAACATTTAGAATGTCCACCATGCTTTTATCAGAATTTTTCTCCCTAATGGTAACAACAAAAATAATGGATTGAAATCAAGGAAAAGTTTATTAAGCACCTACTTATCAGACAAGACAATGTTTGGAGCACTGGAGAAGAATCAACACTAAAAATGACAGGGTCTGTGCCTTCAAAGAGCTTGCATTCTAATTGGGAATAGATGAAAGAAACACAAAGAACTATAACACACATTTGAAGATGATGGCTGTGTAGGACAAGAACCAACAAGGTGTTAGGGCTGAGGGGGAATCAAGGCAATTTTCATAAAAAAAGGTGGCATCTGAGCAAGGCATCCAGCTCGATTCAATTCAACAAATACCTACTCTGTGCCAAGCATTGAGCTAGGTGTTGGGGATACAAAGACAAAAATGAAACCATCCTTTCCCTCAGGGAGCTTACATTCTCTTGGTGGCTTACAATGTCAATACAGATAAGTAAATACAAAGTATAAAAGAGGACAAGATGGTATCTGCTATTTTCTTTATTTAGGGAATTCCCAAAAGAGGAAATTCCCTCTGCCGACCAACTGGCACACTCTCTACAATTTAGAGTCTTGAGAGAATTGGCTGAAAAGTTAAGTGACTTGCCCAGGGCCACTCAGTCAGGATGTAGTATTCATGTTCTCATTTTCTTCTTCAAAGAGAGAAGAGGTGTTAGAAGTTGAATGCAGGTCTTTCTAGTTTTAAGACTAGCTATATATCTATATTGCCTCCAAACAAGTATATACAAAGTATTTTTAAGAGGTAATAATAATAGCAATAAATAAAATAATAATAAATAGCTAGCATTTATATAGTGCCTACTATGTGCCAGATAGAGAGTACATTGGCCCCACCAGTATACCAGTGGTTTAATTCCCAATGCCTTCTCTTTGAATTCATCTATAAAGAAGGAGTTAATAAGGAAAAGGAAGAATAGAAAATGCCTTGCGTACGAAGTGGTACTTGGGAAGGGAGAGCTTCTAAGTGACAGAATTAAAGAGAAAAGTTCATGACATTCATGGGAACTCACCTATTTATTGCCACAGTCAAGAGATGGAACCTTGATAACAAAACACAGTGAGTGGGCCACTTTAATTGGAACACAATACACAAAGGATAAGATGGAATAAGGAAGGGAGTGATTTTAGCAAACAGAGCCGGGGATCAGGAATACTTTTGGTTTAAGGGAGAGCTTAACCAAAACTCAACAGAAGTGGGAAAGCACAGGATAATTAGGGGAATGATGAGGTGCACAGTTTGGTTATTGTGTGGAATATATGAAGGGAAACTTGAAAAAGCAGGCTGCGGCCAAACTGTGAAGAGTTTCGGAAGCCAACTAAGGAATCTGGACTTTATTTGGTAGACGATAGAGCACCACTGAAGGTTTTTTAGTAGGAAAGTCCCACGATCAGTTATGGATTAGAATGATTAATATGGAAGAGGTGTGTAGGTTGATTGGCGAGGGGAGAAACTGAAGGCAATGAGACACCAGTTGGAAGGCTTTTACATTCAATCCAGTGAGCCATGATGAAGTCTTGACCTAGACCCATAGGACTGAAAAATGGGGAGGTAGGATTTAGAAACTAACTGAATGTGAGGACCGAGGGAGAAACCGGAAAGAGAAAAGAGAGGACCCTTTCCACTTCACCCGCTCTTTTGGAGGCACCAGACCCTCAATGCCCCTTGGTTGTACCCATATAATTTGGAACTTGGTTCTGTCTGCCTTCCTCTGGTGAGGCCCTATGCTTCAGACCTATCCTATTTACTCTTCTCCCTGTCAAAAACGTAACTGTCCTATATTCTCCAGAGCCCTTGTGGGCTCGTAGATTTAGAATTCCTTTGCTGAACTGACCTCTGCTCATCAAGGAAAAGTATTTGCCTGCCTGTTTGCTCCCTCTGCTCTTACCTCTCTGCCCCAACCCTGGCAGCTGAGAAGTCCTTTTTTAAGACTATTTGGCCTCCAAGTTTCTTCATCTCTTGGGGTCTCATTTTACCTATTTACTAAATGAAGAGGTTGGACTAATTATTTTGAAAATTCCTTCCAGTTTTAACGTTCTTTGATTTGGTTGCCAGTGAAATTCCATGTAAGTTTCTTTGGTGCATTAGAAAACCCAGTCAAGGTTTGGACTCAAATGTTACTGTTTAAAGGTTAAACTTGTACTTGTTTCTTTTTTTTCCTTGATGGAGTTTGAGATAAGAATTATGCTCATGTAACTGAAAAATCAATAATGGTCCCAGAGAATAGATAATGAAATATGCCTCCTTCCTCTCAGAAGTGGGAGATTACTTGGGCAGGATGTAGCATACGTTGCCAGGAAAGGTCACTAGTCAGTTGATTTTGCTTACCTGTTTTACAAGGAGATAGAGATAATATGATGCGATCCAAAAAAAAAAATGCATTAACCAATTTGATTCCCCCCCCCAAAAGAGTCATACTCATGCCCCACATGGATTATACCACTAATTTCCACGAACCCAATCTTTTGTCCCTCTAATTTCCTGGAAGCTATCATGATAGCCTCTTATGAATCTTCAAAAATCACCAAGACAGCAAGAAGCAATCTTGCCCTACGCCAGTTTGCAATCAACATTTAATAGGACTCATTTTAGGAATATAGTTTCAACTACTTAATTATACGTCTTCCCTAATGATGCTGTTAATAATTGACTTTATGGAAAAAGAGCTAAATGATGAGTGAAAATGGCTTTTCGATGCAGTGGAAAAAAGCCTGGAATCAGAGTCTGAAGAACTGGGTTTGGGTCCAAGTTCTGTCAATTACTGTCTGTGTGAACTTAGGCAAGTCATTTAGCCTTTCAGGGCTTTACTTTCCTCATCTGTAAAATGGGGATAAGATAATTGTGAGGATATAAGACATATCTTTGTAATAATAAATACATATAAATATAAAGAAAGACTATTTGGCCTCTCACCCACCCAGGCCTAGGAATCCCTTTCTGTCCCATTGCCTTTTCCATAGTCCTATTCCCCCAGCTGGGCCAGGAGCATTCTAAGCACCCTGTCTAGACTTTCCCCCAACCGTTACACTGTATTGCCTTCAGGCTACTCATTTCTAGTATTCTGTTGCCCTGTCTCTATTGGCTCAGATAAGCATGGCATCCACAGAGTCAAAATGGGTTAAATCTCTCTGTGGGCCAACAAAATGTCCTGTCTCACTTCTGCTCTTGGTAACTCAAAGAAGTACCCCCAGCCGAGTGACTTCTTTTCCCTTTCCCCGCCAAGTTGTGTAGAGTACTGAGCTGACCTGGAGTCATGCCTAGTTCCTTACAGGAGAAGCCCTTACAACCACCCCAGACCTAGAAGAACTCAACTTATCCTGGAACAATAATGTGGGAGGTAAACTGGCCAAGATCCTCCAGGGAATCCAAGAGGGGAGCAAAATCCAAATCCTAGAGCTGATGGACTGTGACCTCACAGCAGAAGATGCAGCATCTGTAGGTAAGTGGCATTTGGGAAAGGCCAGCCAAAAGCAAAATGGTGGGAGAGCTCCCAGGATTAGGGAGCTCATCAAAAGGAATTCAGCAGGCTTTTGTCTCTCCTCCCTGAATTTAAAAATATAATTAGCTTCTTATTACTGCTTTATTTAAATTAATTTCATAATCAATATTTTTTCCTTTTTTTTATCCAGGTCAGGTGCTACCCCAGATGCAGAATCTTGAAGTGTTTGATCTTTCCATAAATAGAAATATTGGCTATAGCCTAATTAGTATTGTGCAGGGGCTGAAAAATACCCCACGCTTGAAAGTATTAAAGTTACATACCTGTGGATTAACTCAAGACAGCATCCAGGTTTTAGGTGAGTCAAAATGGCTGAATTGTTTTTCCTTTTATTCAAAATCTTTGGAATAAGTCATGACCTTTGAGGTCCCAGCAATTGTTTTCAGATCTCAGATTTCTCCCTAAAGTCTGTGGCATGGGTTATGTCCCATGTGAGGAATATACTCCTTTCTCACCTCCACTTGTCACACCTGGAGATAAGCCTCTCAGACCTTAGTGAGGCTGGTTCTTGGACAAGAGACATGCAGACCATCACTGGGTCCAGACTTCCCAAACCTGCCAGAGTTCATGCTCCAAGGTCATAGCTTTCAGCAGTCAATAAGCATTTATTAAAAGTCTGCTGTCCAGTCAGAAGCCCAGAGTGACTTCCACACCAGGGTGAGGAATCCCAAGATTTTAGTGAAAGCCTTGCAAGTAGTGACTCAGGGGGACAGAGAGAGAGAGCCTTGGAGACCAGAAGTACTGGGTTCAGGTGTCACCTCTGACACATATGGGCCAGGAGATGCTGGGCAAGGACTGAAACTCTCAGGGCTTTAGGCAATTCTCTAGGACTCTGAGCTGTGGAGAAGATGCCAACCCGCACTGGGAGAGGGAGGTTTTTATCTGTGAGGCCTGGCCTTATCCCTGTCATGTAACACAACTAGTAAATATTTGGGAGATTAGGTCAATGTCCAGGCGAACGATGTTATCCTCATTATTAAAGGAGCCAAAGGCATTGAGCCTCTCCTATTTCACCGTTGCTTTCAAAAACATTATGTTCAACAGTATTATGTAATAATCATAGCTAACATTTATACAGCACCTACTGTGTGCCAGGCACTGTGCTAGTGCTTTACAAATATCTCATTTAATCCTCACAACAACCCTGGAAGGTAGGTGCTATTATTATCTTCATTTTACAGTTGAGGAAACTGAGGCAAAGAGAGGTTTACTGACTTGCCCAGGGTCACCCAGCTAGTAAAGGTCTGAGGCTGGATTTGAACTCAGGCCTTCCCAACTCTATGCCTTCCACTTTTTATTTGGCTCTCTTGAATCCTGTAACTAACCCAAACCTCCCCCAAGGATCAGGGTTTATTCTCTGATTTTAGGTTTGCTCAAGCTGCCAGGGAGGGACACAATCTGGGGAGCAGGGGATGCCACTTAGCTATAGAGAGGCAATCCGTCATCACCACAGAGAACTGACCTCAGAGCCTGAAGTCCAAGGAGGGCTTCTACCCATATGGACTGTGTGACCCTGGGCATGACATTCAATGTCTCAGTGCCCCACACACTCTCTAAGGCCATAAGTGGCAGAGCAGTGACCAACCTGCATTGGGAGAAACGGCTCCTTATCAGGAGCTCCCGATACCGCTGAAAGAAATCATTGTCCAATATTGTTATTCAGTAACGGGAGGGATGGTGTCGATTCTGGCCCCCCCAAAAGTGTGTGGGCGTATGGGGCGTGTTCCTTGTCTTTTTGTCGTTCAGTCATTTCGGTTGTGTCTGACCCTCCGTGACCCCATTTGGGCTTTTCTTGGCAAAGATACTGGAGTGGGTTGTCATTTCCTTCTCTAGATCATTTTACAGATCAGGAAACTGAAGCAAGCAGGGTTAAGTGACTTGACCAGGGTCACACAGCTAGTAAATATCTGAGGCCAGATTTGAACTCAGGTCAAAAGCAAGAGGTTCCCCCCTACTCTCCTGCCACGAGGAACAAAGTATACTTTTTCATTTTCTAGCCATCTGCAGGATGTCAGAAAGGGATTCTTGCTTTCTTGGCAGGTGTTGCTTTTGAACATCTGCCCGAGTTAAGGACATTGGACCTGTCCGGCAACAAGGAGGTGGGAGGAGGCTTTAAAGATTCCGCCGCCCACTTGGCTCATTTGAAGCTTCTCCACGTTTTGGACCTTCACCAGTGTTCCTTATCAGAAGATGACGTAGCATCTCTGGGTAAGAGCTGAGGAGGAGCTCCATAAATGAGGACCACTGACCACTGACCACTGACCACACAATTTCATTTCTACATTGGAACTTACTCCTCCCTCTGCCCTGAGTCATGGCAGCAATCCGGGCATGCGGGGTGGGCCCCCAAATTAAGCAGGAGCCACCGGGATCCTGAGGCAACAGTATTTACTGTGGGGGTGTCTCAGATCGAGATAGGTTTGAATCCTGTTCTGCTATTGACTGCCTGTGTGACCTTGCACACTTCACCTCCCCTCAATGTCCTTATCTGTAAGATGAGGTAGATGAAAATGCTGGTTAGAAAATTCCATCTAGTTTTAAATCCTACAGGAGGGAAGTTTGTCTTTGGTGTACCCAACCTTCTTTTTCTTTGCTTTGTCTCTACAGGCATTCTCTCTCCCCACTCAGTCTACCCTTCTTTCTTTTCTTCTTCCTCTAACAGAATAGTAATAATAACAATAAATAGCTATCATTTATGAAATATTATATAAATGATTATGCTTTAAGGTTTGCAAAGCACTTTACAAATATTATCTCATTTGATCCTCACAACAACCCTAGGACATAGGTGCTATATTATTATCCCTACTTTACAGATGAGGAAACTGAGGCAGACAGAGGTTAAGTGACTTGCCCAGGATCACAAAACTAGTAAGTGTCTGAGGCTGGATTTGAACTCAGGTCTTCCTGACTTCAAGTCTAATGCTCTTTTTAGAGGAGCAGGGCGAGTGAGAATTGTGTGTTTATTTTCTCAAAGAAACCTATTTTTCCAACCCGATGGCCAAACAGAAATCAGAGAAGGTGTGCACATGAGGATAGATAGAGATTCAAGGTACACAAAGCACTTTTTTTTTTTTGTTTTGGTGAGGCAATCAGGGTTAAGTGACTTGCCCAAGGTCACACAGCTAGTTAAGTGTCAAGTGTCTGAGATGAGATTTGAACTCAGGTCCTTCTGACTCCAAGGCTGGAGCTTTATCTACTGCGCTACCTACTACACAATGGTGCAGTGGATAGAGAACTGGGGTTTGGAGTCAGGAAGAGCTGAGTTCAAACCTGACTTCAGACATTTATTAGTTGTGTGATCCTGGGCAAGTCACTTAACCTCAGAGGTTTGCCTCACTTTCCTCAACTGTAAAATGGGGATAATAATAGCACCTACCTCCCAGGATTATTGCAAGGATCAAATGAGACAGTATTTGTAAAGAGCCTGGTACATTGTAGGTGCTTAATAAATGCATGTTCCCTTTCCCTTTTCCCCTCCATTATGCCTCAGTATCATAAGATGATAATTTCAGATTTGGAACCAACCTAAGAAACCAACAGATTGGAACCCTTATTTAACTGGCAAGGCAATTGAGTCCCACACTGGTTAAGAGACTTACAGGGTCATGGATTTAGAAATGGAAGGGGTCTTGGAGGCCACTGAATCAAAACTCATTTTACTAATTAGGAAACCAAGGTGCAGAATGAGAACCTTGGTGACTTGGCCAGGATCATAACTAGAAGTGTCTATAGATAAAGAAAGATCATCAGAGATGTGTTCTCATTTTATTCTTCAAAAAGGATGATTTTTAAAAGATAGGGGAGCTCGATTCTCAGCAGTATTCTGAGAATTTGATCCTACGTATCTACCTCTCTCTGCACCATCACTAATGAACAGCCCTCTTGTTGGATGAAAGGTTGTTGGAAATTAAGAATTATCTTAATCCCGTTACATTTGGAGGAGATTAAAAGAAATAAAACTCATCTTCCCAATGCACAGGACAGAGTTAATGGTGCTTTCTTGGATCTGATCCTTCGGGAGGGCTTTAAAGAATATCCATCCTTAGGGCAGTAATAGACCTCCATGCTCACCTCCAGCCCACTCATGAGTGTGTCGCTCTGTGATATCTTAAAAGCCCAGGTCATCCCTTTACTCTCCAGTCTTCAGGAGCTGGATCTATCGGCCAACAAGAAAGTGGGCGGCTCTTCAGAGAATCTCCTTAGCAGACTGCGGTTTTTACCAGAATTGTCAACTTTAGTCATCACTGGCTGCTCGTTAGGAAAGGAAGCATTCACAGCTTTTGGTAAGGGAATTCTCCCAGCACTGCACAGAGTTTGCCTTACAGAGATGCCTAGGGGAGGGAATCTAACTTTTTTGTTCATAAGCAGTATCACATTGAAAATGGATACTTCCCTGCTCCTACCATGGCATTCCCCTCCTGCCACCATCCTCCCTCCTCCCCACATTCTCCTGGGAAAGTGGGGGTTGGCTATGCCACAGGTATTGAGGCTGCATTCTCTGAGGAAGGAAACACTCTTTTCCTGGTGCAATTGTACCTGACTGGGTCAACTGCCTTCTATATTTCCTCCTTGCTCCCACCCCACCCATTGACCGAAAAAGAGGACTAAGGAAAATAAATCCTGGGAGAGGAGATATTTGAAACTTATACTGATATTTTCCTAATATTTCTAAATCAAAATAAATAACCTTGAATTGGGGCAAATATTTGCAGAAGAGGGAAAACAAGAGATTAAACAGCTACGTTAACCTGTTGGATCACAGCACATTTCTTGAACTCAAGCTCCATTTGGTGTTTTCTCCAAGAAAACAGAAGCTGTTCATGTTTACCTTTTCAGCTGAAGCCTCCATGTATCTTCCTGCCCTGAAGATACTTGACCTTTCTTGGAATAAGTATGTTGGAGGAAACCTAAATCTGCTTTTGCAAACTCTGAAGCTTTCGGCTGCCCTCCAAGTGCTAAGACTGAGAAGCTGCTCCCTGGTTGCTGAAGATATGGCTCTCCTGGGTATGCATTTGCCCGTGACAATGAAGTCCTGGCGCCTAGAACCTGCATTCCAATATGGTGGAAAATATGTGGGAAAATACTGAGTCAAAGGCCTCAGGTGTAATACCTTATTGTCCATGTGACCTTAGATAAGTCCCTCAATTCTCCTTATCAGTAAAAGGGAGGGTTTATGCTAAAATACTTTTAAAGTCACTTCTAGCTCAAAAACTGAGACAGTTTGTGTTTGCATCAGAACATGTCTGATATCGGTGCTGTGTACATGCAGGGAAATAGTAGAGTCAGGGAGGGGCTGGCAGGGAAATGGGTGATGTTCCCAGGCTACCTGGTTTCTGTCCTGTTACCAAATTATTTTTATAAAGGTGAATCTGTTTAAAATGAGCAGCAAAGGCAGCCTTGAAGGAGAAGGCATACCACAACAAAGCAATAACAGTCTGAGGGGGTATGTGAAAAGAATAAAGAGGTTGGGGTCAAAGATAATTGACTCTATCTCCTCCCATCTTTACTCTGTAGATGTATATATGTGGTCATTTAGAAGGGGGCAGCAATTTGAGTGTAGGAATTCAGGATGAGGGTTGCCAGTCCTACTTTATAGCCTTCAGTATGGCTAAGTGAAAGTACAGGATAATCTCTGTGGTTCTTCCATAGGACCCAGGGAGCATTGGTAGGCGCTTAATCACTTCAACCCAAATATAAAGCAGTCCTGGAGGAGGTCAACTTTCCACTGACAGCTTCTGTGCTACTCCTGCCATCTGCTGCTTATTTGTTAAATTATAGCTAAGTGGCTTCTTCCCCGAAGGAGTTTATAGCTCTTTTGTCAGCTCCTTTCAAAGCCTCAGGGCTACTTGAGCTCTTTTATGAGTCAGACCCACAGCCCCATACAGTCAGCACAGTAAAAATCCCTCAAGTCTGTGTTTTTGATTCCTTTGTTTCTCCCTCAGCAGGAACTCTGCCAGGCCAGCTTGGGGTTGTGATGATAAATTCCTTTTAATTCCTCTCTTGCCCCTGAATGCATGCAGATCACCCTAGAATTTCCCCTAATCACCCTGGAAGGGTAGAGTGGATCTGAACATCTTTATCTTGCATTCCTATAGCTATATCCAAATTGCTGCTCTCACCACCTCTAACCCCTTACAAGCACTGATTTCCAGGCTATAAGATCAGGAAAGAAGGAAGGAAACAATTTTGTTGCAAAAATACCTTCATATCCCCAAAATGAAGGTATAATCTAAGAAGGAACTACTGCATAATTCTTACTCACTACTAGGTCGCCTGTGCCTGGCACGTTTCCCTCATCTTCACTTTCTACTGAAAATCCCTCGTTTCCTTGAAAGCTCAACTGAAGAGCTACCTTTGACACAAAGCCTTTCCTACTCTACCCCATCTCCAGCTGCTAGTGCCTGCCTTGCAAATCATTTTGCATTTTTGTAAGGATTTTGTATACACACACACACACACACACACACACACACATACGTATATATGTTGTTGTTCAGTCATTTTTCAGTGATGTCTGGCTCTTTATGACCCATTTGGGGTTTTCTTGTCAGAGAAGCTAGAATGGTTTGCCGTTTCCTTCTCTAGCTCATTTTACAGATAAGGAAACTGAGGCACACAGGGTGAAGTGCCTTGCCCAGGGTCACACAGTGAAGAAGTGTCTGAGGTGATATTTGAACTCAGGAAGATAAATTTTCCTGACTCCAAGCACTGCACTCTATCCACTGTGCCACCTACCTGATACACATACCCATATGTTATCATGTAAACTTCCTATTATGCCCCCAAAATTATTAAACTGTGTGTGCGCATTGACCCAGCAATACCAATACTAGGCCTATACCCCCAAATAGACCAAAAGAAGAAGAAAGGACTCATACATACAAAAATCTTTATAGCAGCTTTTTTATGGAGCAAAGTACTGGGAACTAAGAGAGTACCCATTAATCAGGGAATGACTGAAAAAAAATTATGGCACATATATGTAATTGAATACTATTTATTGTGTTATAAGAAATGATGATAGGAGTGGTTCCAGAGAATTCTGAGCAGACTCCTATGAATTGCTGTAGAGTGAAGTGAGACAAAGCCAAAAGAACAATTTATATAATAATATTGTAAAGAGAAACAGCTTTGAAAGATTTAAGAACTGTAATTAATGTAATGACCAGCCATGATCCCAGAGGACTGATGGGGAAGCATGCTACTTGCCTCCTGACACAGAGGAGAGAGACTTAGCACACAGAATGAGACACAGTCAATTGGAGAATTTATTTTTCTTGACTACACATATTTGTTAAAAGGATCTTGCTTTAATTTTATTTTTTCCCCAACGGGAGATAAGGAGGTAGGAGGGAGAGAAATACATTTTTTTTTAATTAAAAAAAGAAAATTGGGAAGAAAAAAAAAAAAGAAAAAGGATGTATGTTCCTTGAGGGTAGCGACTTAGCAACACGCACAGAACCTGACATAGAGTAGAGACAGGGACCCATGATTTCATTGGTATAGACAATTCTCAGAGGAGGAAATTCCCTCTCCCAAAGCGAGTTGGCACATCCCAACTCAGAGCTGTAGAGTTTCCTAGGACCCTGGGAGATGAAGAGACTTGCCCAGTGTCATAATTTACATGGTCAGAGGCTAGACTTGACCCCACGTCTTCCTGATGCCCCACTACCCCTCCCCCAAGTTCACAGTGCTTTTTGTTTGTTTTTTTCAGCATCTGTTATACAAACCGGTCATCTTACCAAACTGCAGCAGCTGGATCTGAGCTACAATGACAGCATTTCAGAGGAAGGCTGGGCTACGTTTACTCAAAACGTGCCACTCTTGAAGGAACTGACCGAGTTGGACATCAGCCTTCGGCCGGCCAACTTTCGGGAGTGCGGACTGTGGTTTGGACGCTTGCTAAGTGGTTTAACCAAAATGCCCATGCTCTCCGAGCTCGGAATCCAAAGATGGAGGATCCCAGGGCCTCAGCAGGAAGACCTGGAGTATTTCAACCACTATCACAAAAGGAGCATCCACTTTGACTACGGTGGATTCCAGTGACATCTGTTAACCCAGGGCTAAAAAAAAAAAAAAGCCTCTTCTATTATTAATAATAATAACTCATCATTATATATATGGCACTTGGAAGTTTACAAAGCACTTTCCTCACACTGACTCTGGGAGGGATGTCATGCAATTATTCTTCTGCCTTCTGAGGCTCAGAGGTAAAGTGACTTGCCCGTGGCCACAGAGTTAATAAGAAGCAGAGTCAGATTAAGGAAGACCTGAGTTTGAATCCTGCTGTGTGACCCTAGACAATCCACTTTAAAACTCCCTCAGCCTTGCTTTCTTCATCAATAAAACAGGGATAATAACAAAAGCATCCCCCTCACAAGGTTATCATATTAATAATAATAATAATAGTTAGTTATATATCACTTTAAGGTTTACAAAGTGCTTGACATACACTACCTCATTCAACCCTCTCAACAACACTGGGAAGTAGGTGCTGTTATTATCCATATTTTACAGATGAGGAAACTGAGGCATAGAGAGGTTAAGTAAACCCTGTTCTCTGGCTCCAAATGGAATACTCTTTGTACAACAGCACACTGGCTCTCAGAAAAATTATTAGATTTAATAAAAAACATAGCACACAGACTGGGAAGGGGATGGTCTTGCCATGGACTCTGCCCTCTTCAGAGCAGACCTGACATTTTGAAGTCTTAGGAAAAGATACCGACAAGGTGAAGGGATCCAAAGGAGGGTGACCAGGATGGTAAGAGGGCTGGAAACCACCACGGTGAAAGCCACAGGGGATTTTGGCCCAGAGGAGAAAAGACCTTTAGGAAAGACATGATTATTGACTTCAAAGATGAATGTCAGGGACTGTCACGTGGATGGAGAATTACACCTCTCCTTGGTCCCATAGGGCAGAACTAAGAACAATGACTAGAAGATTCAGTGAGGTGGATTTAGGTTGGAGATGAAGAAAACTATCCACACAGAGAAAACAAAGTGGATGAGGAATCCCTGTTGTCAGGATTATGACATGCAGATAGATAGGAAGCTGAGAGGGCTTGTCTAGCAGTTCATATGGCTTGGAGAGACACTGAAAGTGGACAACAAATTGGGTCCAGAATTAAATAACAGAGAGGACAACATGGCTTTCATGAACTGGAAGGTTTCTTTAAAGACTCCAAACATCTTATAGCAACAAAGGTCAGTTTTGTAAAAATACACTTTTAGCCTTTATAATATTAAAAGATGTTACTAGTTAATGTTTTGTTTTTGCATTACCTAGACTTCCCCCATATTCCTCTTCTCACTCCTCCCAGAGAGCCACCCCCTATAACATAGAACTGGCCCATGTTTCTAATACTAATGTCCTACTGTTGTTGATTATTGTTTTTGGTACGGCTGAGAATGATGGAATGCCACAATCTCTGAAGAATTAAAAATGAGTATTACGCAGAGAACTAAATATGAGTATTATTCAGAGTGGGCAGCTAGATGGCTCAGTGGACAGAGTGCTGGGCCTGGAGACAGGAAGACTTAAGTTTAAATCAGACACTTACTAGCTGTGTGACCCTAGGCAAGTTATTTAACCTTTGTTTGCCTTAATCCACTGCAGAAGGAAATAGCAAACCATTCCAATATCTTTGCCAAGAAAACCCCATGTTATGGTCCAGAGGGTCACAAAGAGTCAGATACCACTAAACAACTGAACAATAACAAAATTACTCAGAAAGAAATGAAAAGATGCCTGGCAGGTGCATCTATGGGGAGGCTACAATACTTTACAAATAAGGAACAAGGAAAAAGGAGAAAGATAAAGGATTTCATGAAAGAATACACAATCAAATACTAAGATGGGCTGCTGGTGTGACAAGCACGGTGAGACAAGCCATGTATCCACTGACATCCTCACAACGTCAAAGGAAAATGAGAGAATCCCCTCACATGTTAAATAACCTTACGTGGCAAACTTATGGAAAGATGTGGACAAGATTCTCACAGGATGGGCAGTCACGGAGGGGTGGCAATCTGCACTGCTGGAGGGAACATCCACATAGAAGGATCCCAGATCCACTCAAATATTGAAAGTAATGAAAAGCCGTAGTTCGAGAGGACTCGTGATGAAACTCATCCCCCCCTTCCAGAGAGAAAGGGGACGGCCTCCGAGGGCAGATTGAAGCATATGTGTTTTATCTAATGCAGGAGATTGTTTTGCTTAATTATACTTATCCGTAATGGGCTTGTTTTTCTTGCTGATGGGTGGGGGAGGAAGAAAATCACAACTGAAAATAAAACTGAATTTTTTTAAAAATGGAATGAAAATAAAAAGAAATTTAAGAAAATAACTTGCTAACAGTTTGTTCCAAACTAGAATGACCACGTCTTGGAAGCAGGGGCTCCGCCATATCTGGATACCTTCAAGTGAGGATTGACTAACCGTTTAGGGGCAATATTCTAAGGGGACTCTTCATTTCATGGTACAAGTTACAACAGGTAGTCCCGGAGATTCTGTCGAGAAATCTGGGATTCCACCTGTGCACCAGAAAGTCACACTGAGTCACACCGTCATAGGTTTGTCACTCAAAGGGACCTCGGAGGTCTAGATACCTAGTCTACCCTTGGTTTATAGATGCAGAGGCCCAGCAACTTCCCAAGGTCCCCCAGGTAGTAAGTGGTAGTAACAGGATTCAAACTCAGGTCTTCTGACTCCATACCCATAATTCTTTCTACTCTATTAGGCTATTCTCCAGGCAGCTGGTGACTCAGTGAATAGAGAGCTGCATCTGGAGTCAGGAAGACCTGAGTTCAAATCTGACTTCAGACACCAACTAGTTGTATGACCCTGGGCAAGTCACTTTGCCGCTAACTGCCTCAGTTTCCTCATCTGTAAAATGGGAATAACAGCAGCACCTCCCTCATCTAGGGTTGTTGTGAGGATCAGAGTTACTATTGGTAAAGAGCTCTGTACGTCCTGAAGTGCTATGTAAAGGCAGTATTCTCATCAGCATTATTTAAAGGGATGTGGGGAAGATCCAGAGAATCAGAAGCACAATGCACAGACGCAGAGCAATGAAGAAGCATGGCCGGCCTGACCTCATCCCCTCAGCGCAGGCCCCCGGAGGAGGTCACCCAGGAAACAAAGGTCTGGAGGGACCCTGAGGGATGCGAGAAGACGTGTGGGACCCGGGGGAGGGGGGTCTGTGGAGCTATCTGAAGGAGTCCAATATTCCATCTGTAGAGGCAGCCAGCATTATCCTTCTGCTGTCTCATATTTCTCAGTCAATGGACACTAAGAGCCCAGCTGGGAACATTGTATAATGTTTATTTTTTTTGGCTAGGCAATGGGGTTAAGTGACTTGCCCAGAGTCACACAGCTAGTAAGTGTTATGTGTCTGAGGTCACATTTGAACTCAGGTCCTTCTGAATCCACAGCCGGTGCTCTATCCGCTGTGCCACCTAGCTGCCCCCATTGTATAATGTTTAAAAAAAAAAAAAGGAGAGACACGTCACTACTTTACAGTCTCCCCAAGCCCTTTCATACAGTGTGGTCCCGAAGTTCAGCAAGACCTGCACCACAGTCTCACTTCCTCCACCCACCTAGCTGCGTGGCCAGGAGCAAGCTTCTTAACCTCTGTAAACCTCAGTTCTCTTGTCTCTAAAATGGGCATTTTAGGCAAGTACTGAATCCAGGGGGAAATCGTGCAGTTCATAAGAAATAATGTATTGAATATACTTTGTAAACCTCAAACAAAGAAATCTATATAAATGTGAACTTTCATTATCGTATCATTTGAGTCATTGTAAACCAGAGAAATCATAGGTGGGCAGGCCCATTTTATAGACAAAGATAAAGGAAAAGAGAGGTTAAGCAGCTGTCTGAAGTCACATAATCAGTACAAAGCAAAGCCAGGTCTTGGAATCAGATATCTAGAGCTGGAATGGACCTTAGAAGTCAACTAGAGGGGCAGCTAGGTGGCACAGTGGATAGAGTGCTGGCCCTGGAGTCAGAAGGACCTGAGTTCAAATCCAGCCTCAGACCAGACACTTGCCACTTACTAGTTATGTGACCCTGGGCAAGTCACTTAACCCCAATTGCCTCACAAAGAAAAAAAAGAGAGGATTAAAAAAAAAAGTCAACTAGACCATCACCTCCCATTTTACAAAGGAGGAAACTGAGGCCCAGACAGATGAATTAACTTGATTTAAGCTACTCAGGCTATAAGCAGAGAGCTAAGACTTGGCTTCAGGCCTTGAGATTATAGATTGAAAGCTTAGATCACAGATTGTAGAAAGAATCTTAAAAGTCAACTAGTTCAACCTTCCTCGTTTTACAGAGAAGGAAGTGACTGGTCCAGGGTCACACAGCCCATGAGTGACTCCCAACTCTAGGTCTGACACTCTTTCCACCCTTCCACAAGCTTCTCCGCAAGCACAGGGATATTTTCAATAACCAACCCTCCAAAAATATACAACAATCAAACCAAAAGGCTGAGCGCTCTTTTTATTTAAAAAAAAAAAAAAGATTGCTTCCCTGGGGCCCATAGTTATAGTTACAAGCAATGAAAATAAGGCCAAGTAAATTTTATAATAATAACAATAATCAATAATTATAACATTATCTAATATTCACGTAGTGCCGGGCCTTTTACACTTACTACCTCATTTGATCCTCACGACAACTCTGGGAGATAGATGCTATTATTATCAACATTTTACGGATGAGGAAACTGAGGCAGGCAGAGGTGAAAGGACTTGCCCAGGGTCACACAGCTAGTAAGTATCTGAGGTTGGATTTGAACTCGGGTCCTCCTGACTCCAAGTCTAACTCACCACCCACCACTCCACACTGCTCCGCTCCAAAGCATTTAAGAAATGCCTCCTCTGTGAAAGTCCCTGTGCTGGACCCTGCAGATACAAAGAAGAAAATGAAACAATCCCTGCCTTCCAAGAGCTTACAATCTAACAGGAGATGTTCACTAATTAAGCCTCTTGGAGACATCCACAGCTAGGGTTGGTATGAAAGCCTTTTAATGCTTACCACCCTCTTCGAGAGTCGAACGGCTGGAGCCTCATCTTCCTTTCTTCCAACCACGTTCGGGGCATTACCCATTTTTTAAAAGTCCGGCAAGAAAAAAGGATTATTTCTTTTTGCCCTTGGGTGCCGGTTTTGCTTTTTCATTTTTCTTTTCTTTTTCTTTCTTGTCTTTGGGGGATTTCTTTCCCTTCTTTAGCATTTTTAACATTTCTTCAAACTCTCTCCTCACCCTCACTCCTCTGTACCAAGCCTGAATCTGAAAAGAAAATCAAGTCTGGTATTATTCAGCATGAATTTGGGTCCAGGACACCAAAAACTATTTTCTTTGGGGAAGGGCCTTTCCAGATGTCTAAGCAGGATAGTGTGGTCCCCCCCCCCCACACACACACGCACACACACACGTGCACGTGCATACGCATACACATACACACATACACATCTATCATTGGGAATGTCTATTGATTTTACCTTAGTGGCCATAACTTTCATTAATCTCTTTTCCTGTAAGTAATTCCATATTGCTGGAATGCCCATTTTACACACTTCTTCCGAAGGGTCTTCCATGGGATTTCCTTCTAGGTTGAGAACCTCGAGGCTCTCTAGACTGTCCATATTTTCTGGAAGTTCCGACAAGTAGTTGTTTTCAAGAATCAGTGTCTTCAAACCTAAAATACAAGAGAGGATTTACCTTTTCAAAACCAAATGACTATTAGCAGCCCAGTGCCAGCTTCTTAAATATCACCTTCCTCTATTGTCACCCAATCACTTCAATTCAACTCACTTAATATCTATTAAACACCTACTATGTGCCAGGCACTGTGCCAGGTGCTGGGAATCAAGAACAAAAAGGGGAGAACTCCTACCTTCAGGATGCTTACTTTCTTTAAGAGACGTAGGGGTGGGGGAATAGAACCAAAGGTTTCTCTTTCAATACAACAGCATTTACCAGACCTTGTCACAAGAGTAATTGCCTATTGTATGAGCAGAGCTTGGAGGTGGGGGTATAGGAGAGACGCAAACCTATCTTCTTCGTTCATTCCAGTGGAAGTTTCCAGGATCAGGATAAAGAAGTGCATTTAATTAAGAAAACAGAATATTCAAAGATGTTCAGATCAAGTCCTGGTCTCTCCATCTCTAAAAATAGGGCAAGTAAAATAAATACTTTGAGAATAAACTCAACGACATAATTACTTGAGTAGAACTTGCATGTCAAGAAGAATTAATTCCTTTCATTTCCTGTGAGTAATTAGTTTGTAAGATTTGGGGTAGAAGCCCACCACAATTAATGCAGAGAGACCTAAACATTGTCGTAGAATTGACCAATCAAAGGTAGCGATCAGAGGTGAAGTGACTTGCCCAGGGTCACACAGCTAGGAAGTGTCTGAGGCTGGATTTGAATTCAGGTCTCCCCAACTCCAGGCATGAAGCTCTCCTTACAAAATGTTTACTGTGTGTGAGCTTTTCCTATGGTTTCATTAGAATGTGAGCTTTTGAAGGTAGGGACTATGCATTTAGTACAGTGCCTGGACACTGTAAGTGCTTAATAAAAGTTTACTGATTTGACTAGGCAAAATTATGATGATGGATTTGAAGGAAGTGTTTGTAATGGAAAGTGGATAGGGCACTCAACTTGAATGCAAAAAGACCTGGGTTCAAATCCTGCCATAATCACATAAGCTGTGTGACCCTGAGCAAGTCATTTGATCTCTCTGGGCCTCAGTTCCTTCATAGGTGAAGTGATGGGGTTAGATTCAGTGGCCTCTAACTGTCTCTAGTTCATTTTTTTTTTATTTTCTGGTGAGGTAATCAGGGTTAAAAGACTTGCCCGGGGTCACATAGCTAGTAAGTGTCAAGTATCTGAAGCTGGATTTGAACTCAGGTCCTCCTGACTCCAGGGCCAGAGCTCTATGCATTGAGCCACCTAGCTGCTCCTACCTCCAGTTCTAAATTGAGTATCCTTTGATTTGAATTCAGAAGACCTAGCTGTCTTATTACTTGTGTGACCTTGGGCAAATCCCTGAACATTTCTGGGCCTCAGTTTCCTCATCTGTCAAATGAAAGGATTGGGTAGTGACATAATGTATGACCTTGGCCTTGAAATAAGGAAGACCTGGGTTCAAGTCCTGCTTGGACGCATAGTGGCTATTTGACCCTAGATAAGTGATCTGATCTCTCATGGCTCTCTCTTGTACAGAAAGTGCCAAGGCCTTCCATTGGGAGAAGTCATTTCCTCATTCCCCTAGACCAAAGAAATCATAGGTTTAGTCCAAAGTGGAGGTGGGGAGAAGGAAAGTGGGAGGCAGAAGGGAGGAGACTTATTACCTTGTAATTGACATATGGAGTCTGGAAGCTCCCTAATCTGATTGTTGTGAAGATCCAACAGTTGTAAGGTTCTCAGTGAACCTATGCCCACAGGTAAATACTCAAGGTTGTTATTTTCACAATATAGCTCTTTCAGGTTCTGAAATACAACAAAACTTCAGTGTAACAATTCTCAAGTTGATAGATAAATTAATCCCAGAATCATCTACAAGAATCATCTAATATATCCTGGTGAAGAAAAAAAAAGCCTTAGATCTGGCATCTGATTAGTGTGAAGGGAATGAATGTCTTCATCAATACCTGGCCCATCTTCTTTTCTGATCATACATCTCTTTGATGATATATTCTATGTTGTTTTTACTATGTAATTGTTTGTTATGTGTTGAAAAACCCCTGCCACTCTCCACTGACTTCTGGGTAATTATAAATTTTAATTTTTTAGAGAATGCAGTGTTCCAAGACTTACAGTCATATAATATTACTTCTGTTAAGAAAGATGGCCCTTTGTTTTAGAGAGAAGTTTGGGGTCATTAAAAAAATGTTTCATTTTCTCAAAGAGTCTCCAGCCCCCTCTGTTTCTGGCTTGATTCTGGGTACAGATCATTGTCCATTTGTAGTATCTATCATAGATAGATAGATGATGGAGGGATGGGTGAGTGAGTGGGTACGTGGATGGATGGATGGATAGATAGATAGATAGTTGATGGATGGATGGGTGGTTGGATGGACAGATGAGTGGATGGATAGATAGAAGGATAAATGAATAAATCAATGCAGATAGATATACATACATCACATACATATATGTATGTGTACATATATATACATATATGGATGAATTATATAGATTCTTCATCCAATTACATACAATAATTTCTGGACAATAGATATTTTTCATCTGCTTGGTTTTTCCTATATGGATGATTAAGTCAAAATCTCTTGAGTGATTACAGGTGTCATTCAGTACGCTCTGTGATGTTTCAGGGTTTCATGCAAATGACAAAATCTCATCCTCAAAAAAAGGTAACAATAAGGTCCAAGATTTTTTCCATATCTTTACTATTTTCCCTAAATGCCTTCAAAATTAAGTCTTCTCTAGCATGGATTTCCTCAGAGTGGATTTGGTCTAGGAGTCACCTGCCTTTGCCATCTTTGTTTTTTTCAATAACATTTCTACTTCGTCAAGAAGCTTATCTCACAATGTGGTTTTGGAATATAAGTTCAAGATGGTGGCTCCCTGGTCCTTGATGGTGGGAAGAATTTATCATAAAAAATATTTGCAGATCTTTTCCATTTGTTGTTAGGATCAAAAGAGATAGTATTTGTAAAGCACTTAGCACAGTGCCTGGCAAATACTTATTCCTTTCCTTTTTATTTCAGACTTCAGCAAATTTGCAGGTCATAAGAGGTAAGTGATAGAGAAAATAAGATGGAAAGTCAAGTCATCTTTGATTATCTTTTGACTTTGTAGAGGGTGATCCTCTTCCAAATGAAGAGTGGATGATTTTACACCTTGTAAAAGACATTCATTTTTGAATAGGCTCATTTATGGGAAAGGATTCAGTCCCCAGACAGGAAAAGGGGCCAAAAAGAAAGACCAAAAACCTCTGATTTCCTGCCTCCTCTCTTGGAGGTGACAAGCCTTAGGTCTGAGGTCCTGAGGGAACAGAATTAGAGAGGCTTCTGCCGGTCCTAAGGGTCTCTGCTCTTTCTGGAAGAGCTCAGCAGTACCACAAGTAAGGACTACAGCTGAGCCTGAAGCTACAGCTGGTGGAATCTTCAGCTGACCCTCAGGGAGCAGGTCAAGGAGGCTGGCAGATTAACCAATCCAGCAGAGACATCATTACCTAGAAGAGAAAGTCCACCTGAGTAACTGTCCAGCAGAGACACCATGCTCTGTAAGGAGCCAGCCCAGCCTAGGAGTGGGGTAACCCACCCAACAGAGACACTCTTCTCAATTCACCATCTCAAACAGACCCCATTTTCAGGGGTCAATAATATGAAGACAGAAAGTATATTGAGGCCCTGCATTTCCAGATTGTGAGTCGTCTTTGCTACATGTGCTCCCTAAACATATGCTTGACTCCCACTGTCTTTGAAGTGTGTGATCACTCTTCTCCCCCACATAGTATGTATTTGTAGGAGTGTGGGTTTCAGGTTTGCAGGGGGAATGTTTTGTAACTATTGTTTTTGCTGTACCATTTGAGTAAACGCCTTTGCTGAGAGCTAATTGAGACAACTAGCTAATCATTAATCGGAAACATACTGGTGGGAACTCATGAGCCATAGTTTTGAAATGATGGAGGCACAGGATGCATACTTGAACACTGACAGTAGTGATCTTTTTGGAGGCCCAGTCTGTATGGACAGCTACTTCAGGGCCTGCTATGATTACATTCACTGGTGAAATGGGATGCTGAATCCCATGCTTGCTCTGGGTATCTTTCTAATTCACTCCACAAGCATCAGTTTTTTTCTAATTCACTTGACTCTCTATGTAACTGTCAGTTTCTAGGGTAGTCATTTACTGCACTTCATTCAAACCTAAGGAGCACTGATTTGCTTATCCATTCAGTTAACACATTCATCTTTTCAACAGAAATGCTCTCTCAGAGATGTGCTGTGGCTTTGAACTCTGAAAAACCACAATCCCCAAGGAATTCAAGTTGTCAGTGACCCAGGGAACAATGGATCTGAATCGTGGGCTCAAGTAAACTGCAGACTATTTCCAATATTGACCTATACATAGGAAGTGGAAGTAGGGATATTATTGAGGAAATACATGATTGAGCAAACAAGGAGGGGCACCTATAAGGAGTGAGTAGGGAATAACAGTTGGTGCGAATATTCCATTAGTGGTGGTGGTGTTCAGTCGTTTTTAAGTCATGTCTAACTCTTCATGACCTCATTTAGAGTTTTCTTGGACAAAAACACTGGAGTGGTTTGCTGTTTCCTTCTCTAGCTCATTTTACAGAAGAGGAAACTGAGGCAAATGGGGTTAAGTGACTTGCCCAGGGTCACACACCTAGTAAGTGCCTAAGGCTGGATTTAAACTCATGTCCTCCTAACTCCAGGGTCAGTGCTCTATCCACTGGGCCACCTAGCTGCCCCAAAACTTGAGTATTTATTTATTTTTTTTTTATGCAATTTGGGGTTAAGTGACTTGCCCAGGGTCACACAGCTACTAGCTAGGGTCAAGTGTTTGGTCTGAGGTCGGATTTGAACTCAGGTCCTCCTGACACCAGGGCCAGTGCTCTATCCACTGCGCCACCTAGCTGCCCCAAAACTTGAGTATTTTTGGTGAATATTTAATTATATAAAATTTGAATTCATACCGTTAGCTTCAGAATGTTTTCTGAGATGTAGGTCAGTTTGGTTCCTTGATCCTGTCCCAGATATAGTTGTTCTAAAGATTCAATTAGCAAGATTTCCTCTGGAAATATAGTGAAATTATTTCCAGTTAGACCAAGTGCCTTCAATTTGACAAGGTTGAACACCTCCGGAGGGACCTAGATAGAGGTATTAAAAAAAAACCAAAGAGTGAAGTTGCCAAAATTGTTTGAACACAATAGAAAATCAATAGGGCTTTGCTTTGGAAACAAACTATTACTAATCAACAGAATTCAGAGGCAATTCAGCATCTTCTTGGATGAATCATGTTTGCAAACTCCATGGGATGAGTATGGCCAGAACTGGGAATGCATAATATTCAGTCCCAAAAGTTTATTTATGGCGGTGTAAGAGAGTAACCCAGAAAACCTGTGAAAACTTTGTTTTTACAAAACGAAAAAAGTCAGTGAAGACAATTCTTAACCTCCACGCAAATGTATGAAACTTAACATGGTCAAGTACTTGAAGATCATGAAATGAAAAATGCTTAAAAAAAAAAAGCATATGCAGTAGTGAGTTGGGGAACTATGCGTGTGGAATGTTGGACAGACACTGTCAGACGTGGCCACTGTGGGTCAGCTGGTTTTTCATTGTCCCAAGAGAGGGCTCATTTGTTGGTGGCAGTAGCATGTGTCTCTGGATATGACTCTGCTGTAAAAACAAAAGGCATTAATAATAATTTTTTTAAAAAGGTACAGTGGTACAATAGTAGTAACAGAAGCAGTAGTAGTAGTAGATGTAGATGAATAAATAAGTGAATAGAGAGATGGATAGATGGATGGATGGATAGATAAGTAAGTGAATGAATGAAGGGAAGGTAGGTAGATGATAGGTGGGATAGATAACTGGAAAGATAAATAAATTCCCTTCCTTTGGGCAGAGCACCCTCAGGTAAGGGAAGAGGAGAGGAGAGGAGAGGGGAAAACCCTAATTGCGCACACACACACACATACATATCACTTTAAGGTTTGTGACTTTTCTCACAAGAAGCCTGTGGTGTGTGGAGTGTCAATATTATTACCAGCATTTTAACTGGGGCTCTAAGAGGGTACACGACTTGCCCAAGGTCACACAGCTAGCGAGTGTTTAAGGGGTTATTTGAACTCAAGGCTCCTAACTCCTAGGCAGTGCTCAATCCACTGCACATGGTGTTGGCAAACATAGCATCATTATTTCCATCCTAGAAGATTTCCAACTCAGTTGTTGTTAAACTGGAGCTAGAATTTGTTGTGGCTATTTTTTAAAGGATAAGTTAAATTCAATTAAGAGACATTTAAGCACACCCAGCAGAGTGCTGTGCTTGCTGCTTGGGAGAAAAAAAAGATTAAAGATGACCCCATCGCTGTCCTCATTGAACTAGGGGTAAAAGCAGAACCACTAATAACCTTCAGGCTCAGAGCTGGGTTCAGGGATGCTGCCTGGTACATTTTGGGCTGTCCCCTTTCAGCTCTGTCTGCCCCATCGCTGTATTTCACAGGATCAAAGAATTTCAGAGGTGGAAAGGAGGCCAATCTATGCCTACTAAAGAACTCTCTCAAAATTCTATCCACATCCAGAGAAAGAACTATGGAGTTTGAATACAGATTGAAGCATACTATTTGCTCTATTTTTTTCCTGTTTTGTTGCGTTTCTTCTTTCTTGTGGTTCCTCTTATTGGTTCTAATTCTTCTTTACAACATCATTATTGTGAAAATGTTTAATAGAAATGTATATGTAGAGCCTATATCAGATTGAGGGGGGGGTAAGGAGGGAGGGGGAGAAAAATCTAAAACTCAAAAGCTTATGGAAGTGAATGTTGAAAACCAAAAATAAATTAATAAAAAAAACAAAACTCCCTCTACTTTCTAGCCTTTGCCACATAGACCTGCAAGAAAAGCAAGCATATAACATTCAGAGGAAGCCTATTCCACTTTGAGACAACGCTGATTATTGGAAATTTTTTCCTTTCTTCAAGTCTAAATTTGTCTTTTCAAGAGTGCACCGAGAGCTCCTCCTTCTCCCTTCTGGGGCAAAGCTAATCCCTTTTCCAGAGGACAGTCCTTTAAACTTGAAGACAGCTATCACTTCTCCCTAGATCCCCCAAGATAAACATCCCCTACCCCTTCAATCCATCCTGCTACATAATATACTCCACTTTTCATGGAGAAACCAACAAACTAACTAAACTTAACTAACTTGTAAATGTGCCCCAACTACCCACTTCAAAATACCTTGCAGGGGCAGCTAGGTGGCGCAGTGGATAGAGCACTGGCCCTGGAGGACCCGAGTCCAAATCTGGCCTCAGATACATGACACTAGCTGTGTGACTCTGGGCAAGTCACTTAACCCCATTGCCTAGCCCCCCCCCCCAAAAAAGAAAAAAATAGCTTGTAAAAGGCAAGTGTCTTAGTCAAGGAATTTTATAATGAATGTTAAAAATTGTCTGGGAAATAGTGCTTGCAAGGGAAAACACAGCAGGAAAAAAAATCAGATATGACTGCTGTCCGGCATTAGCCTTGGCCTGTTTTTCCTTCTTTCTCCTTCTCCAGCTCTTCAGGCTCTTTCCGGAATGTTGAACTGTGATGACAGCTGACATCCCATTGCCTGACTATTCAAGGAGAATCCCCCCACACCTTCCCCGTTGTCCTGAGTTCCTTGAAATTCATAAGATTTCTAGCTATAAGACTCGAGGGATCATTTGGTTCAACTGTTTCATCTTACAGGTGAAGAAACTGAGGCCCAGAGAGTGACTTTCCCAGGGTCACACAGCTTTCAAACAGTAGAGCTATGATTCAACCCTAGATTCAAATTTAGTGTTCTTTTTCATTCTTCTTCCAGGCTAGAGCATGGAAAATTCTTCTCTCTCAGAGAGAAAATTCTTCTCTCAGTTGAGGAAAGGTTAGAATTTTTTAAAAGGGATTTTTATTAGGAAGTTAAGGAAAAAAGAAAACAGACCACTTTACAGAATGTAGCCTTCTTACCCTAATTTAATTTGTAGATCTAATCACAGATTTTGGGAGCTGGCGCAATCCATCCATCAATAAACATTGATTAAGCACCTGCTATGGGCTGGGCACAACTTACAGGTAATTGCCTTTTGCTTGCCTTAACCCTATCTGACAAGATGGCGGAGTAAAAGCAGTGACTTGCTTGAGTTTTCCCCCAAACCCCTCCAAATACCTGTAAAAAAAAAATGACCCTACACCCTAAATGAGTAAATATACCCCTCCCCCAAACCTGACACACATTTCATCCTTGGACGCTTCCCCTACACACTGGCTCATTTATCTCCCTCCAGCCCCAATCCCCACACCAGTGGGAATAGAGAAGAAATACCCATTGCTATTCCCACCACCACCACAACCATGGAACCATTCTCAGATCAGCAGGACTTCAGAATTGGAAAGGACCATCCAAGGTCTAGACCTAATTGAGAATCCCTTTCGTGCACCCCTCTTAAGTGGCCATCCAGTCTTCCCTTACAGGCCTCTGGTGAAGGATATCCGCTACCTCCCAATAGTGGCCTGTCTACTGTGGGACAGCTCTACTTGCAAGGAAGTTTTTCCTTTTATCAAGACCAAAGCTGCCCTGCCTGTAACTCTCATCCAGCACTCCACCTCCCTCTAGGGTCAAGCAGAATTAATCCCTTTTCTATATGATAACCTTTCAAGTATATGAAAATAGCTACTATACCACCACTAATCTTTTCTATTCCAGGATAAACATAGCTAGTTCCATCAACTGATAATAATATCTAACATTTAAGTAAGGCTTTAAGGTTTGCAAAGCACTTTACAAATAGTATCTCATTCTATTCTCTCCTACAAGTGAGGTGCTATTATAATTCACATTTCACAGATGAGGAGATTGGGGCACCAAGAGAATGAGGGACTTACCCAGGGTCACACAACTGGTTAGTGCCTAACACTGGATTTGAACTCGGGTCTTCCTAACTCCAGGTCCAATGTATTGCCTAACCGCTTAATCTTCACATGGCATGATGTCCAGCCTCAGATCACCTCCCTACAGATGATCTTCAGCTTGCCAATGTCATCTCTAAAATGTGGCACCCAGAACGGAACACGATGCTCTCATTATGTTCTGCCTGGAGCAGAATACTCCCTCGTGCCCAGCACCACCAGGTGTCTCGATATCAGCTGGCTAAGGCTGCCTTAACTTTGGGAGGCAGACAGCTCGCATCATTGACTCCCATTGACCTTACAATCCTCTAAACCTCTTGCCCAGCCATGGTTTTCCCATAGTGTACTTGTTGGAGTTGATTTCTTGAACCCAAGTGGCGGACCTTACATTGATCTGTATTAATTTATCAAATATCAATTCATCAACTTGGTGCTTTGTTCTAGCCAGCCAAAGTCTTTTTGAAACCTAACCATGTCATCCTCTGTTTCTTTCCCTCAACTTCGTGTCATCTGTAGATTTGATAAGCAGGCCATGTAGGGCTATGCTAAAACCAGTGCCCACCAGTTCAGAATCGATTGTAACATTTTTGGGGTGAACCCCAAAAATACCTTGGAAATCGGCAAATGCTACAAAGCAGGACTGGAATTATTGTTTTGTTGATTGACTAGACTTAAGAAAGTGATAGAAAAATATTGATGGAGAAAATGAAGATTAAATTGAAAAGTGTGTTATCTACTTTTTTTTGAAGAGCTGGTTGTTAAATATTTAAATACCAGCTCACTTCTGATGCCATGTATGACATTGGTTAAAAAAAATTGTTCGTTGGTTAATAAACTACTATGGATACTGAAAACTTTGGCGCTTTAAATTCATTGATGGACAAACTACTATGGACATTGAAAACTTAGGCTCTTTAAATACATTGATGGAACCAATGCAAATGCTTATCTGGAAGCTTTAGGATTCCAGAATACTTCCAATAGAAAGAGGGAAACTTTGAAGACAAAAAGAAAGAAAGAAAGAAATTAAAGCTATTTTCATCATCTAAAATTGCTTCCCTAATCAGTATTCAATCCACAAACATACCTTAAGTGCCCACGATGTACCATGAACTATGCTAGGCACTTGGGCTTACGTTCTTGCCCTTCAGGAGTTTACACTCTAATAGAGGAGCAGACAAGTACATATACAAAACACACACAAGGCAAATAAATAGCACAGAACCTCAGATGGGAAGGCATTGGAGCTGCAGGACCAGGAGAGGCCTCGTGCAAAGGTGGCCTTTGGGCTGAAGATGGAAGAAAAAGCAGGGATTCCAAGAGGAAGACCTAAAGAGGGTGTGTATCCCAGCCACAGCAGGCAGCGAGCGAAGCAAAGGTGCAGAGGAAGGGATCAGAGGAAGATGGCGCTGTGGGTATGAAACTGAGCAACTGGAACGATTCTTGGACCCACAACAGAAGTTGGGAAGTTGAGAACAGGGACGGGTTCGGCGGCAAAGAGAATGAGTTTTGTTTTAGACATGATGAGCTGGAAGCGTCTCCAGGATTTCCACTGGGCAGTTGGTGATTCAGGGCTGGAGGGCAAGAGAGAGACAGGGACTGGACGCCAAGGTCTGGGAGGCATTTACAAAGAGAAAGTCACTGAATCCATCAGATGCTGATAGAGGTGGAGAGGGAAGAGGACCCAGGACAGAGCCTTTGAGATAGACATCACTATCAAACTCTAAATAATTTCATATTCAGTATTTCAGCAATTCAGTGCCTTGGATCTATTTTTTTTTTTTAAAGCAAGGAATTTAGTTCTGAACATATGACTTACAAACCAAACCCCACGGGCCATAAGTGACCACTCCTGCAAATGCTTAATGAACAGAATCCTTTGGCAGGGGCAAGAATCCCCCTTCACCTATCTCTTTTCTACAAGTGAATTTTCGTCTATTCATCCTCAGTCTCAGCAAGGAAAGCCAGACTGATGGCCTGCAATCAGCCTGGTAACCAAGGACAGGGAGATGAGGAAGAAACTGAAAATCACAGAGCTTGGGTTTGAATGTGAACTCTTTCAGGAGGCCTACCTCAGGCCTCAGCTTCCTCCTCTGTAAAATGGGGGGGGTTTCAGTGGTTCCCAAAGTGGGTGATACTGCTCCCGGAGTTGCTGGAGCAATTGGGGGGGGGGGGCAGTAGCCTCGGGTGCAATTGCACACTTAATCTGAGACTTTTTTCCTACTTTGTAAGATTTCTAGGGGGGCACTGAGTAATGTTTTAAGGGGGCAGTAGGCCAAATAAGTTTGGGAACCTCTGGATGACCCCTGAGGGTCCCTTTCAGCCCTAGATTGACCATCCAATAGATCTGGCTGTGGTGTTATGAGCGCAGCCCTTTACAGGTCCTAGGAAAGTGTGTACCTGACAAATGCGATTGTCATCCAGGGACAGCACCTCCAGGTTTTTCAAAGAGCAGATCTCGATAGGGAAAAAATCAAAGTAATTCTGGCTCAGATCTAAGAGCGTGATGTTCAGCAGGCGTTTGAAGGAGCGGCGCAGGGTTTTCAGACAGGTGCTCTTCATGTACAGGAGACGGAGCAGCGTCCACTTACAGATCAGCCTGGGCACCTTCTCCAGACAGTTCCCCGAAAGACCCAGCTCAGTAATTTCGGTCAGTTCTTTGAGGGTCGAGGGGAGGTTGTGCAGGAAGTTATAGGAGACATCCAAGATCGTTAGTTTGCTACAGCTGCCCAGAGTGTCAGGGAGGTAGGTCACACAGTTGGAAGCGATGAAGAATTTCTCCAGCTTGGTGAGCGCGCTGATCTCGTCGGGGATGACCGCGATCTGGTTCTGCTCCAAGTCGACGATCTCCAGGTTGTAAAGGACGCAGAGCTCCTGGGGAAAGTCTTCAAATCGGTTATTCCTCAGGTAAATCTCTCTCATTTTGGTCTGGTTGACGATTTCTTTGGGCAGAGCCTTCAGCCTGTTGTGAGACAGTCCCAGCAATTCCAGGTGGTGCAGGCATTTACACACCTGGATGGGGAAATGCTCCAAGTGGATTTTATAAAGCCGGAGCTGTCGAAGGGCCCGCAGATGGGAAAGGACAGGCAAAGTGCTGGGAATCAGGGGGTTGTTGCTAAGGTCCAGACTTCGAAGATTAGTCAGTTCCCCGAGGTCTTTGCAAAGAAATCTTATGTTGTTGTTGTTCAGGTAGAGAATCTTTAGGTTAGTGAGATTCCGGATGTCTTTAGAAATTCCCTCAAGTGCATTATTTTCCAAGTGCGCTTCTTCCAGTTCCCAAAGTTCCAGGATGGAAGGTGGGATAAAGGTGAGATTTTTATTAGAAGCATCCATGAAATATGTTTTGTCTCCAACTCGTTCTGGTGGGGGTTCCGCAGACTTTGATAAGGCCGTTTTTTGTTTGTAGGACAAAAGTTTGAAGACTTGGTCTGCAAACATCTTGGTAGCAGGATTAAAAAGCCCAAATATTCAGAATCTAAAGCATTGTAAGACAAGAAAAACAAATCAAAAACAAGCAGAATTTAGCTTTCAGTAGACTTCAAGAGTAGTTTTCTGGGCTCCCTTCATTCTTCCAGTGACAGAGGATTCATTGTGTGTGGAATAGAGCATTGGATGGGGAATCAGGAAGACCTGAGTTTGAATTCTACCTTAGATAAATATATCTGAGTTTATGAGTTGTGTGACTCTGCACTTTACCCCTCTCTCAGCCTCAGTTTCTTTATCTGTAAAATTGAGATCATAACAGCACCTCGCTCTCTCAGGACCAAGTGAGATAACATGAACAGTGCTTTGCCTACCTTAGAGCACTAAATATTATTAATAAGAAGTTACACATTTACTTATATTTATAACATTAAATTATATGTTAATAAATACTAATTATTATTATTAACTTCAGAAAGCAGCCCATTCCATTTTTTGACAACTCTAATTATTAAGCATTTCTCCCTTGTAGTTATCCTGCACATTCTGTTTGGCCAAAAGCTACATTCTTTTGACTTGCGCCCATCTGTCCCACTCCTGACCACTGGAGCCACACTGAAAGAATCTTTCTCTATATCCAAACATAAAAATACAGCTTTCATGGCACTTCCCTCCATGCATTCTATATTGATAGGGACAGGACTTGTAATTTCATGTTTCTAGCCACGTGCTGCTCCACACACATAATTGCAATGCTTTTCCTTCTCATCTCCACATCTTGGGACTTTTTCTCCCTTCAGGGTTCCACTTAGTGCCACTTCTATATAGATACCTTCCTAATAGTTGTTAAAACTCAAACCCCATCCCCCCCCAAAAAGTTCTGTTGTATTCATTTTTTGCTTACGTTGTATTTACTGATGCATGGACAGGTTATATCCAACCAATTTAATGTAAACTCCTTAGGGGCGTTAATCTTTTCCCAGAATTTAGCGCTCTGACTGGCATATAGTAGGTGCTTAATAAATGTTCCTTGAATTACATGGACTTAAATGTTAGACAAAGTAAATTTAAATTCATCCCACTGGCTAGATTGTTAAAATCATAGTGAGTCACAGAATTTGATTTTGTGAGGTTAACTGTCAGAAAGATGATGGATCAACGAATTCAAATTCAACAAATATTTATTAAGGCCTAATTATGTATATACAAGAGCAGCTATATGGCACAGTGGATATAGTCCCCGGGCTTTAGTCAAGAAGACTCATTTTCCTGAATTCAAATCTGACCTCAGATACTTACTAGCTATATGACCCTGGGCAAGTCACTTAACCCTGTTAGCCTCAGTTTCCTCATCTGCAAAACGAGCTGGAGAAGGAAATGGCAAACCACATTTTTGCCAAGAAAACCCCAAATGGGATCACAAAGAGTCAGACACAACTGAAAAATTACTGAACTAACAACGCCATACAAAGGACTGAGTGAGATGTTGGGGATACAGGGATAACAATGACCCAATCCCTGTTCCTTAAAAACAATTTACTGGGGGTGAGTAAAGAGAGATGGTATGTATACTGACGAGTATAAAACAAAGAAGGAATTAGAGAGGGCACAGGAAACAGACATCCAGACAAAATGAGCTAGGAGAATTTTAGGAGAAAAAATCCTTTCAGCCAAGCCGTCAAAGAAAGATACACAGTTTTGGTGGCACCTGAGTGGGGCCTTAAAGAGGAGGAAATAAACATTTCTATAGCACCTACTGTGCGCTAAGCACTTTAAAAATATTACTTCATTTCACCCTCACAACAACCCTGAGAGGAAGGTACTGTTATTATCCCCATTCTACAGGTGAGAAAACAGAGGCAAACAGAATGACTTGCCCAGGCTCACACAGTTAGCAAGCATCTGAGGCTGGATTTGATCGTCCGTCTTTCGGACTCCGGGGCTGAGTCACCAGTTGCCTAGAAAGACAAACATGCAGAGGTGAGGAGGGAAGGCATTCCAGGAGGAGCATGACTGTGTACAGGCAGAAACCGCAGGAGAGGGAGTGTTGAGAGGGAGAAGAGTTCTTGGAAAGGAGCATGGGAAGGTCAGAGGTGTGCAACGACACCAGCCTGGAACAGCAAGCTGGGGCCACCCTGGGGATGACTTTCCAAGCCTGGGAGGGGGTTGTGACTTATCCTGTGGACAATAGTGAGCTACAGAAGGTTCTGAGGTCATCTTAATTCTCTCCCCTTTGGCAGCACTTCAAATGGTGAAGCCATTTGAATGGTGAAGCACTTGAAGATGGCGACCACACTTGGGTGAGTCACCAGGACCAGAGGAATGCAAAGGTTGGTTCTGTTCTATAATCAATGGAGAAATTAGCCTTCCCACCTTCCCCTTATTAATATATACGGGAAGCAGCTTCCCTACTTGCATGTCCTCAGAGACATGCTCTACTCAGACCACCATCAGCACCACCCCTCTCCTTCCACCAGAACCTAGAGCTCTGCCCTTGCGTCCCCTTACTTTGCCAGGGCCTCCACACCATTTCCTGGCCTATGTCGCTGAGCAAGTACTCGCCCATGCTCCCTCCTTTCCAGAACTCCTTTGTGTGTGGTCTTCTCTTGTTAGAATGGAAGCTCCCTGAAACTGTCTTCCTTTCTTGTATCAGTATCTCCGGTGCTTAATACAGTGCTTGGCAAATAGTAAGTGCTTAATAATTGCTCCAGCCCTCTGCCTACCTATCATCTCTCTAACTACCATGCTATCTCGCTCTCTCCCCTATCCTCTATCTAAATAGCTATCAACCTAGGTATTTATCTAGCTAGCTATCTCTGCATAACCATGCATCTCTATCTGTCCATCCATCCACTCACCCATCTGTCTGAATATCTGTGTCGATCATGTATCTCTATTTTTTATCCATCTATCGTCTACCTATCATTATCTATATCTATCCATCCATATCTGTTTATCTATCATCTGTCTATATCCATCCATCCATCCATCCATCCATCCATCCATCTATCTCTCATTTAGCTATCTGGGGTTCTTCCCATTATCGTGCCTTGAACCTTAAAGCCTATATAAATGTTACAAATTGTAACTCTAATCAGTCAACAAGCATTTATTTAACGCCTATTGTGTGCCAGGCACTATGCTAAGCACTGGGGGATACAAAGACAAAAAAAAAAAGCCCCTTTCCTCAAGGCCTTTACATTTTCATGGAGGAGACAATATGTACACAGATGATTAGATAAAGTCCATACAAGATGAGTACAAAGCAGATTTGAAGTTGGGAGAAGACAAGAAAATTATTGGCCCATTCATGGGGCTGCTGTTATGGGGTACAGTATATAAAGTGCTGGGGCTAGAATCTGGGAGACCTGAGTTCAAATTTGACCTCAGTCATTAACTAGCTCTGTGTGACCCTGGGTGTAACTTCGGTTTGCCTCAATTTCCTCATCTGTGAAATGGGAATAATAACAGCACCTTTCTCCCAGGATTAAATGAGATAGCAATTGTAAAACGTTCAGCAAAGTACCTGGCACATAGTAGGTGCTACATAAAAATGTTAGCTATCCTTATTGTTGCTGCTTCTTATTGTTAGCTGTGTGATCTTGGGCAAGTCACTTAACCTGTTTGCCTCTGTTTCCTCATCTGTAAAATGGAGATAATATTGCTGTGGGTCATAGGAGGGAATATTTGTAAAACACTCAGCATGGTTCCTGGCACACAGTAGGTGCTATATAAACGTTAGTTATGATTATGATTATGATGATTAGCTGTGTGACCTTGAGAAGTCATTTAACCTCTTTGCCTCAGTTTCCTCATCTGTAAAATGGGGCCGAAAGGGTAGTGAGGATTAAGTGAGATCAACATTTGTCGGACAGTGCCTGGCACGTAGTAGGTGCTCCACACGTAGAGCTCAATCCATCCCTGTCACACCGCATAGGCATATCTCCGTTACTTAATCACTGACTACAGATATCTCGGCCGACTGTCCATGTCCTAGAGGACTGAGACCACTCGTCCTCCAAGCCTCGGCCAATTCACCCCCACCGGCGGGGAGATTCGAACCCGTGTCATCCAGGTTGTGGGAGCGAGAGCTGCGCTCTGCGCCACGTGGCCCCCCCAAAGGCAGACCGCCCGGCCGTCGCCCGCGGCTCCCCCTGCTGGTGGTGGCCAGGAGCCGCGCACGACGCCCTTCCTTCCCCACGTTCTCCGGGCCACAGACCCGGAAGGGGGGGGGCCGGGGACGGGGACGGGGACGGGGCGCGCGCCTCTCCTCTCCTCCTCATTCATTCTCTCGCCCGCTCCCCTCCCCCCCAAGAGCTGCAACGGCTGGTGCGCAGGCTCAGTGCTCAGGAGGAAGTGCTCGTGGGAGGAGTCTCTGCAGCAGGCGGTGGGCGGGACGCAAGGACTTGCGGAAGGAGCTGGCCTGGGGGCCTCGGTAACCCCCGTTTCCGTCCCAGCCACGCTCATGGGCTCACGTGGCTCCGCCCCCCCGTGTGGGCGGGGAGAACGGAGAGAGCGTGCAGGCGCCGGGTTGCCATAACAACCGCCCGTTTTCCGGCCTCCCCAGAGTGGGCGTAGCCACGCCCCCCACCAGCCCCGGATAGCACTGGGGAGCACAGAGCCCGGCCTCCGCTAGGGGGCGGAGCGGAGCCACTGCGCTGTTGCCATGGAGCCGGACAGCGGACGCCCGTCCGTGCTGGCGGAGAAAGGAATGGAGATCATTACCTCCTTCACCTCCCTGCCAATAGCGGGTAGGTAGAGCGCGGAGCCGGCCCCGGCCGGGGTGGGGGGGGGCCGAACAGTTGGAGACCTTGCCCTTGCCCTTAGCGGAGACTCTGCACCTCCTCCGCCCCTCCCCTCGGCCGAGCCCCCAGCAGGTGCTTAATAAATGCAGGTGCCGGAGGAGCCCGGGGTCGCTGTGGGATGCGGTCAGGGTCCGGCCTCGGAGCGGGGATGGCCCACGCGTCCGCAGGCAGCTGCCAGCGCCCTGGGCTCCCAGGACTCGTGTGTCCCCGCCCCCGTGCCCGGCTCCAAGGGGACCCCTCCTGCCGGGGTGGGGGGGGAGCCTCTGTGATCTCACCGGGGGGCTGTCCCCCCCGGCCGCACCTCTTCACCCCTGCGCTGACCACCCGCATCTGCTCCTTCCTCGTCTGCTGCATCTGTTTGCATTTGCGGGTCCCCAGCACCCGCTGTGCCTTGTGCATTGTGCGGGCTTCGTAAATGCTTATTAAATTATTCAATTAAGTGTCGTTATTGGAAAGCAGGCCCAGCTGTTAAACAGGGGCGTAGGCTGTAGTGAAAACTGAAACTGTCCTGGCATACACTCATTATTAGCGAGCATCAGTGATCGCCTGTTGTGGGCCAGGCGCTATGCTAAGGAATGAAAAGGCTGCACGCGGTGGTGAAAAAGAAAAATGGCCTGGAAAGACCTGGGTTCAAGTTCTGCCTCAGCGTCAAACCTCCCCCCCCCCACCCCCATGGCAAGACTTCTATCGAACCAGATTAAAATGTAGTTGAGAAATATTTATCAAAATAAATTAAAAAACAGTAAAACATAGATAATGTCAATATGTGGTTTTCTAAATCAGTATGCTGTTTGGTGCCGCTATCACAGCTCCAGGTGACACTGAGAGGGCTCCAAAAGTCTAGAGAGGTTACAGGGAAAGGGCCAGCCCGCACCGGGAGAGGGAGTTCCTCATTCCCCTGAAATCACGGGTCCAGCCTGTGGTCTAGCCTACCTCCTCATCCCTGCCCATTGGCCCATCCGTTATCTTTCTTAAAACACGACAGGTGGGTTGTGTGTCAGGGAGTCACTTGGGGTCATTGAAACCTCCAGCTTCCTTATGCAGTCTGACATGCTCTGGTTCTCTGGTCCTCAGCACCGAGCCCTGCCTACCCGCTAGGCCTGGCCAAGACTTTGGTGCCCACGCCAGCCTCAGGAGAGGGAGCCCACACAGAAGGCTTCTCAATGACGAGGTTGGAGGGGTCAGCACCGGGGTGTCCTCACCTAGGGGCTGCCAGAGAGCCCCTCGTCCCTCCAGCCTCCTGGGGATGGGCCCCTTTGACAAGAGCGATCAGGATCAAAGATGAAAACTCCACTCACTCCAAGTTGATGGGGCGTCAGTCAGTGGACAGGCATTTATTAAGCATCTACCACATGTGCCAGTCTCAGTGCCAGGCTCTGGTAATACAAAGAATGCATAGAATCAAAACAACCCCAGCTCGGTAGGATCTTCCCCACCTCCTCAAAACCACAACAAGTATCTGTCAGCCCCCCTGGGGTGGGTGTGGCAGGGACACTGTGCACACCTATGGTGGCAGGACTCCTGATTGGCTGGAGGGAGAGGGGGCTGAGGCAGGAGGAGGAGAAGGTGGGAGCTCCCAATGATGAATGGGGGGCCCTCAGAGCCTTTGGCTTTGGGGAGGAGACAGCACTCCACCGCATACCTGGACCCCAGAGACTAAGATGAGGAGGAGCTAAGATTCTATCTCCCTCCCCACCTTTACCCTGATGTATTCTTGTGGCTTCGCCCTTCCAGCTTATCGCTTGCTCTGAGAAATGTTTGCTCACTGTCTGTCTCTTAGGCCTCAAGTATATGGGGAGAAGCGGAGCCTACGCTGTTACCCTCCAGGTCTGGGCCGTACCTATTTCTCCCACATCTTCCTTCCCCAGCATTGTTCTGAGAAGGAGTCCATGGGCACACTAACCACCCAGGAGGTCCATGGTGAGAGCCCAAATGCAAGGGGCCCCCCTCCCTCCCTTGTACTGCTCCAAACTGAGAAGTCAATCAAAACTTTATTTTGCATTTACTATGTGCCAGGCACTAGGACTGAAAAAAGAAAAAAGCAAAAAACCCAAACTCCTGTCCTCAAGAAGCTTATATTCCAAAAGGGCAGACAACGTGCGACAGACACACACACACACACACACACACACACACACACACACACACATACCCCCTTTGGGTGGCGAGGCAGAAGGGACATGAAGAAGCCGTGGCAGCGTCCAGATTGGTAGCAGCTCTTGGAAGGCTGTTAGTTATACAACATGAGCCACCCTTTAAAAGAATGGCATGAACACATTGGTCTCATTTTACAGTAAATGTTCTCCATCTTAAGTCACGTTACTATTAATGTGCTAACAAGCTTTTGTTCATCAATCATGCAAAGGTAAACTCTAGTTCATCTTATGATAAATGTGCTCCTTAAAATTGTCTTCTTATTTTAAAATTATGGAAGATCTGCAGCCTTAGACTCTCTTACGCTGTCCCTGCCAAACTTCACTTAATTGAGATGTCCACACTCCTTGCACCTTTTTTAGGGTCCTAGACCCCTCCGGCAGTCTAGTGAAGCCTACAGACCCTTGATCAGAATAATGTTTTCAAATACATAAAATACATGAAATTATAAAGTAAATATTCTATCAAAGTGAATATACAGTTTTTTTTTCCTCACCCAAGTGTATGAAACACCTGAAATCTATCAGTCAGTGGACCCTAGGTTAAAAACCCTTAGCCTAATCTCATTGCACATTTCCATTATTTTAGCTTCCAGATTAGTGGAATTGTGCCTGTGCTTGATTTCCAGTTCCCTAAAACAGTAATACATCAATATATAGATGTCATACTTACAGATCTCCGGTAGACCGGCCATCCCATTGAAGAGCCACAGTCGTTCCACATGCTTCTGAATGGTCCTTGTGCAAGGAAGTATCATTGGATTTGTTTCTTTATAGTTTCAACAACATTCGCCACTCTCCCACGTCATTATTTGGAAGTGTGTGAAAGTTCCGGTCGGAATTACAATCCTTTTGTATATGAAGTACTCCAGCTCCTAGAAAAAGAACATAGAAAAACTAATAAAGGGTAAGAAAATAATACTGTATTTATTATGTCTCTGTTCTCTGAAAATCATCCCCATAGAAACTTGAGAGATTCTACAGCCATTTAAAAATTCATTAGAAGTTGGACACATCTTTTGTCAATAACAACTTGAAATTTTGGAGGCAGAGTGCATTGGCTTAGAACTTCGGTTCTAGTCCCTAGCTCATCCCTGTTTTTCTGACCTTGGGTAAGTTGCTCAAGCTTTTTAAGACTCAGTTTCTCCATCTGTAGGCTAAGAATGCTGGCACCTTCTGTTGTAAAGGTCAAATGAGAAAATGCATGTGATAGTGTTTTGAAAACCACAGAGCTCTGTTCAGATGTTAGCTTTCACTGCTCACTATTCCTGTTTTACCCTGCAAGACTGACATTTGCCCCTGTGGATGAGACTGTTTACACTCACCTTTGTACGTGAACACAAACTGTATTGATTTCTTTATGGAGCTGATTCTTTGTATTTTAAAATATTTTTTATTACTCAGATTTAAAGATGAAATCACAGTAAAAATAGCTGGTAATAACCGCTTAATACCAGTACAGAGACTCACCGATGACGATTTTGAAATGCTTATCGATACCATAAAACCATATAACGATGTTACAGGTATTGGTTTTAACTTAATCATGTCTTCCTGTCTTCAGAATTTAGATATTATCAAGGTGGTCAGTCACGTATTAATTTGTGTCCCTTAGGTTTGGACGTTAGATACAACCTTTTAACTGATGATGGAATGAACCATGTTGCAGAACTCCTTGAGGTATTGCATTATTTTGACTCCTAACATGTTTGTTTTGTTTACAGTGATACCACTTAGTCTTAACAGGCTACTCGGTCTTTCCAGAATTCCAGGAATCTGGTCCTTTGTGGCTACATCTGCAATCTCAGATTGCTTTTTGAGACTTTTTGAGTGTGTCTAGTCTCAGAGAGCACAGCTTTCGGACCTGTTGCAAACTCCTTACATCCCATAGCCACAAGAAGTGCCACAAAACACAACATACACGTGGCCAAATCATCATTCAGACTACAACTGCAGTCTTCCTCTTTCAAGTAGTAGCTGTGATTAGGTTTAAACTAAGGTGCTGGGCTTCTTACATCAGTGGTGTTTTTCATGGAACTCAGCTGAGCACTGTATCAGCTGTGTTTCTTTTCAGTTGTCAAGACTTTCTTGGAGAAAACTCTTTATAAAACAAAATAAATTGACCTCTCTAAAAAAGTGCCCTCCTGGTGGAACTCCAGAAACTCCTCAGCCACAGTCCCTTTTCCCTCTTTGTTACAGGAAGTCCGAAGTCTCACTTACCTCAATCTTACGTTTAACGACATCACAGCTGACGGGGCAAAAGTGATCGCCAAAGCACTCCATGTAAGTAGCCTTTGCCCCTGACCACGGCACTGAGAGCCCTGCTCTCTTTTTAATGGGGTGCAAATTTGCATTTTGTGTACGCATTTCATGGAATCAGGGAGATTCTTTCCTTCTTCAGGCCTTGCAGGTTCCTTGGACACCTTGGACTTTCTTTGCAGTGAATCATTTACTTTTATACACCATAGTGTGTGGGGGGTATAAGGGAGTGAGGTGGCTAAGACCGGAGTGTTCATTTCGTAGCTCTAAGGAGCATCTTCTCTGTGATTTGTGGCCTGGGACACAGAGATGAAGCCACTTGCCCAGGATCTCAGTCAGCCTCTGTCAGTGTCTCCAAGGCCAGCCCTCTGTCTAGGACAGCATACCAGTTTCAGTAATATACTCATTAAAACTATAAAACATCTGGAGGTATCTTTGCAGAATATTTATGGAAATTATCAAACACAAATTGTATAGAATTCCCCAAAGTCAAGAAATAAAATGTAGAAGTGGAGTTTCCATGATTTCTGACCACCAGAATGCCAGTGATGGCCTTCAGGTTTTGTGATCTCCTGCTAGGGTTGGTGGTGATGACTTAGAGTCATGGTATCCAACTCAGAGAGGGTCCAACCCTTCATCCGACAGGCCGTCTCAGGGCTAGGGCTCTCCATTCAAGATCAAGAAAACCTGGATTCAAATCCTGAGCAGTTACTTCCCTTCTTTTGGCCTCCATTCCCTCATCTTGATGATATCCACAGGCCCGTCCGATTCTAAATCGATGCTCCTATGTACCGAAGGCTGAGAAAGGCTTCAGTGACTTACCCAAGACCACTTTGCACAGCTGCTCTCTGATGAGTAGAAACCATTAGCCAAACAAACTCTTTCGTCATTTAGATGAATGTGCTTATTTTTATATTAAAGATCCCTGTATTTTTCAAATAATTTAAACAAATCCTTTAAAGGGAATTCTATAGCTTAAAAAACTTAAATATTTAACTTTTGACATTTCTTCCTGCTTAGAGAAACAGAACTCTCAAACACCTAAGACTAACTGGGAACAAGATTGGTAATAAAGGTGGAATGTTTTTTGCCACAATGCTCCAGATTAACTCATCATTAGAGAAGTTAGATTTGGGAGACTGTGATCTGGTGAGTAAAACAGCACTCATTTATTCAAGACTAAATTACAACCACATCCTGTCATTAGGAAAGTCGGCACATGTATTGGTGGAAAGAACAAAGAAACGTCTTTAAAGATGACTTTGCCAGCTGCTGCTTGTTCAGGACAGGACTGATTCCACAGCCGCCAGTTGTGTCCAGGTCCCTGACAGCTGCCATAGAAATGAACACAGTCGGAGCATTTGAGAGACCGTCCCCTCCCTCTCTTTGCTAGCCCTTCCCTCCCCTCCTCCTCCTCCTGTCCCTGGTCTGGGTCGCACTTGGCCATCAGCCTGAGCCTGGGAAGTTCCCTCCAGTTCAGAATGGTCCAGGAGATCAGACAGAGACACTCAAAGGTGGGTCGCCCTCGAGATAGGATTCATTGTGATAAGCCTGAGCGCAAGTATCCAGGGACCTCCCAGTTTGAACCAGCCCCTTCATCCTGCTCTACCTGCATCTTCTAGCTCAGCTCATCTGAATCTGGGAGGATATAGAAGGGTCAGTCCCCAGGACCTAGAAAAGTCCTGCCCATAGAGAACTAACTAAGCCTGAACAAGTGGGCGGCTGGCTGGTCTGGCTGTGCCGTCCCTTTGACCTGGATACGGTCTTTTCCTTAAGCATCAGTTTTTTATTCTCCTTCATGTTTCATGTAATTAAAAAAAACCATCTTTTCTCTTGTAACTCAGTAAGAATTCACTTATTTTCAGGGGATGCAGAGTTTGATAGCAATAGCAACTGTGCTAATTAAAAACCAATCAATTAAAGGGATAAACTTAAACCGCCCTATCCTGAAGAGTGAAGAGGTATGTACCTGTTTAGTAGTTCATTAAAATAATATTGTGTTAATAAAATGTTGAAAGTTGTTGTTTTTTTTAAATTTCATAAACAGTTTGAAAAACTTTGGGGGCGAGGTAAAAACAATCTTCTGTGAACTCAAGGCTATAAAGAAAAACAGTTTTCTTTAAAATAAATATCCTCCATCAATCCTGGCTATAATTTTTTAATCTCATATTTATGTTGCATTTTAGTTAGCAAAGTGTTTCCCTCAAAACACCCCTATGAGGTACATAATGCAAGTGTTATTATCTCCATTTTACAGATGAGAAATTGAGGCTCAGAGGGGTTCAGTAATGTGCCCCATGTCTTACAGTGCTAACGTCAGAGCAGAAACTCCAGACCCTATCTGATGCTCTTCCTCCTCTGCAAAGCTCTTGTCCCTGGAGAGGACGACAGGTTTCTTCGCTTATTTAAGAACCGTCTCTATTTCTCAAACGTTTTAGCTAAGTGATAGAAATGGGATGAGCACAGAAAACACCAGTTTGTCAAGAGCGTGATATTGCTCCTGGAGAACCCAAAGCTCTCTGAGGCAGAGGCGGGATTAGGAAATGACCACGCCTTCCCGATTTCTTAGGCTACCTCCTATACAGAAACAACATCTGGGATATTTATCCTTGCTTCCTGTTACAGATCAGGAAAACAAGGTCGGTACGGTCCCCTTGCCCACTGGAGACACAAGTCACGGAATCATGGTGCTTTCAGACCACGGACGGCCAGGCCGCATCCTTGAATTACCACCTGGTGGACATTTCTGGAACCTCTCATGACTGGTGGATACCTGCCCACTCAGCTTCCTTACTGGCCTTCACCTCCTTACCTCCCAGACTCTAGGTGTTACCACCGTCACCCCCATCCCAACTGGTGGAAGGTCTCCAGGACCTTCATTAATCCTGGGCTTCTTTAGGTCTTCCCACCTCTGGCTGTCATCCCTGGTGATTTTAACACCAACAATAAAAACGACACATGTACATTATGCTTAGCGTAGTACCTGGCGCAAAGTAGAAGCTTAACATATGCTAGTTGACCTGATTTTCTGTAAAGCGTATAAAGTGCTTTCTTCACAACAACCTTCTCTTACCTTCCAGGTAATAGGAGTATTGACCCGAGGAAATAGAGGTTCATTAACTGGCTTGCTGTGTCCTTTTTTATTATACTGATTTCCTCTCTCACAGCCACGTCAAAGAGAAACGGGAAACAGCTCATCTGTTTTACTCCGGGATTGCTAATGATTATTTCTGATCCTTTAAAAATGTTAGGCACAGGTGGATCTGACTGCTTCAGTAACACTTGGTCAGTCAGTCCATAAGCCCTGGGCTGAGTGTGGGCAATATCTGCTCTCAATGAGCTCACAGTCTGATGGGGGAGAAGAAAATGTAAACAACTACTCAGAGTCTCTTTGGAAGAAACCATGTGTAAAAGGGGCTTAATCAATGTTTGCTGAATTAAAACGACTTAGTCTCTGTTGAGGAGATACTCTAGAAGGGGACAAATTCATATTTAGCCATTGGTAGCTTCTGTGTTGAATGGAGACCATAAACAAAACTAAGTCTCTTTTTAGGAAGCGTCAACCTTCCATATGAGCAACACACTGCAAATTAACTCAACCCTTATTGAGCTACATGTGTGTAAGCATGACATGAAAGATTTTGGCATGCAGCAGCTGTGTGAAGCCCTTTATCTAAACACTGCTCTACGTTACCTGGATGTCAGCTGGTGAGAACAGATTTAGCCATATAATCTGAAGCAATTTACTCGAGCGTATTCCTATTGGAAAAACCTATGCAGAATGTAATGTTAAATGTCATACCTGGAATAATTTGGCAATTATTTTTATTTTTTAAATGCCTAGAAAGTTCAGTAGTCTTTTTGAATGTTTTATAAAGCTTCAACTTTTCTTAATCTTGGTGAGGCATCAGAGATAAAATTTCCACATATAAAGCATATGCTAATGATATTACATGGGTAATTTTTACTGTTAAATAAGATTGTGTAATATATAAGCTCTATAAATTGGGATGGAAGCATTTTTTAAAGTCTAGTTTTAAGTAGCTTTCTGAGAAACTGATTGATTAAAGGCATTGATTCATCTAATAATGTCCACTGCTACCCGTTAGGTGTCCTTCTAAAATGAATAATAAGAAACATTCTGACCACATAGTTTCAAAAGCAATTCATTTTTCTCTTTCCTAGCAACAGAATAACTCGTGATGCAATGAAATATTTGGGAGAACTACTGAAAAGGAATGACGTATTGGAAGTGATAGATCTTTCTTCAAACAGCATCGAAGATGAGGGTTCCATGTATCTGACCGAAGCCTTGGCTTTTTATAACACAAGTCTGAAAGCGTTAGTATAGATCTAAAAATTGTTAGGATTTATTTCATTTCAGAAAAACCTGTTACTGATAGAAGACAGTAACAGGACCCTAATGTTGATGCCCATTTTGGGTTTGAATTTGAATTTTTTTGGTAGTTCTTTTTTATTATCATTAAATGACGTTGTTGTTGTTGTTATTGTTATTTTAAACTTTCCTCTTTGTCCAAAAGTTTATCATATAGCTTTAAATACTTAAATACTCACCTGTACCTCATAAATTATGAAAATATATTCCAGTATGTTCTTGGCTTTGCAAATTATTTAAAAATTTATCTTTATTTGATTCTAGTTATAAACCCTTCTCAAGAATTAAACCAGAAAATCCTTGTCTTTAAGAATGCTTTCTTTGCAGGAATGTCTTTAGCATTACATAGGTACATGGTTAAATGAAGTCGAAGGAAAGTGCATTTGCTATGTCAGAAGGGACAGGCTCACTGTCTGTCTAGCTGCAAACCTTGGTGTTAATGACAACTGGTCTTTCTAGAAGTTAGGAGGTTTGTTGTCAATTCATCCAATCAGATTCTTGTCTTGCAGTGTTCCAAACCTCCCCCCCCCCCGCCCCCGCCCCGACACTGAACAACACTCCTTCCCTCCATCTGTCCCTGCTACATTTCAACGGAGGGACTTTAAATCGGTTTAACTGTATATAACTCTTCAATCATAACACTCAAATAAAAAGGTCAGACATTTAAAAAAATAATTTGTTTATTAAAAGAACAGGTTAACAATCTAGACTCAAAGTGTAGCTTAATTAAAAGGCATCGTATTTTGATGCATCCAATTGGGGATAATTTTAAGTTCTTACTTTTTTAGAAATAAATGGTAGATTAATTATAAGCCACAAACTATGAAACACTTTACTTTAACATTGGGGTGTGTGTGGGGGGCAACTGGGGTTAAGTGACTTGCCCAGGGTCACACAGCTAGTAAGCTATGTGGCTGGAACGGGATTTGAACTCAGGTCCTCCTGACTCCAGGGCCAGTGCTCTCTCCATTTTGCCACCGAGCTACCCACTATGAAACCCTTTAAAGACTAATGCTAAGACATTAGATTAAGCAAATTGTTTTAGCAACAGATTTCATAAATCATGAATTTGTAATTCTTCATGGATCTTTGGATTTCTAGGTACCTAATACATTATCATTTTCTCTTTAGGTTATCTATAGTAAGCAATAACATAACTGGAAAGGGACTTACTGCTTTTTCAGAATCAATGAAAACAAATACCACACTTACTAATATTTACATCTGGGGAAACAAACTTGATAGTGAAACGTGTGTGGTAAGTATTCTTTTTTTCACTATTTGCATTTTGTGATTCTCTTTCTCTATTAGAAGATACTCCTATGAAACACAAGCATGTTACCTACATCTTGTCAGAGTTGATTCTGATTCCCTTTGTGAGATTTAAAGATTTTGATAAAAAACCTGAAGTTCTAAAACCTACTTATATTGGTGACTTCTGTGACTGAAATTTCAGTAGACAAGATTTCTTTGATCCATATTCGTTGATGCATAGTTTGTTATTTATATGTTCTCTCCCCTTGAGGGCAGGTGTCCCCAGCACTTAGAACAATACTTCCCTCACATTTGGTTAATGCTTAATAAATGATTCTTTCATTTACTTCAAGCTTGTGAAGAAGTGAAAGAAAAAATAGAAGTTAGAAATTTCATTCTTCAGCATAAGTTGGTTATATGAAAGGTCTTTCCACTTGTGCTCCCTAAATGATCTGAAAAGAGCCCAAATTGAACAATGACCAAGAAATCCAAAGAGAAACAGGAGTAAGCACCTTTATCCAGCCTAGGATTGCATAGCAAGACAGAAGCTGTGGAAGCATCTTTTCAGAGAATCTAGCCCAAGTGCTGGTTAAAAAGTCAGAAGCCAGTGCAGCACCCTGATTGGGGAAACCTATGAGGAAAGAGCAGCAAAAAATCCCAGTGTGCCTGAACCAGGGCAACCTCATGAAAGATAGTGGCATCCCCAACCAGGAAGCCTCATCAGGGGTAGAAGATCATGGCAATGCCCTGACCTGGGACAACCACCTGCAGAGCTCTCAGCACAAACATACAAGAGGTAGTAGAGGACAGTGGAAAGAACTCAGGAAAACAAAGACAGAACCAAACAGGGACTGCCCAACCCCATTCAAGCTTACAGGAGGGGATGGAGCCTAGTCTTAGCTTTTTCATAATTAAAATATATGTCAAAAATATAAGAATAAAGGAAGGGTTTAGGGGAGCAGGCATCACAGAGATATCTCTCATCTGAATTGGATAAAGGATTGAGCACACACACAACACACACACATACACAAAGGGATAGTTGCAGTAATACATCAAACTCAATAGGGAAATGTGGTGGGAACAGGAAACGAGAAGAGAAGGGGAAAGAAAGGAAATTATTAGAAACTACTTTTCCCAGTTACATGAGAACAAAATTGAAAACAAATGAAATTGATAAACATTTACAGAGATATAAAATAGACTAAAAAATAATAAATAAAGATTTTAAATAGCCCAGTCTCAGAACAGGAAATTTTATAAACCATAAATGAGTTGCCAAAGGACCAAAAACAAAAACAAACCAGGAGCAAATGGATTTACAGGTGAATTCTATCAAACATTCAAGAAACAATTTCAGTATTGCATAAGCTATTTGCCAAAATACTACCACATTTTTTGTATGATAGAAATATGATCTTAATACCTAAACCAAGGGGGAGACAAAGCAGAGAAAGAAAACCATAGATAATTGTCCCTCATTAATCTTGATGCAAAAATATTTAATAAAATATCGAAAAAAGGCAATTATGGTGCCAAGGATACAGGGTTGGTTCAGTATTAAGAAAACTCTATAAGAATACAAGTCATTCCCCAATTGATAAATGGTCAAAGGATATGAACAGGCAGTTTTCAGATGAAGAAATTAAAGCTATAGTCATATGAAAAAATGTTCTAAGTCCCTATTAATTAAAGAAATGCAAATCAAAACAACTCTGAGGTACCACATCACAGCTATCAGATTGGCTAACATGACAAAACAGGAAAATGACAAATGTTGGAAAAGATGTGGGAAAATTGGAACACTAATGCATTGTTGGTGTTGTGAACTTATCCAACCATTCTGGAGAACAATTTGGAACTATGCCCAAAGGCAACCAAGTTGTGCAGACCCTTTGATCCAGCAATATCACTACTAGGTCTGTATCCTGAAGAGATCATAAAAAAAGGAAATGGACCTATTTGTACAAAAATATTTATAGCAGCTCTTTTTGTGGTGGCAAAGAATTGAAATTTGTGGGGATACCCATCAATTGGAGAATCGCTGAAAAAGTTGTGGTATATGAATGTAATGAAATACTGTTGTTCTATAAGAAATGATGAGCAGACATCAGAAAAACCTGGAAAGACTTGTATAAACTGATGCAGGAGAACATTGTACACAGTAACTGCAACGTTGTGCAGTGATAGACTATGATAGACTTAGCTCTTCTCAGCAATACAGTGATCCAAGACAATTCCAAAAGACTCATGATGGAAATTGCTACCCACATCCAGAGAAAGAACTTTGGAATCTGAATGCGAATTGAAGCATGCTATTTTCACTTTTTTGGTTTTTTTTTTCTTTCTTGTGGTTTTTCCCCTTTTGTTCTGATTCTTCTTTCAGTATATGACTAATGTGGAACATTAGTCTGTAATGTGTACATGTATAACTTATATCAGATTGCTTGATATCTTGGGAAAGGATGAGGAGAGGGGGAGAGAAAAATTCAAAACTCAAAATCTTACAACAAATGAATGTTGAAAAGTATCTTTACAAGTAACTGGAAAAATACTATTAAATAAGTACAAAAAATAAAATGTATAGACAGGAGAAAAGTATTTGGCCAAACAATGGGATTAATATGATCACAGAAGATTAAAATGGACAATTTTGATCACATAAAACTGAAAAGTCTTTGTACAAATCAAAATGTAGTTCAAATTAAAAATGAAACAGCCTAGAAAAAAATCTTTACCTCAAGATTCTTTAAAGTCTGATTTCCAAGATATTATAGGGTACTCATCAAAATACACAAAAGTAATTGTTCTTTTGGTGTGGTTAAGTTGACTGTCTTGCAAGGGGACTTAAGTTGCAGGTCCTGAGAACTGTATTTCTTCCCAACATGGGAACAGAATTAACATAAGTTTTGAGCACATTTCAAGAGGGAGGAGAGAAGAAACTTTCCCCTAATCCAAGAGCAATAATGCACCCAAAGTGGCAGGAGCTTCTGTGGTTTCCTTCCCCAAACCCCAGCCCCAAAAGTATCTTCTTAGAGGGGAAAGCTAAAGGGACAAATGGTGAAGAATAGGGTGTATTGTTTTCTATTGAAGGAGCTCTCTCAAGGGGCTGGAGTCCTGAAGGAATCCTCAATGCTGGCACTGCTGACGGACAGGATAACTGCCCATCCACCATAATGAACAATGCAAAGAATTGTTAACCAGCCATGAAAATGAAGAGGTTTCAAAGATAAAGAAGGAAAAATAATGTGTGAGACACTGAGAAATACCTTTTCCAGCATAGATTAAAGTGATTTAGAATGCTTTGATTGTATGATGTTAAACAGTAAAGGAATTATATCTATAAAGCCCCCCCACCTGTAAAACTTCAAGGCTTAATTTTTAAATTTTGATATAAAATGTGGTAAAAGTTAAAATATTTAAACTTGAATCACACCATTAATCTTCTGCAAATACTATTTGTTTAAAATCCTAGGCATTTTCAAACTTAATAACATCGGGTCGTCTAAAAAAAGAGAATACAGACGTGGAGCCCTATGAAGTTGATGGCTGTGTATATCTTGCTGAGCTGTCTCACGGCATTAAAAAACATTATTACTGGACACCCACTTATGGAGAAATCGAAGGTCCTTCAACCGATGCAGGCTTTGCTATTGTGCAATCAGCCAAAAACCTATGAAAACAAGTTTCTAAGTAAGTCATTTCTATGTTTTTTAATCGTATTACTGTCATAGATTTGATATGTTGCTTAGGGTAGTTAGTTTCCTTTAATTTGTTAAAATAATATAAGTCATGCTTTAAAAGGCTATAAATACAACGAATGTTGTGTAACTTTACTCAAATATTAAATAAAACATGGCTGAAGTTTAAAAAAATTAATAGAAGTACAAGAGCACTTACTGGGAAGTGGGGCAGCGTTAGAATCAGGAAGCCATGGATTGAAATTGCTCCTCTCACACTAGCTGGTGACTGGGGGCAATCCCTCACACTGTTAGGGTCCGAAAGAGTAACTGGGATGGGAATATGCACCTGTCGATGAAGAAGCAGCTCTCACCCTCCTCCTCTTCCCCCATCCCTACACGTGTACGGATGTATGTATATCTGTGTATGTAGACACAGGCATACATACATGCAGACCACAAAATCTTGACCTCTCCCCTTTTTAAACATACACGACATAGAGATATGGCAAACACAGCAGTGATTTGAGCTGCGTAACTCCCTACACTGCAAACCCAGCTCCTTTGCTCTTCGAAATACAATGTTCAAGTCCTAATAGTATTTTTTCCTTAACCCTGGAACTTTGAAAGATGTCCACGATGTTCTTGTGAGTTTTCTTTTGGGGATACCTTTCAGGTGGTGATTGATGGATTTTTTTCTATTTTTATTTTACCCTCTCATTCTAGAACTACAGGATAATTTTCCTTTTCCTTAATGAATTCTTGTAATATCGTATCCAAACTCTTCTTTTTAAAATCATAACTTTCAGGTAGTCCAACAATTATTATATTGTTTCTCCTCAAATCGTTCTCTTGATCAGTTGTTTTTCTAATGAGATGTTTCACCTTCTCTTCTATTTTTTCATTCTTTTGATTTTGTTTTATTATTTCTTGCTATCTTATAACATCATTAGCTTCCCCTTGCCCATTTCTATACTATAAGCAACAAGGAAAAAACAGTTTAAATACAGTCAGGATAACACAAGATCTAGCAGCTTCTACATTAAAAGACTAAAGAGGAAGGACTTGAACATTTTATTTCAAAGAGCAAAGGAGCTGGGTTTGCAACCAAGAATAACTTAGCCAGCAAAGTGAGGTATAATCCTTATTTTTTTTTAAATGGACATTTAATGAATGAATTGAAAGACTTTCAGCTATTTGTGACAAAAAGATCAGAATTCAATGGAAAATATGACATATAAGATCCAAGAGAAACATGAGGCAAACATTAAAGACCAAGACTCAATAAAGTCAAACTGTCTACTCTTATGTGGGAAAATGTTATCTGTACTCTTAAGAACGTCATCATTACGTGGGTAGTTTGAAAGAACATACACAGATAGAAGGCTAGGAGTTGAGTTGGGTATGATGGGATGATTCTAAAAAATAAAACTGGGTTGGCTGAGGTGAAATGGAGCACTTATCTCATACAAACAAGGCATGAATGAAAGAACTGTTACAGTGGAAGGGGGTGGAGAGCTGGTAGTTCTGGAATGTTATTCTCCTCAGAACTGGGTTAAAGAGAGAATAACATGTACATCTAGAAGGGCATAAAAGTCTCCTAAATTTATAAAGAAAGAGGAGGGTGAGAGGACAGGATAAGGAAAGGACTTTTAGAAGGGTGTGTAGATAAAGAAGTAGGAGGGTGGGGGGAAGGATAAGGGAGAGATTCTTTAAAAGGGTGTGGATTAGGTAAATCAGATTTATGATGGGGGATAGAGTAAAAAGAGGGTGAAAAGGATAACAGAGAAGAAGAATAGGATGAAGGAAAATACACACCTAGTAATCATAACTTTGAATGGGAATGGGATGGCCTCATCCATAAAACAAACGGAGAGCAGAATGGATTAAAAATCAGACTCCGACAATATCTTGTTTTGAAGAAACACATTTAAATATGAAAGATACACACAGAGTTAAAATAAAGGGCTAGAGTAGAATTTACTATGCTTCAGCTGAGGTTAGAAAAAAAAAGCAGGGTATTAATCATGATCTCACACAATGTTAAAGCTAAAATATTTTAAAATAAGAGATAAACAGGGAAACTACATTACAATAAAAGGTACCAAAGAAAATGAAGCAATATCAATACTAAACCTATATGCACCAAATGCTATAGTACCTAAATTTAGGAAAAGTTAAATGAATTACAGGTGGAAATACTATAATAGTGGGGGACTTTAACCTTCCCCTCTCAGAGTAGATAAATCTAACAAAAAAATAAATAAGAAAGAAACTAAGAAGGTACATAGAATCTTAGATAAGCTAGATACAATAGATATCCTGCGAGAACTGAATGGGAATAGAAAAGAATACACTTTTTTCTCAGAAGTACATTACAAGAATTGACCATATATTAGGGCATAAAAACTTTATGGCTGAATACAGAAAGCAGAAATGTTAAAAGCATCCTTTTCAGATCACAATTCTATAAAAACTATATTCAATAAGGGACCATGGAAACATGGATTAAAAACTAACTGGAGACTGAACAACCTAATCTTAAAGAATATTTGGGTTAAAGAACAAATTATAGAAACAATAATTTCATTCAAGAGAGTGACAATAATGAAACAACATATCAAAACCTCTGGGATGCAGCAAAAGCAGTAGATACAGGAAAATTTATATCCCGAAATGCTTACATTAATAAAATAGAGAAAGAGCAGACCAATGAATTGGGTATGTAATTAGAAAACAGAAAAAGAACAAATTAAAATCCCCAATTAAACACCCAATTGGAAATCCTAAAAATTAAAGGTGAGATTAATAAAATTGAGTGTAAGAAAACCATTGAATTAATAAATAAAACTAGGAATTGGTTTTTTGGAAAAAAAAGATAAACCATTGGTTGATATAATTTTTTAAAAGGGAGAAGAAAACCAAATCACTAATATTAAAAATTAAAAGAGTGAACATACCACTAATGAAGATGAAATCAAAGCAATTAAAAGGAGTTATTTTGCCCAATTATATGCCAAGAAGTTTAACAATTTAAGTGAAATGGAAGAATACTTAGAAAAATACAAACTGCCTAGATGAACAGAAAAGGAAATAGAATATCTAAATAAATCTATTTTAGAAAAAGAAATTGAACATATTGTAAATGAGCTTCCTAAGAAAAAAGCATCAGGACCAGATGAATTTACAAGTGAATTCTACCATACGTTTAAAATGATGAACTAATTCCAATATTAAATTATTTGGAATAATAGGCAAAGGAGTCTTACCACACTACTTTTATGAAAGAAATGTGGTACTGATACCTAAACCAGAAAGAACAAAAACAGAAAAAGAAAATTATAGATCAATTCATTAATGAATATGGAAGCAAAAACCCTCAATAAAATACCAGCTAAGAGACTACAACAATATCTTACAAAGATTATACATTGTGACCAAGTGGGATTTATACCAGGGATGCAAGGATGGTTCAAAATAAGGAAAACTATTAACATAATTGATTATATCAATAACAAAAGTAACAAAAATCATATGATTATATCAATAAATGCAGAAAAGCTTTTGATAAAATACAACACTTGTTCCTATTAAAAATACTTGAAAACATAGGTAAAAAGGGATTTTTCCTTAAAATGATAAGAAGCATCTACCTAAAACCACCAGCAAGCATCATTTGCAATGGGGATAAGCTAGAAAGAAGCCTTCCCAAGAAGATCAGGAGTAAAACAAGAAATTGATGGGATGCCCATTGTCACCAGTATTACTTTTCAATATTGTATTAGAAATGCTAGCAATAACAATAAAAGAAGAAAAAGAAAATGAAAGAATCAGAATGGGCAATGAGGTAATAAAACTTTCTCTTTTTGCAGAATATATGATGATAAACTTGGGAAATCCTAAAGATTCAAATAAAAATGGAAACAATTTTAACAAAGTAGCCAGATATAAAATAAACCCACATAAATCATCAGCATTTTTTATATCTCCAACAAAAACCTGAAAGAAGAGATAGTAAGAGATACCCCATTTAAAATAACAGTAGAAAGTATAAAATACCTGAGAGTATACCTCCAAAAACAAACTCAAGAACTGCATGACGATAATTAAAAATGAAGTCAGATTTAAATAACTGGAGAAATATTAATTGTACATGGGTAATCAGAGCCAATATAATAAAAATGACAATTTTATCTAAACTCACTTATCTATTCAATGCCATCCCAATTAAATTATCAAAAAACTATTTTAATGAGCTAGAAAAAATAATAACAAAATTCATTTGGAAGAATAAAAAGTCAAGAATATCAAAGGAATTAATAAAAAAAAAAGTAAAGGAAGGAGGTTTGCAGTATGAGATCTTAAACTATACTATACGGCAGTAATTACCAAACTATCTGGTACTGGCTAAGAAATAAAAAGGTAGATCAGTGGAATAGAGTAGACAGAATACACAGTAGCAAATGATTGTAGTAACCTTTTGTTTGACAAATGTTAAGATTTAAGCTTTGGGGATAAGAATTCATTATTTGGTAAAAAAAAAAAAATTGAGAAAGCTGGAAAGCAGTCTGTCAGAAATTGGGCATAGACTAGTATTTTACACCATTTACCAAGATAAGGTCAAAATGGAACATGGAACACATTACCTATCAGACTTGTGGATTATGAATAATCAAGAGATAGCATTGTGAGGTATAAAATGGATAATTTCTATTACATTAAATCTAAAAAGGTTTGTACAAATAAAACCGATGAAGCTAAGATTAGAAGGAAAACAGAAAACTGGAGAAAATTTTTATAGACAGTTTCTCAGATAAAAGTTTCACATATCAAATATATAAAGAACTTTGTGAAATTTATAAGAATACAAGTCATTCCCCAATTGATAAATGGTCAAAGGATATGAACAAGCAGTTTTTTGAGGAAGAAATCAAAACCATATGTAATCATTTTTTTAAAAATGCCCCTAAATCACTATTTTTTTTAGAGAAATACAAATTAAGACAACTTTGAGATATCATCTTACACCTATCAGATTGGCTAAAATGATAGAAGGGGAAAGCGACAAATGTTGGATGGGATGCAGAAAAACTGGGATACTAATTCACTGTTGGTGGAACTGTGAACTGATCCAGCCATTTTGGAAAGCAATCTGGAATTATGCCTAAAGAGTTAAGAAACTGTGTATACTTTTTGACCCAGCAATACCACTATTAGGTCTCTTTCCCAAAGTGTGAAAAAGGAAGAAGAACCTATATTTGTGTCTAATAATAGCCTTCTCTGGGGTAGGTTGGGGAGAGGAGAAAAAAAAAATAAGTGAACAGCAGAGAACAAAAGGAAACTTAGAAGGAAGCACAGAAAAGCAGGGTAGCTTTGAAAACAATGTGTAATATTTATTACATAGGTTTTTTTAAGGTAAATAATGTGAAATGGAAATTCATGGTTTTATATTGAATTCTCTTATGTTGTGCTGTGCATATGGAAATTTTTTGTCTTTTTGTATTTAAGTTCAAAATTAATTTAAACATTTTTTTAAAAAAGCTATTGGTATAGTTTTCTTTCTGTTTTGACTCCCTAGTTTAGGGACTTATGTCAAAGAAGAAATTTCTTAGGACCTCTTCTTTCCCTTTTTTTTTTTTTTTTTTTTTTTGGTGAGGCAATCAAGGTTAAGTGACTTGCCCAGGGTCACACAGCTAGTAAGTATCAAGTGTCTGAGGCTGGATTTGAACTCAGGTCCTCCTGATTCCAAGGCCAAAGCTGTATCCACTGCACCACCTAGCTGCCCCTCTTTCCCTATTTTTTGAAAAATGTATGTAGTATTGGAATTCCTTAAACATTTAGTAGAATTCACTTTTAAATCCATGTGATCCTGGAGTTTTTTTTTCCCTTCCCACCTTTGGGAGTTTATTTATGGATTGTTCCAATTTCTTTTTCTGAAATAGGGTCATTTAAGGACTATTATTTCCTGCTCTGTTAAGCTGGGCAACTTATATTTTTGTAAATATTCATCTATTTCATTTAGATTATCAGTTTTACTGGCATATGATTGGCAAGAGTCCTAATAGTTTTTCATTGGTTGGGAATTCACCTTTTTCATTTTTGATGCTAGTAATTTGGTATTCTTCTTTTCTTAAATCAAGTTAGCTAATAGCTTATCTCCTTTATTGGTTTTCAACTCCTCCCCCCCCAAAAAAGCTCAAAGTTTTATCAATTTTTTTTTGTTTTCAATTTTGTTAAACTTGCTTTAATTTTCAAGATTTCTATTTTGTTGTTTAATTGGAGGTTTTTAATTTGTTGGTTTTCTAGCTTTTTTAGTTGCATATCTAGTTCATTGATCTGCTCTTTCTCTTATCCTGAAGAAAACATTTAGAAATATAAGTTTTTGAGTATGGCTATTATTACATCTCCCAAATTTTGGTATGTTTTCTCATTGTTGTCATTATGTTTAATGAAATTACTGATCAATTCTGATTAATCCTTTGACCCGTCCATTCATTAGGATTGAATTAGTTTTTAATCTTTCCTCCAATGGCCCTTTACTGAATGTAACTTTCATTGAATGACTGGAAAATTACACATTTAACATTTCTGATTTTCTGCATTTGTTTGTGAGGCCTTTAAGCCTTACTATACAGTTAAATTTTGTGAAGATGGCATGAACAGATGCGAAATAGATATAGTCCTTTCCTTTCTCATTCAGTATTCTCCAGTGGGATATCACATCTGACTTTTCTGAAGTGCCATTTAGGTCCTTAACTTCTTCCTTGTTTTTTGTTTGTTTGTTGTTAGATTTATCGAAGTCTCAGAGGAAGTAAACTGAAGTCCCTCACTATTATATCTTTCCTGTATTTCTCCCTATAATTCATTTGACTTCTCCTTTAAGAATTTACATGCTATGCTGTTGGATACATATGTCTAGTATTAATATTAATTCATCATCTAATACCTTTAAGCAAAATGTTGTTTATGTTTCTCTTTTAATCAGGTCCATTTTTGTTGTTGCTTTGTCTGAGATCACGATGGCTATTCCTGGCTCTTTTATTTCAGCTGAAGTATAATAGATTTTGCTTTAGTCCCTTATTTTAACTGTGTATTTTTTCTGCTTCAAGTAGTTTTCTTGTGAATAATACACTGTTGGATTCTAATCCACTGGGGTGTGTTTTGTGGGTGAGTTTGTCCCATGTATATTCAGGTAGGATTGCTGTTTATTTTCCTCCATCCTATTCTTATCATTTTCCCTCTTTTTCCTACCCCCTATTTATTTCGCTTCTGACTAATCCCTTCCTCAGTTTACCCTCCTATTCTCTTTCCCTTAAGCCTTTTCTCCTGTTTCCCTGTTGGTTGAAGTCTATTTCTGGACCCAACTCTGTGTGTGTATTCTTCTCTTATAATGGTGAAGGCCAAGTGTTGCTTGCTTTCCCTCTTTGCCGCATAGACTTTTGCACCCCATTTGAAATAAATGTCCCCACTCTCCCAATAGTCCTCTTCCCCACCCTTTCCATTCTCTTTGAGATAATCAAAACATAACAGAAGCCCTTTATCCAATTAGACTCCTGATCTCTGCTAATGATAGAGTTCTCAAAGTATACATGTATCATCTCTCCAGTAAAAAATGTAAAGTTTATTATTACATAAATAATGTAAATATTGCTTAGTCCCTTATAATTGCTCATTCTTGTTTACCTTTTTATATCTTGACTCCTGTGTTTGCATGTAAAGTTTCTATGAAGCTCTAGTATTTTCATCAGAGATGCTTGGAAGTCCTCTGTTTCATTACAAATCCATTTTTCCTCCTGTAGGATTAGACTGTTTTTCTGAATAAGTTATTTTTGGTTGTGAGACGAGATAATTTGCCTTCTGGAGTATCATATTCCAGGCTTTCCATTTCTTTAATGGTGGCGGCTACTAAATCTGTGTGTTCCTTATGATGGTTTCATAGAACTTGAATTCTTTGTTTCTAGCTCCTTTCAGTATTTTTTTTTAACCTGGGGAGTCTTGGATTTTGACTATAATATTCCTGGCAGTTTTCTTTTTGGGGTTACTTCCAGGAGGTGATCACTGGATTCTTTCAATTTATTCTTTCCCCTCTGGCTCTAAGAGATCTGGGCAGCTTTCTTTTGTGGCTTCCTAAAATATGATTTCGAGGTCAAGGCTGTGAGGTAGTCCAATGATTCTTAGATCATGTCTCCTCAATCTGTCTTCCTGGTCAGGGTTTTTTGGTTTGTTTTGGCGATTTCTCACATTTTCTTCTATTTTTCCAGTCTTGTTTTTGTTTGTTTGTTTGTTTGTTTTTTGTTTCTTGCCACCTCATGTTGTCAGTAGCTTCTCTTTGTAGTCCATTCTAATTTTCAGGGCATTATTTTCTTGGATAAGGTTTTATATCTCTTGTTCCAAGCTCTTTGGATGTGTTTCTGCCGTATTTCGTATTATTTTTTTCATTTTTTTCTTCTACTGTTCTTATTTGGCTCTTATGTTTTTTTTAGCTCTTTTTTAAACTCTTGCTCTGACTCTTCCAGGAATTCTTAAACCTGTTTCCAGGATGCATTTTTTTCTTTGTAGACGTTTATAAGTCATTCCTTTCTGTTGAGTTTGCTTCTTGAGTTTCCTTGTCACCGTAATCGTTCTTTACGGCAGGATTATTTTGTGCTTATTCTTCCATCCTCCTTCTTGACTTTGAATGTTATGTCAGTGCGGGGCTATGCACACATCTAGGGGGAGCGTCTGTCTGGCCTGAGCTGTTTTCCTCTAAGCTCCTTTGCTTTTCTTCCCACAGTGCAGGATTCGGGCCTGCTCTCCCAAAGTGATAGGATCTGAGTGGGCTCCTCACTGCCCTCCTCTCCAAGCTCTGCTGGTTCCTGACTCAGCTCTGGGTCGGTTAGTGTGTCCCTGGTTGGGTGTTTCAGTAGACTGCTGCCGGAGACAGTCACTCTGAGCCTGCCAGGAAGCTCTGCAGGCGAAATGCAGGCTCTCCTTGGGTTTGGGACTCCTGCCCTGGTTATTCCACTACAGATTCTTACCCTCAACAATGACCATTTATTTCTGAGCTTATCCCTTGCCCACTACATAACGAGGGCACACAGAACTGCCAGATGACACCCATTCCTGCATCCTGTGCCAATGCATCAGAGATCCCCTGAGTTTTATTCTAGCGGCTTCGTGTCCTGGTGCCCAGTCTTGGCTCTTTTTCAGACCCTGTTCTACATCACAGGCTTCTTCTTCTGTCTCCCTCAGCATTCCTGGGCTGGTAAAATGACTCACTGTGACTTTTCATTGGATTTCCCAATCAAAAATCAGTCTGTTGCACTTTCTAGATTTTTGTGGAGATTTTATGAGGCAGCCAGGCCATATGTCTTCATGTCACTTTGCCGTAAAGAATAGAGCTTGGCTTAATGGAATTCTGCAGAGGTTATTTGTCCATCTCCAGAATCAAATGTAAATCAAAAGTCAAAATAAGCACAGAAAGAAGCTGGAGAATTTTTCAAATCATTCGGGATAATTTTAATACTGCAGCATTTTATCACTTTGTTTGACATGCTGTGAACTTCCAAATTATTATAATGATATTCAAGTGTAACTGGAAAAAATACACTTTTGTAGCCAAAGGTTACAAAAAAACATTGCTCTTGCTTTCCATCCGACCATTTCCACCTGGTGCCAATGAGTAACTCACCCTTCCCAGCTCCCTTTGAAGTACTGACCTCCCCCATTAGAATGTTACCTCCTTGAGAGTAAGGACTTTCTCTTTGCTTGTATTTATATCCCTAGCACTTAACATGGTGCCTGACAAGTAATAAGTGCTTAGTGCTGACATGTACTACGTGCTTAATAAATGTTTCACCTGTCCATCTCACATCTCAGGTAATTACAATTAAATTCCCTCATCGCAATTAAAAGTTCCTGTCTCAATTGTGGAACTGTTAGACTTCTCTAGTCCCAATGCCACCATTCCCCTTCTCCTCTAAAGCACACATGGGCACAAATGCTCCAAAATCATAGCCCAGGTAATTACTCGAAGCACAACATCCTCCTTTAATGTTTCCCTCCGTGGGAACTAAAGTGATGCCAGTTTTCAAAAGCAATGCCAATGGCGTGTAAGCTGCTCTGCAAACTAGAACGGATTTGAGCAGTAGATGGACGGACATGAAATGGGGAGGATTCACCCCAGCAGCTGACTACTTGGTGATCAGTCTTTGGCTGTGGTGACTCGTAAAATATATAAGAACAAAATCCCTGTGTAAGCCACTGCCATTTCTTCAGACTAGTAGACAAGGGTACTTCAAGTCCTATGGTTTTAGATGGCCTACTGACATCAGTCGGTACAAAATATGTAAGATTCCAAGAGCAGGCTTAGCACTGGATCATAGGAGGGGCTGAATTTATAGTTATGAACACACTGATGTGCTTTGTTTGAGAGGAACTGAACTAGGTCCTACTGATATTCATGCTTTAAGTTGAAGGAATGAAGAAATTGTATCAAAATGGAAGAAAGGTTCAGAGAAGAGAAGAATTACAGCAGTGGATGGAGTTAGTTTCCTTGTATGCCCAAAGACAACAAGGACCAGTATTTTGTGTGGCACTTTGACATCTTTATTTGCAGGGCTCAGGATAATAAGCACAGGTAATAAAACCACCAGAAAAACAATTGCAGCTTATGTAACAGCAATCATTTCAGTTATCTTTGCAACCAGAGATAAATTTGTTCCAGAATCCTTGAGTATCACTATCATGTGAGGCATAAAATAGGAAGACATGTTTGCTGAAGACATTCTCCAGTGTCAAGAAAATAATCATGGGCACTGACTGACACGATACCTTCATGTTTATAAGGACTTCACATGCTTGATTTCACTTTATCCTTACAACCATTTTGTGAGTTAGCTACCACAGGTGTTATTTTCATTGCACAGATGAAGAAACAGGTTTAGAGATTTAGGTGACTTTCCTGCATGTCAGGGGTGGAATTTAAACAAGTCCAACACTTTTTTCACCACATTAGAGTACCCCACAGAAAAAATACTGCACAAAAATGAAGCAGAAGACTGATTTACCTGCATGGTGATGGTCTCCAAATGCATCTGTTTTGGGGTAGTATTGTACTGCTTGCTTCAAGGCCCTAAACGTGTCCATAGTACACAGGAGAAAATAAGTGGACCAAAAATGCTTATTGTGCAACATGCATCAGATAAACAATGCTTTGAATGTGTCCAAAGTACACACCTTGAGCACACACTATGTATTGGCAGACCATTAGCTGGATCCAGAATTGAAAAGAATGATGAGACCGCAATAGACTGCAGTGGTCCCAAGCTGCATCCTCTTTGCAAATGCTCATCTTTTCAACACCAGTAGTCTGTTCCTAGTGATACTATATGACTGCTGATTCATGGAATATCACCATCTTCACAGAATTACAGGTACAGTGACTCGAGGGGCAATGGAAAAACAAATGGTGGGCAGACCTTTTCTCTTGATGTCTTTGGTACGTCAGTCTTTTTTGTGTGTGTTTTTGGTCTTGTCCCATCACTTCCTTGCATGACCTTCCCTTGCTGTTGAGTAGATCTTTAAGGCCAGGCTTAAAGGCATACTCGACTTCCTCATACTGGGAACCCTCATATAGGGTTCAATGGTTCTGGGTTCCTGCCCAGCACTCTCTGCAGGAGACAGGACTGGCTCGAGTTAGGTTTCAGTGCCCTTTCCGTAAGAGCCAGCACATCCCATACTGGTACTATATGTAGTTCTTTCCTCTGCTCTCATTCACATACCTGGGCAGAAACAGCATCTGCCTCTTTTCATGGGGCATTCTTGAAGTCACTGGAGCCTTTCACTGGTAAAGAAACAGCACGTTTTCAACCTATCTTGTCAAGAGATGGCTGGAGTAGGTGGCTTGGTTGAAGTGGAGTCTGGATGAACATTCCATTATTTCAGAGTCTAGGGCTGGTTGACATGGTGCACTATGCGAGTTTGAGCTCACCAATCAAGATAGATAAACTCCGGGAAGAATCCCAAAGATGACTGCATCAAGTCCCCCAGGCCATGGTAGCCAGAGGTCTGATAGTCTAGAGGGGGCAGCAGCAGGGCACACAGCAAGAAGATGACCAGGGTGGACAAGAGGTGAAGCACCATCTGGTTGGCTGGGCTTTGTGAGCTGGTGCTGCTCATTCAGTCACCAGTCGGGAGAGTTCAGCCCCGGGTTAGAAGCAATGGCTCAATGTTGCATGGAAGTGAGGAAAAACTTCCTAAGAGAGCCCCCAGAAGCAGAATGGTTTGTCTCAGAAGGTGCGAGATGTCCCTCATCAGGAGTCTTCAAACAAAAATAGTGATGACTTATTGGTTACGCTTTAGAGAAAGTTCTCGTACAAGTATGGATGGGGCCAATCAGCTTCTAAGGGCCCTTCCAATTCTAAAATTCTGATTCTGTGCCCAAAATCTTATCTTCACAATCACATAATTAACTGAGAGGTCAAAAATATAAGATTCCATGGTGTTTGTTCCTGTTGTACACTGCATTTAATCGTGTAATTACATCAATATTGCAGTATTTCAGAGTAGGGGAAACGAGGTGGAAGTACACTAAGTTCAATGATCTGTTACCTCGAACCAGGCAAAATCTGCCAACTTCTTCACATATGCTTTCATTAGCAAAAACTGACATCTTGCGCCCTTAAGCTGAAGTTTTAGAAAGGACACTTTTTCCTCCATCAGTTTCTCTGGATAGCTACTAGTGAAGGAGAGAAAATAAGACGATGAATGAAAGGGGAAAGGGAGTGGAATGTCTGGAGAGTGAAGGCAGCCAAATACAATCTCATCATCACTGCCACCAACATCTCATTTCAGACTCATACTTCAGGAGAGATGACCTGTGGGGTACTCTTCCTGATCAGAATCAGGTTCCTGCTTATGATTCTTAAACCAGGGGTGGAGAACCTGTGGCGGAATCCAAGCTTCACAGAACAAATCCCCTTAGTGAAAGGATTTGTTCTGTACAACTTGGACTCAATCAAAGGGCCACACTTGAGGACCTCGCCACCTCTCCAACTATCAAGACAACTCAGCTAACAATGGTTAAGCAGTTATTTTGTGCAAGGCACCATGCTAGGTGGTAGAATGAATAAAAAAAGTTTGCATAAATTTCCTTTTCATAAAAGTCATATTTTAAGATCTGTGAAGATCTCTCAAGCTGAGCATTGCCTTTAAAACAAAGCAAACCCTAGTGATAATCTGGCTCTAGTTTAAGGGAATGTAAAATGAGCTTTTGTCCCACCATAATCCTTCTTTGGCCCACGTACCCCTATCCAGATGAGAAGAAAATGCTGGTAGGTGGTCGAGGACCTATGTACTGGAATAATGGTGATTCTTGTCTTTGGTCCTTCTGCTGGTTTTGTCAGTTGACTTTTACTTTGTGAACAAATGTTAACCAAAACTAAATGATTCAGCACTGAACTTCAAGAGACCCATTATTTGAAATAGATGGGCAGCTTTCCTGCATGGATGCAGATGGCATTCATAGACTTAGCGTTTTAGGAGACCTAGTCCAATCATCTCCTTTTACATATGACGAAACTGAGGTCTACAGAGGTTAAGTGACTTGCATACACTTTGTAAATTTTTATTAACATTCAAGTTGCTTCCCACAGTCTAGAATGTAAGCTCTGTAAGGGCAGAGATGGTTTCATTTTTCTCTTTGTATCCCGTATGGCCAGCACAATTCCTGGCATAGAATAGGCATTAAATAAGTGGAAGGGGTGGAAATCAATTAAATATAAGTGGAAGCAACCAAATGACTGCTCACAATTGCCCAGGTAGTGCCAAGGCAGGATCTGAACACAGGTCTTTTGACTCTAAAGCCAAGTGTTCTATTCTTTGTACCATGATGTATGAGCTGTTAAAGCCTATACATATAATATATATGTGTGTGTGTACATATGTATACGTGTATGTGTGTATATATATATATACACACACATACATATGCATATGTACATATATATAATCAATTGATGGCAACCTCTCAACATTTTTTTTTTTAAATATTCTTCATTATTTTGTTAAGCATGACGTAACTGAGAGGCTGTCTCAAGTTTTCACTCTCTTTTGCAGCTTTGATCCCTGTCACCTTTGTGACTTCATCCCCATATTCACTTACCTTACTGAAATGCTGTTTCTTCAAAACCCACGTCCATGAAACCTTTCCCCATCCATCTCCAGCCCACAAGCGCTCTCTCCCTCCTAACTCTGTTAGAGCACTGGCTCTCCTGTGCCCCATTCTACTCTGCCTGAGTGTATTCAGCCTAATGCAGAGGGGAGAGCCCTGCCCTGAGCCAGTGCCTCAGCTGCCACCTAGTCAGCTTAAGTCATTTAACACCTCCAAACCTCAGTTTATTCATCTGTGAATTGAGGGAGCTGGACCAGATGACCACCACCACGCTTCCTTCTGGGTCTAACTCCAAGATACTGTTTTATCAAACTGAACGCCCAGCAGGTGTCCTTCATTCTCAAAGAGGACCGAAACAACGTCCCTATGCCAAAGTCAAGTCACGGTGTGTCCAGCTGTGGCTGATCAGACCAGCAGGGGCTCGGAGTGCTCTCCCACAGGTCGGGCACAGACGGTCCACATGAACATTGAGGGTGGATTTTCTAAATGCACGCCTGGTGTTTCTTTTGAGCTACTTCAGTTCTGCTTTTCTCATGGAGCGCAACACTTTCTCTGATGAGGGCACGCCATGCTGCGTGGTCCTGCGCCAGCGTCTCCCGTGTCTCACAATCAATTCCAAAGTTTTTAAGAGCGACCTGGAGTGCAGGGCGTGTTCAGGGAAAACTAGCACCTCCGGGGGGAGGGCTACCGAGCCCTTTTCAGGGATGCTCCCCGCTTTGGTGTCCCCCGTTCCACCTCTCACGTGTGGCTCCAAGAAGCCTTGGCATGCACAGTGGCCACACCCTGGTAAACCGTTTCAGCAGACAGGCTAACCCAGGCTGAGGGTAACAGAGAGGTCTCAAACCCATCGGTGAGTTAGGGGGGTGTCTACCCCCAGCATGTGAAGACTTCCCCGGTGAAATGGGCAGGTGAAAATAATTGTTCCAATGGCCACGAAGGCTGCTCCTACAGGCACTACGGAGCACTTAAGAGTTTGGTTAGATGCTGAAGACACCACGGTCATCCACTGCATCTCAGGCCATCACCGGTCATCTTAACTCTGTCCTGCCACTGAACTGTGACGACTCTGGAAGAGAGAATGAGACTGACGACTTCACGCAACTCTGCCTCACTTAAATCCAATTTCCATTTTACCGTTTTTACCTATCTCCAAGTCCTGTAGTGACGGGCAGGTGTGGATACACCGGAAGCTGTAGTCACAATCCGGCACACAGGTGGCCAAGGCCATAAGGTCGTTTTCTCACTGGGAAGCAGCAGTGAGATCTGGCAGCCCCTGGGTGTCTCCGCAGCCTTTTAAGAACCACACTACTGGGGCACTTAGGTGGCACAGTGGATAGAGCACAGGCTCTGCAGTCAGGAGTACCTGAGTTCAAATCCGGCCTCAGACACGTAACACTCACTAGCTGTGTGACTCTGGGCAAGAGACTTAACCTCAATTGCCTCCCTTTAAAAAAGAACTGCACTACTCACCTTCTGTTGTGAAGAAGGATGAGGAAGAGTAAAGGTGTCCTAAAAATTGTCTGCTTACCCAACCTGGCATGATTACCACAGGTGGTGATCCCATCCTGGGGTCAAAACACAAAAAAAAGGTACAAAAACTTCTGCAGAAATGATTCCACTCATGGAACATGCCAACACAAAATCCCGTAGACCTGAAAGATGAACAGCTCCTGTTGCAGGAGCACTCAGCAGGTATTGTATCCACACAGCAGTGAAACAAGGCCAGCTTACACAGGTTGGAGCTGGGTCGTGTTCTTCTGGAGTGGCAGCAGTGAAGGCGCCGTGCAGCTGGAGGTGGTTTTGCAATCAAAACTAATCTAGTCGACAAGCTTGTATGCCTGCCCAAAGGAGTGAACGACAGGCTCGTGATACAGTGACTGCCACTTGCATGAAAACGTCATGCCTCCATCATCAATGCCTATGCTCCCACCAGGATGAACACGAACATCTATGAATGTTATGACTATCTAGAGACCTTTAGCATCAATGTGCCAATTCTGGGTGACTTTAATGCTAGAGTAAACACCTAGTACGGTGCTTTACACAGAACCGGCACCTAATTAGTATTTACTGAAATCCCTAGCTCCTTAGTACTCCTAGGAAGTATGGCAACAGGCATTCACAAAGCCCTTTGAGGCTTTCACAACACCTGACACAATTATCTCATTTGATCCTCTTGGCTCAGACCAGTGAAATGACCTGTCCAACATAACACGCCTCTTCTGACTCCAGATCGAGCTCTTGTCTCAGAGCCCTGCATGGCCTCCGAGGCTGGGTCTCTACTTACCACGGCCTTCCCATGTGTATGTCAGGTCTTCTTGCAGCCTCCTGTTCAGACAACTCTATTTCCCACCACCCCTTTCTCTCCATGTGAGACGTATGGCTTCACTAAGAAATGCCCAGCCTTCAAGGCTCCTTCACCTTTCGGTCTTCAGCCCCACTGAAGCTTCTCTTTTCCCTAAAAGCCCAGAATTTGTGAAAGTGTAAATACTTTCCTCATGGAAATCTTTTCTATCCTCAACACTTCCTTTTTTGCGAAAGCAAAATAAAAACTTAGCTGGCTTCTCCACTTGCTACAGGCAATGAAAAAAATCGTTTCATATATTTACTGAATGAGACAGCATGACTATAAGGCTCATTTTGCTTTTCTTTTTATGACTGTAGAATTCTCTGTTGAGTCTTATATCACTGACTCCATCAAGTATACTGTCTAAAGATTAATGTGAAAGTTACTGCTGCAGGGGCACAGCACAGCCACAGGTAAGCGAGAGCCACAGATGCCCCCAAGAGGCATAAGAAAAGGCACCTCTCCTCCTCATGGGACATCATACATAACATCAGAAACTGTATGCTAGTCAGCTCTCTGGAATGGTTGGGAGGAGAAATACAGTGGGAAATGTAGGGAATGCTAAAATAAAGGCAACTGAGAGGCAGTTGTGGTAAAGTGGACAGACTGGGGTGGCTTGCTGTGGGGACCCAGGGCAAGTCACTGGATCCTCCCAGTACTCTAGGCAATTTCCTAAATTACAAAGAAGGGGTGCATCTTCATTGGCAGAAGGAACTTTCTCATCTGGAAGTTCCTATTCCAATGAAATCATAGGTCTAATCTCTATCAAAATAAAAGACAAAGAAATACTTATTTTAAAAAAAACTAGTGCAGGTTAAAAACAAAAATATTTTTGGTCACATTCATAAAAATAACGCTGATAGTATTTTTGGTGCTGATTTCAAATATGGTTTCAGATTTGTCTATTACTCACTGTTTTCCCAGGAACTAAGTTTTATACTTTTAAGAACTGTTGCTAATTAAAATTGTGCTTAATTCACCTAAAGTTTGGCTGTTAATGATTTTTGGTTGTATTTGCTGATGGACCATCCCTCCCTAGCATTTTACAGGGGCTGGTCAGCAAGCTTGGACTTCCCTTCCCCTACTGGCAGAACCTTAATAGAAGTGTTCCTCATGTTTAGGTCTTCCAGGAAGAAGTCTCAATGTGATGAAAAGAAATGAATCCCAAATATCCGTTACATCCCATCATTTTGTAGGCTTTTGGAACCTCTGAATGATTTTTTTTCTTTTTTGTTAGGAAATGGGGTTAAGGGGCAGCTAGGTGGCACAGTGGATAGAGCACCCCATGGCCTCGCAAAAAAAAAAAAAAAAATGGGATTAAGTGACTTGCCCAGGGTCACACAGCTAATGTCAGGTGTCTGAGGCTGAATTTGAACTCAGGTCCTCCTGATTCCAGGGCGGGTGCTCTACCCACTGTGCCACTTAGCTGCCATCCTCTAACAATTTCTTGGTAATTTCCTGCCCTGCACTTTTCCAGCCTCTGTACCATTTCAATCCACTGTCTGACAAAATTTTTTCATTGAGCCAAATTTAATGTTCTTTGATGGTAAGAAAGCTTTTTCAGGCCTAATCAGTGGTTGGTTTATCCCATTTTTCTTTCTATAATCCTTTTTTTCAAGGCCAGCATGGTGATTTTTAATGGTTTTTTTTTCCTGTCTCTTATCTGAGTCAGAAATAAAGTAGCAATATACCAGTTTCAACTCTTAAGAAACAGAAATCATTTCCAATTTCACAGCTATGCCATGGCAACTTTTTATCTTTAATGCTTCTCAAGAGAAAATTTATGTTTTCAACATATTCTGGTGCTCTCTTGCAGATTTCATCCTTAGTCTAGAAGCTAAAAGTTCAGTTTGACTGTTGGATTATAGACAATGTCATTTTGATCTGCTTGAGTTTTTAAAGGAGGATAGAAAATTATTTTACATGGAGTAACCACCCCAACCTTGCTGGTTTCCCACTTTGAAACTTCAAGATTATAATCAATAATTTATTGTCTGCATCCAAACTCTGAGTATCTGGTGAGTCCATACAGGTAGTTCTTCACTGTATAAAAGGGGTCTTAAAACGAGTAGATTTGGATAACGTACAGTGTATTTTCACATGGGAGAAAATCCTTGATATATTTGTTAAGCAAAAACTGCAACGGGTTGAATAGTATTTTTGTTGTCTTCAAATTATAGGACTTGTGAGTAAGACAAAAACGAGATCCAGGCATCAAGCCCCATTACTAACCTAATATTAGTGATATAACATAAGTGAAAGGCCCAAGACTTACCCTTATCCTGAGCACTTATTTTATAATTAAGATCAAGTTCCTGTGCTTTCTTAATTAGACGAGCATGGTTTCATCTCTGGACTTACAACTTAGCCCAACACATAAATAAGAAAAACCATTCAGAAGATCGAAACACTAACGAAAGCTATTCAGATGATTAATAACACATGAGAATGCACAAACACCTGAGAAAAAAAAACTAAAAATACTATTTTCCAAATGACACCTGGCACACCACTGACTAAACAGTTTGCTAAATATTGAGGTTCACTGTATTACTGACAATGTACAAGTGAGTAAAAACTCATTGGGTAATTAAGCACTTAACATGTGCCAGGCACCATGCTAACTGTTGAGGATATAGCTGCTGCCCTCAAAGAGCTTACATTCTAATAGGGAAAGGCAGCACAAGAGAGCCTGCCTTGCCACACAGCACAGAGAATGGGACTTCAAAGAGCATGTTCTAAGAACAAGTCAAATGCTGACTTCTCACAATTGCCTCCCCATCTCTCCTCCTCAACCAAACCATTTTATCACCACCTCATATTCCATAACTTATGTAAAAAAAAAATCGCATCATGTAATAATAGTGGATGGTAAGAAATTCATTTGCATTACTTAATTCAACATACAAAAAATACAAATAAAACAACAAGAAATTTTCATGTGCCAAAATGTGTCAACACTAAAATGAATTTTAGTATGAAGTTAAACAATACATAGGTAGCTTACCAATAAGAATTAAACAATCAATAAACATTAGTAACATAAACTGTATTATTCCTTTGCAGAAAAAGTCAGCTATCATTTTTCACAAATGTTATTTGCCTATTTATGGCTTGGTACATAGAACTGAACTTAAAGAGTTCAATCCCTCCTTTAACACTTACTAACGATGGGGAAATCACTTAACTCCTTAGCCTCAGTTTCCTCATATGCAAAAAATAGGGATAATATCTGCAGTACCAATTTCAAGGATTATTGTGATCCAAACAATATATACAAATTGCTTTATAAACTTTAAAGTTTGATATAAATATCAATTATATATAATACATGCAAATATCTGCATTACTATGTACTAATCATAACGAGAATTCATATTATCATAAAGCATAAGGTTTAAGGTTTGCCAAGTACCTTGACACACAAAAGATCATAGATTTTGTGCCAGAAGGGAACTAATAGGTCATCTAGTCCAACCCCTTGATTTACAGACAAGGAAACTGAGGTCTAGAGCAGTTAAGTGAATTTTCCAAGACCACCCAGATCTTAAGTGGCTCTCAACCCAAAATTCTTTCCATTACACTGTATGGACTTCTAGATTTTCCTCATAACAGCCCTTGCAATGTATCTAGTACCCTCGCCACCCACAGATGAGGAAACTGAACTCAGAGACTCTAATTCGGTGATTTGTTCTTAGTACCAAAGCTATTAAGTGATTGAGGTGGGATCCACAGTTTATATAAAGTGGGTAATATTTCGTTTGTGTTTTTGAAATAAAGTATTTATGATCTCCATCAATCCCCTGACTTATTTCTTATTACTCTAATTCTACAACAGGTTTTCCCTCCTTCGTTTTAGATCAACGGGGACTGAACTACATAATTTCCATTAATTTATACAACAAAATATAGTTATAGCAAAGAATTAGACAATGGATTGTGTCTACACAACATTTTCCACGCTGAATTTTGTTTCTAAATAACACTTAGAAAGGAGACTGATTATGGCTTTAGTTTCAACTTTTCAATCTTAAGAAGCTGTTTTGTTTTAGCACAAGAAGTCACAGCCTCTATATGGGAGGTAAGGAAGGAAGTAGACTCAGTTCCCCACAGGATGGATTAACTTAACCAAATCAATCATCTCGGCCTCTCATCTGTCTGGGGTCGCTCTTCCCCCCATTCTTTCCACGTACTCACTGCTCTTAAGACAAGGTTGATTTGGCCAGTTTGGTCTTTTCTCAAAGCCCTGCATGTGCACTGCTCACTGGCCCAGCCCAATCGCAGGGACTTTTCCCTTGAAACTCAGTGAATATTCATCTTTCAGGTTTTATTTATTTTTAAAGCAATCTGTATTTGAAGTTCTAAAGAGAGGTGGGATTACTTACTCCCTCAGTGATCTGATTGGTTCAGGGATTAGAGAGAGTCACCCATCTGTCCACTTCTTTCCTTAAGCTGATCACTTCATTTTAAGCTGTGTGGATAAATAAAAAACTGCTATGTGGCAGTATGGAAGACCATGTGAAAGTCACTCTTATGACTTTCTTACGTTCCAACTCCGACAATCCATTGGAAACCAAATGTTGCACCCTACATTGAGTTCAAGGCTGTTAGGTAGGAATTAACAAATACATCATTCCAGAAGCTCAGCGAGTATTATATTCAAATGAATGACTATAGGCAATGCTATATGAATTCTACATTTATCATATTCAAAAGCAGATAATTATTAGAAAAACTGGTGACATGGTGTCCATTTTAGCAAATTTGTTTTTTAAATTAACAAAAATTTTCACTATTGCCCTGTTTTTAGAAGAGTAGTTTGTCCATACCATAATTTTTCTGGTATGTTCTAAACTCTTTCAATTAACAACTCTCCAAAATAAAAAAAGGAGGTATGAAGAATTACTCAAGCAGGAAAAAGAACCTCTTACACTGACTAAACTTCAGTAATATTTGAAAATTATTTTTAAAAGGCTTTAACTTAAATCATGTAAAAATAGTGTTTTTCTGCTACAAGGTATTTCCAGCCAGTATCCAGACACTTATAAAAAATCTCATAGAAGTAGGTGGAAAGTTTACATGAAAACATCTCTTACTGCTTAAAAGCCAAGAAATGTGTAGAACAATGATTAAAAAGTTAGTACACATGACATTAATTTAGTGTAATACAGTTAAAATATATCAAGTGTAGTCATTTCCATGAATTCTGTAAACAGAGTATAGAGAAAGAAATTTGTAGGTTACACTATTTAATTATTGCTGCAATAGAACTATATCAGACTCTGGAAAGGTTAAAATAATTTTCTAAAATCAGTATTAAAAATAATCTGTAAATAAAGAACATAAAACAAATGCTATTTACAAACATCTAAAATGACATATATAAATCTAAGCTTTTTTAGTTGGAAATCTAAGAATACAGTAGAAATAATCTAATATTACGAGTACAAAACAAATTCACATAGAAAGTACATTCCACCTCTCCGTGTGCTCTTCAGAATTAACTTGCTCAATAATTCAATGTAAATAATGAATTCATTTAAAAAGAACAAGTAATCTCTTCCCACAATAGCACATCATAGATGTATTTAGTTTAACAAAGATGAACTTATCATAACCTTTAATTATATGATCTGACACATAGGTTAAAATGTTGTTTTCTTTTTAGATAGGCAAGGTCTACCATGAAACGGCATACTAGATTAGTACACAGACTGAAAACAATGATGTAGATTTGGTTAGAAAAAAATAATAAATGACCTAAGTAGGTCAACAAGCTATAAAAAGTGGGCCATATGTCACAAATTCAGAGCTACATCTTTTACAATGGATTTTCCAATTGCTAGTTGCCAAAAGAAACCATAAAACGATATAAAAGAGGAAATTTAAAATCATCTCAATGTGGGTGCCACCCAGAGTTTCTTTTTAAGGCTGGTGTCTTACATGAGCACTAAACAACATCAGCTACAAGAAAAACATATGCGTATCATAAAAGAATCCAGCTATTGAAAAAACATTCCCAGGAAGATGCAGGATTTTATAAAATTCTCTTTATATTGCTGTATTGGAAAAGCAGGTAAGAACGGGCTCAGGCAGTAATTTTAAAATTCAGAATGACTAATAAAAATAAAATATTAAACGATGAAGCAAATGACGTGATCACAAACATAACTGAACTGAAAAAATGATCAGCGATCAGGGGTTGGGGGGAAGAGCACAGAACAAAACTATCTACCACCTTACGCCATGACCCTCAACGAGGGATGATTATTACTCTAAGAAGCCAGCCTAGAATGTGATGCTTGATTTAATGATGATCCACTAGAAATCTCAGGCTGTCTTTGGTGTTATTTTACAAGAACGGGATCTGATTGTTATATTTTCTTTATATTCCATTGAAATCCTGATGAGATTAAATCTGAATGGGCGAGTCACCTGACATTTTGTTCAGAAATATACTGATGAAATGTAGAGCAATCGATACATCTGATCAACAAAAATGTATGTTTCAGGTTTGCTAATTAATTTCTTTTGTACTCAAATGTTGCCTTTGTGTTCCATAAGGATACTTGTGCCAAAAAAAAAAAAAAATTAGCAAGGTAATATTTTGACCTCAATACTCAGTCCACCAGGTCACTGAACTGAAGAATATGGCGAGGTCAGTGATGATGTTCGTGCATCAGTTGCCAAGATTTACTCTATTCTACTCCACTATACTATATAGTAAATACAAGGCTTTACTGTGACCTGGGCACCAAGTAGGTAAGGATATAATTATAAACTCAAGATAAATAGAAAATGCATGAGAGTTATTATAGAAGCATATAAGGAAAGACTGTGACTTACTTAGAGAAATGAGGAGTCAAAGTGTATTTAATCAACAAATCCTGTTAACCATATGGTACCAGAGAGTAGTTTAAAAAAACAAGAAATCACAAAAAGCCATTTTGATGACAGAGAATCAGGATAAGAACGATTTAGTGGAAAATATGAAAATAATCTGCTTTTGCCTATCCAGGCTGATGAGGACTTTGAAAAAGCTACCAAAGCAACCTATTGCCATGGTTTAGAGGAGTAAGAAATAATTCTGAAAAGGAAAAGCTGCTTTATTGGTGAAGATTTACATTCATTTGTAGTTCTAAAAAACTGGGCTTTTAAAGTCTATTTTTCGTCCGAATACTGAAATCTGACATCTTACTATTACAGATGTAATCTCTGATACCAGATTTCAGCAGTTATTTGTAGTCTGCTTTAAACTTGTAATTTTGGGTTTTGATTTTTTTTTCACTTTTTTCACTCATAAGATTTAATTTTAATTTTTAAAGGTGTGCATATTAATAGTGTATAAAATAGACAAAATTAAGCTTTCTTTCACCCCGCATATTTTCTTGCTAAAAATGCATTTGATAATTTTTCCTTAGCTTATTATGTCAAAGCGGGTCAAATTGTGAAACTGCTTTTTGATATAATAAAGGTATTAAATATCTATTGATAGGTTACTTTCAAATGGAATACTGAAAAAGAAGTGTTCTGGTGGACGGGGAAAAAAAAAACCTAAGAGTTTTATAGCACCTGATAGATTTTTTTTCCTTCTGTTTTTTTATTAAAGGGCTGCTTGTCCCAAACTAGCACGAATATCAGTAGAGAAGAAAAATAAATTATAATTTGGTTTCTAGATTTTTCTGACCAGAAATATGAACTCTTAATTCTAGATGAAATCTAGAGCTGATCATTTTATTTTTTTAAATAATAGAAAAAAAACAAAAACCTGGAGGGTATTGTTTTATTTCATGAAGTGATAAATTCTATCAGAATAATTAAGGGGTATTTCTAAAAAACAAAAATGTAGTCTTCAAGACTACTAATGAAAATGGTTTTTTTTTTTCCTTTTTTTTTTTTTTTTGCTATGTAACTCATTCTCCAAAAATGGTGTGCATATACTTCTGACTTTTCAAGCAAAACAAAAACAGAAACAAAAAAACAAGCATGGCACAGTGAAGATGCAGGATCAGTTGCTTTTACTTAGCTGAATGAAAAATAATGATTACAACCCAAATGACAGTGAATGAGAATGTTCACCTTGCCAATGAGGTCTATGTTCACTACCAGAGCTATTTATTTAGTAAATTCCATATTGCTCATAAAGTCAATATAATTGCTGCAGAAAAATAAATTGTGGTTCTGAATACCCATTTACAGTTGATCTCAACAATGTGTCCGATGATGGAGACTGATTATCCGTTACAGGTAACAGCATCTGATGGTCCTCAGTTCCAAGGGGAAGAGTCAATGGCAAAGTCATATCAGAAGGTTTCACATCTACAGGTTCTGACAAAGGACTCCTCTGCATGGGATCTTGTTCATTAAAAGTGTTACCCCCCGTGGTGGAATCTAGAGCCTTCTCAGATCCTGAAAGGAAAAAACAAAATACACCTTAACTTCTCAAAGACCCCAAACTGTTCTGCTCACTGCTCCCAGAAGCTAACATACCTCTTCTCTTGTGCGCTTCTGCTTGGGCTCCTCCCTTCTCATCTAAATGCTCCCCATTCCTGGAGTCAGCAAGAGCTTAATTCAAATCCAGCCCTGCACACTTATTATCCTCAGTTTCCTTATCCGTAAAATGGGGATAATCATAGCACCTATGCCCCATAAGATGAGTTAACGTGTAAAGCACTGAACAAAACTTAAAGCCATCTAGGAATGTTAGCTTATTATCAGTGTTGTTATTATACCCTAACCCTGTGGCATCCCTTTTAGTAAGACCAAGCATGTGTACTCAGTATTTCTTTAGCACTTTGCCATGTTGGGCAGGGACGGTTCCCTTTCTTTCGTGGCACAGCGCAACACCTCTACAATAACCTGCAAGCTGAAGGCCTAAGGAGCCAAACTCCCCAGGTTAACAAAGGCTCTAAGCAGCCGGGCCGGAGCCAGGAAGACTCGTCTCCCTGAGTTCAAATCCTGCCTCAGATACTTTCTAGCGGTGGGATCCTGGGCAAGTCGCTTAACCCTGTTTGCCTCAGTTTCCTCACCTGCAAAATGAGTGGGAGAAGGAAATGGCAAACCACTCCAGTATCTCTGCCAAGAAAGCTCAAACAGGGTCACAAAAAGTCAGACATGACTGAAAAGAACCGAACAAAGCACTTTCCAAGTTACCCTTTTCTTCTTGGTGATTCAGTGGTTGCTGCTAACTTCATGGTACTTGGTAACTAACCAAACTTAGGCTCACTGAGAGCAGAGACTGCCTTATTTATTTTCACTTCCCCAGGCAGTGTGGTACAGCAAATAAAGCACTGGTCTTGGGAAGACTTGAGTTCAAATCCTCACCCTGTGCGACCACGAGGACCAATCACAATCTCCTTGGGCCTTTGTTTCCAAATCTGTATAAGGGGGACAATAACAGCCTTGACCTCACAGGGTTGTTGTAAGAGTCAAATGAGATACTACATGCAAAGCACTCTGCCATAAAGAAATGAATAATAATCACGGTTTATTATCTTTGTTATTATTATTAGTTTCTTTATGAGACTCTTACTTGTCTACATAGGAATTTTTATGTCCAAGCTCATTTGTTTCCAGTCCTTGGCTGGTGGATAGAAAGTATGTTCTAATACCCTCCCCTCTAAACAAGTTAATGAATACATGAAATCCTGACTACCTTTTCTCTGAATCCCAATCACTAACACTCTGGGGTTCCTCTACTCGCCTAGCCATCATACTTTATGCAAATGCCTCACGTGCTAATCTCTCAGTCAAGCTTTGCCTTGGTATTTTTAATACCTGACAGTTATTTCCAGTTGGCTGCCCTGACAGCAAGACAAACTCAACCAGTCTAAAACCCACTGAAGCATCTCTCTCTCTCTCCAACCAAGTTCCCTACTGCTCTTTCCATTTACTGCTATGTGGTCACAGACAAGTGATTTCTCTGAGTCTCCGTTTTCCTATCTAAACCCAGTATTCCAGATTATTGTTAGGAAAGTATCTTATAAACTTATATACGTGTGTGTATGTGAATAGTTATTAACATTTTCCCAGATGCTTTCAAATCATTATAGACTTAGATCTCTTCTCCATGCTCAGCCCTATCACCTAGTCTTCAAAGAGTTGAAAAGAATTATCAGAGGCCTGCATATTAAATGTTATACCATAAAAAAATTAGAAAACAATCAGATAAGGTGCCTTCACAGCTCTGAATTCTTTTTTTTTTTTTAGTTGGAATAATTATAACATTGTGGCTTGTCTATCAACTTCCTATTAACCATTTCTGGTCCATCCTTTCTGGTCCAAAGACTATTCTCTTTGGAAGGGAAAACAGAAACAAAATGCAAATTGTGAAGTTCTGGCTTGTCCCAGTCATCTCTCATCATCCTGTTCGCTCCCAAGCAATGGTCCAACTCCATCTTTACTCCCTCCTTTTCCCCTAACACAGTTATTTTTACTGCCCTTAATTTTCTTTTGCCAAGCTTGGCTCCCTCTGAGTTTTAGGATTCCCAACACGATTCTTACAAAACCACCTGCCTAGGGGGCGAATTCTTAACCAAAGGATACAGGCAATTATGGAATTTCAGTTATAGGAAACTGAAAAGTTTTTGCATCAGCAAAATGCAACGAGGACAACAAAGGATGCAGATGACGGAAGGATGTTTGTGTCAAGTCTCTCTGATAGTTGTCTATACAGAGATAAAAGGACCAAAAGCCATTTCAACAGCTCATATCAAAGGGTATGTATAAACACTTCTGAAAATAAGTGCACCCTATTAGCAGCCGTGTGAAAGATACAAGTCATTAATAATGAGAGATACGCAAATTAAAATAACTCTAGAGTTTTACACTACACTAAGCAAACTGGCAAAGAGAACAAACTATGAGAATAGTCAATGCTGGGGGTGTTGTGAACAAGCAGCCCACTGATGTATTGTTGGTGTTCCTGAGAGTTGCTCTAACAATTCAGAATTATGCAAAAAAATTGATTCAGCTGTCCATACCCTCTGACCCAGAGATTCCACTGAGAAGCACACGGCCCAAAAAAAGTCAATGACAAAAAAGAAAGACCTGTTATACCCCAAAATATTTTTTAACAGCACTCTGTAGTAGCAAGACCTGGAAACAAATCACTGATTGGGGAATAGCTAAACAAGTAATAGTAAAATCAATGTAATGGAATATTACAGTTGTATAAGAAGTTATGACTATGACAAGAAGAATGTAAAAGACCTATATGAACTCTCACAGAGTGAAGCCGAACAAGGAAAACTTCAGAATGACCATAGTATAAAATGGAAAGAATGACAAAAATGAAGTAACTCAAACAGAACACTATGAAATTATAATGCCCACCCTTGGTCCCAAAGAACACAGATGCAAAGGCACCGTCTTTCACTTCTTTGTAGAGCTGGATGGAGGGGGAAGAAAGTTATAGAACAATGCATGACTGGGCAGATGGAGGCGTGGTTATTTGTGCCAAAGGTCGCAGCATCCAAATTAATGAGATCACACAAATCCATTTGAAAAGAAAAATATTTGACTCATCAACCACATTTGCCAACAGGTGATAAATTTTTTAGGAACAACACATGAAGACCAACTTCCTGTAGTCATGAGCATGTCCAGTCTAATCTGCCTCACTCAAACTTCTACTCATCATCCTCTGGTCAAGAAGAGCAGGTCTGATGCCTCCTTCCGATGCAATTCCTTCAGATGCCTGAAGAGAATCATCAGGACTTAGGCTAAACATTCCCAGTTGCTTCATCTAATTCTCATATGGTATAATCTCTCCATGTCCTTCCACATCCTGGCAACACTTATCAGTGCTCAAATCAATAGGAGTAATCCTCCAGTAACACAGATCACACCATGTCTATGCCTAACAATTCTCCGCAACCTTTATCAATGTCTTCAAAAAAGGGCACAACAAGGAAGTCTTTGACACGGACATCCTGAGGATACCACTGGAGAATGAGAAGGCAAGATTAATTAGTCCTTGCTTTTACCACATGACTAGGCTTTTTTCCTTTGGGGGGGGGAGCCCCAGGCAATCAGGGTTAAGTGACTTGACTAGAGTCACACAACTAGTAAGTTTCAAGTGTCTGAGGCCACATTTTAACTCAGGTCCTCCTGACTCCATCCACTGTGCCATCTAGCTGCCTTTTTGGGGGGTGGGGGAGTAGAGGGGGAAGGTGGTGGCGAAGCAATTGGGGTCAAGTGATTTGCCCAGGGTCACACAGCTCAGGTCTTTATTTTTCAATCACATATTTCTTTGATGGCATCCTTCATTCAGCTTCTACCATCACTCCTTGATTACAATATTGTAAGAATCCCTGCAGATTTTTTCCATCTTTTATCTCTTTGTTGTCCTATTTCATCCTCAAATGTCCTTAGGATGCCTTTTATTAATTGGGCTCTCATCTAGTTTTCCTTAAAATAGTTTTTCCTTCAACCTCTCACTGTTTTATGAGACACTGATAACATAATCTTCCACTTTTTTTTTTTTTTAAAGATTTTACAAACAAGCTGACCAACTAAATTGGTGGTGTCCTTGGAGGTCATCTCTTTTTCCATCTGGCAAATAAGACAACTTTTTGCTGAGGTGTTTTAGGTTCTTTTGGTCTCTTTTTTACAACAACTGTTTTATATCACTTAACTTTCTATAAGAAATTGTGTTCAGGGGCAGCTAGATGGCACAGTAGATAGAGCACTGGCCCTGACGTCGGGAGGACCCAAGTTCAAATCTGGCCTCAGACTAAACACTTGACAGTTACTAGCTGTGTGACCCTGGGCAAGTCACTTAATCCCAACTGCCAAAAAAAAAATTGTGCTTAGTATAGCCATTCTTTATATTTTCTTTGTCTTTAGCTTTGTATTTTTATCTTTGCTCTAAGTCAGTGGTCTGACTGAACAAAAAGATAAATCAGGAATGACTTCCACTTCAGTATCGTGACATTTCTTGTCAGTTAAAATATAATCAATTTCATTTTGGGGGGCTATTACTTGGTAATTACGGCCATCACTATCACTGTGCCAGATGGATGCTTTCTAACTTCTGTACTTGTCTGCAGATCTTTCTCCCAAACACAAGACACTACATAGTTTTAACTTTTCAACTCTGTTAACAAGCTGAGTTCTACATTCCAGGTCCCAAAAATAGATACTGAGATGAGTCAAGAAAAGTCTCCTACTTAATCTTTCTTCAAGAGGTCATTGCATCTGCACCCAAAACATAGCCCTCTCCTCATATTCTGGATCCATCTAGCCTAATCTAATGCAACCATTCATTTTCTTCACTAAAAGCACAGGTGGTAGCTTTTTCTATTCTTCCTTTCACATTCAACTTTCAGTAGCATAAGATAATATAAAGGAATGGTGGCCATTCAAGCTTTCTAAGACAGTCATCTGAGAAATGTTTATCAATAGTCTTTTCTATCCTCTAAGAAAATCACTAGAGAAAGAGGTCACTTTACTTGAAAGTCTCAGGTCACATGTCCTCAACAATTATGCAGAAAGGGATATTAAAAGATTTACCTGCATTACCCTTTTACAAATCAATAATTATGCCACCTGCATGTACAAATGTATGTGAGTGTGTGTTTATATACGTGTGTAATTTAACTTTGGTTCAGATGTATTTATTCTTTGCTCCACCTTTGCCGGTAAATGTAAGATCAAATCATGTCCCTTAGTAAAAGCTCTAAAAAATCCCTATGCTTGCACAGTTTGTTTTGCTAAAGAAATTTTCTTTTGTTTTCTGTTAAACTAGTCTAGATCCAAAATGTGAGGAAAAATAGAAATGATCTTTCTTCTTGCTCAGAAATAATTTTTACTGAGTAGCTCCTAAAAGAAGATAAATTCGGCAGAGTCAAGATGGCAGAGAGAAACCAGGAAGTTGCCTGAGCTCTCTCCAGTTCCCCTCGGAAACAATGTTAAATCAAGCCTGAAAACAGATTCTGGAGCGACAGCACTCACAAAAAGATGAGTGGATCAATTTTCCAGCTTAGGATAACTTAGAAAAGACTTCAGGAAAGATTTGTCTCACTTGAGCAAAAAGGGAGTGCAGCCCAGTGCAGATGGTGTATGGGCAAGCCAGCGGGAGGCTGTTAGCCACTATACAGATCAGCAACTGAGGCCCCGGAAGTCCTGGCTCAGCAGGCCAGCTGTGAGGCCTCCAGCCTCAGCACAAAAGGCAAACTGCAAGCCATGGAACCCAACACAACAGGTATGAATAGGCTGGGCCACCCCCAGCTGGACAAGCTGCAAGCACCTGACACCCTGGCGTGGAAAGCCAGTAACCAGGGCCCTGACCCCCAGCATAAGAAGTTCGGGATAGTGGCCCCCATGCCCCAGAAGCAGAGCTCAACTTTGAAAGTCATGAAATAAGCTGAAAAATGAGTCAGAAACAGAAGAGAACCCTGACCACAGAAAGCTAATATGATGACAGGGAAGATCAAAACACAAACTCAGAAGAGGACAGCAATGTCATACTCGTACATGTGAAGCCTCAAAGGGGAATATGAATTGGTCTCAAGTTGAAAAAGTCCTCTTAGAAGAGCTTAAAAAGGATCTTAAAAATCAAGTAACAAAGGTAGAAGAAAAATTGGGAAAAGAAATGAGAATTATGAACGAAAATTATGAAAAAAGATTTAACAGCTTGGAAAAGAAAGCACAAAAATTGACTGAAGAAAACAACTCCTTAAAAAATTGAATTGGTCAAATGGAAAAGGAGGTACGAAAGCTAACTGAAGAAAATAATTCCTTAAAAAAACTGGGCATGTGGAAGCTAATGACTCTATGAGACATCAAGAATCAGTAAAAATCAAAAGAATAAAAAAATAGAAAAGGTAAAATACCTCCTTAGAAAAACAACTGACCTGGAAAACAGATCAAGTAGAGATAATTAAGAATTACTGGACTACCTGAAAGCCATGATCAAAAAAAGAACCTGGGGAGCATCTTTCAAGAAATTATCAAGGAAAACTACCCTGATACTCTAGAACCAGAGGGTAAAATAAATCCACTGATCACCTACTGAAAGAGATCCCAAAATGAAAACTCCAAGGAATAGTGTAACCAAATTCCAGAATTATCTGGTCAAGGAGAAAATACTGCATTCAGCCAGAAAGAAACAATTCAAATATCAAGAAGCCACAATCAAGATTACACAGGATTTAGCAGCTTCTACATTAAACGATTGGAGAGCTTGGAATATGATGGCATAGGAAGCTTGGATTACAACCAAGAATCAACTATCCAGAAAAATTGGGCATAATCTTTCAGGGAAAAAGATGGACATTCAACGAAATAGGAGACTTTCAAATTTTCTTGATGAAAAGACCGGAGATGAAAAGAAAATTCAATCTTCATTTACAAGTCTCAAGAGAAGCATAAAAAGGTAAAAAGGAAAGCAAAAAAAATGTTCGTCAATAAGATATAAACTGTTTTCCCTACACAGGAAGATGATACTTGTAGCTCTTGAGAACTGTATCTCTATTAAGGCAGTTAAAAGAAGAATATACATAGACAGAGGGTATGGGTATAAGTTGACTTTGATGTGATCATATAAAAAAAAATTAAGGGGTAGAAAAAAAAAGGATTGTACTAGGAGAAGAAGAAACGGAGAAGCAGAATAGGTAAATTACATCATAGGAAGAGGTGCAAAAGACCTATTACAGTAGAGGAAAAGAAGGGAAGGGGTAAGTATTCTTTGAATCTTACTGTCATCGGATTTGGCCCAGAAGGAAAACACACTCAGTTGAGTACAGAAATTTATCTTACCCTATAGGGAAGTAGGAGGGGAAAAGGAAAAAGGGGGCTGACAGAAGGGAGGGCAGATTGAGAGAAGTGGTGGTCAGAAGCAAAACTCTGGCGAGGAGGGACAGGGTGAAAGAAGAAAAGTATAAAACGGCAAAAACAGGATAGAGAGAAATCATAACTGTGACTGTGAATGAAATGAACTTTCCCATGAGACAGAAGCAGATAGCACAGTGAATTAAAAACCAGAATCCTACAATATGTTGTTTACAAGAAACACATGTGAAGCACACACACACACAAGAAAGGTAAAAGGCTGGAGCAGAATATATTATGCTTCTGCTGAAGTTAAATAAAAAAAAAAAAACAGGTAGCCATCCTGATCTCAGACAAAGCAAAAACAAAAATCGACCTAATTAAAAGAGATAAGGAAAGAAACTACATCTTGCTAAAAAGTAGCATAGACAATGAAGTAATATCAATACTAAACATACATGCACCAAGTGGTATAGCATCCACATTCTGAAAAGAGAAGTTAAGTGAGTTACAGGAAGAAATAGACAGAAAAACTATACTAGTGGGGAACCTCACCCTCCAATTCTCAGAACTAGATAAATCTAACCACAAAATAAACAAGAAAGAAGATATGGAGGTGAATAGAGTCTTTGAAAAGTTAGATATGATAGACCTATGGAGAAAAGTGAATGGGGATAGAAAGGAATATACCTTTTTCTCAATGGTACATGGCATCTACACAAAAACTAAGCATGTATTAGGGTATAAAAACCCTCACAATCAAAGGCAGAAAGGCAGAAATATTAAATGCACCCTTTTCAGATCATGATGAAATAAAAATTATGTGTAACAAAAGGGCCAAGGAAAGCCTGAGTGGCTCAAACAACAAATCACAGAAAGAATAATTTCATCAAAGAGAATGATAATAATGAGACAATATATCAAAATTTATGGGATGTAGCCAAAACAGTTGTTAGGGGAAATTTTATATCTCTAAATGCTTATAAAACAGAGAAAGAGATCAATGAATTGAGCGTGCAACTAAAAAAGCTAGAAAAAGAACAAATTAAAAATCCCAAATTAGACATTCTGAAAATCACAGGAGAGATTAATAAAATTGAAAGTAAGAAAACCATTGAACTAATAAATAAAATTAAGAGCTGGTTTTATGGGGAAAAAAAACGACAACCAATAAAATTGATAAACCTCTGGTTAATTTGATTAAAAGAAAGAAAACCAAATTACCAGTATCAAAAATGAAAAGGATAAATTCACCACCAATAAAGAGAAAAATAAAGCAATACTTAGAAGCTATTTTACCCAACTGTCTGCCAATAAATCTGACAATCTAAGTGAAATGTATGAATATTTACAAAAATATAAATTGCCCAGATTAATGGAAAAGGAAATAAAATACTTAAATAATCCCATTTTAGAAAAAGAAATTGAACAAGTCATCAATGAACTCCCTAAGAAAAAATCTCCAGGGTCAGACAGATTTACAAGTGAACTCTACGAAACATTTAAAGAACAATTAATTCCAATACTATATAAATTATTTGGAAAAACAGATGAAGGAGTCCTACCAAATTCCTCTTATGACACAAATATGGTGCTGAAACCATAAAGAGCCAAAACAGAGCAAGAAAATTACAGACCAATTTCCCTCATGAATATTCATGCAAAAATTTTATATAAAATATTATCAAACAGATTACAACAATTTATCACCAGGATAATACACTATGACCAGGTGGGATTTATACCAGGAACGCAGGGCTGGTTCAGTATTAGGAAAACTATCAGCGTAATTGACCTTATCAATAACAAACTAACAGAAATCATATGATTATCTCAATAGATGCAGAAAAAGTTTTAGAGAAAATACAGCACCCATTCCTATTAAAAAAAAAAAAAAAAACACTGAGAACATAGGAATAAATGGAGTTTTCCTTAAAATGATAAGCAGTATCTATCTAAAACCATCAGCAAGCATTATATGTAATGGGGATAAGCTAGAAGCATTCCCAATAAGATCAGGGGTGAAACAAGGATGCCCATTATCACTATTATTCAATACTGTACTAGAAATGTTAGATACAACAATAAGAGAAAAAAAAGGAATTGAAGGAATTAGAAAAGGCAACGAGGAAACAAAACTATCAAAAACTATCATTCTTTGCAGATGACATAATGGTATATTTAGAGAATCCTAGAAAATCAATGAAAAAACTATTTGAAACAATTAACAACTTTAGCAAAGTTGCAGGATATAAAATAAACCCACATAAATCATCAGCATTTCTGTATATTATACTACCAACAAAGCGCAGCAGCAGCAAGAAATAGAGAAATTCCATTTAAAATAACTGTAGACAATATAAAATATTGGGAAGTCTACCTGCCAAGACAAATCCAGGAACTATATGAACACAATTACAAAACACTTTTCACACAAATAAAGTCAGCTCTAAACAACTGGAAAAATATCAGTTGCTCATAGGTAGGCTGAGCTAACATGATAAAAATGATAATTCTACCTAAATTAATTTGCTTATTCAGTGGCATATTAATAAAACTACCAAAAAATTATTTTATAGAGATAAAAAAAATAAAATTCATCTGGAAGAACAAAAAGGTTGACCAATGTGGAAATATGTTTAATATCATTGTATATGTATAGATTATATCAGACTACATGCCATCTTAGGGAGGAGGAAGGGAGGGAGGGGGGAAATTTAGAACTCAATATCTTATAAAAATGAATGTTGAAAACTAAAAATTAATTTAAAAAAAGGTCAAGAACATCAAGGGAATTAGTGAAAAGAAATGCTAGAGAAGGTGGCTTAGCCATACCAGATCTTAAATTGTATTATAAAGCAGCAATCATCAAAACTACTTGGTACTGGCTAAGAAATAGAGTGGTGAATCAGTGGAATAGGTTAGGTACACAAGACACAGTAGTCAATGACTATAGTAATCTACTGTTTATTAAACCCAAAGACTCCAGCTTCCTGGATAAGATCTCACAATTTGACAAAAACTGCTGGTAAAACTGGAAAATAGTATGGCAGAAACTAGGCATAGACCAACACCTCACACCCTATACCAAGCTAAGGTCAAAATGGGTATATAATTTAGACAAAAGGGATGATACCACAAGCAAATTAGGAGGGCAAGGAATAGTTTACCTGTCAGATCTACGTAGAACAGAAGAATTTATAACCAAACAAGAGATAGAAAACATAATGAAATGCAACATGGATAATTTTGATTACGTGAAATTAAAAAGATTTTGCACAAAAAAACCCAATGCAACCAAGATTAGAAAGAAAGCAGAAAGTTGGGAAACAATTTTTACAGCCAGTGTTTCTGATAAAGACCTAATTTCTAAAATATATAGAGAACTGAGTCAAGTTTATAAGAATACAAGTCATTCCCTAATTGATAAATGGTGAAAAGATATAAACAGTTTTCAGAGGAAGAAATCAATGCTATCTATAATCATATGGAAAAAATGCTCTAAATCATCACTGATTAAAGAAATACAAATTAAAACAACTCTGAGGCTCCACCTCATACCTATCAGATTAGCTAACATGACAAAAAAGGAAAATGATAAATGTTGGAGAAGATGTGAGAAAATTGTTGTTGGTGGAGTTGTCAATTGATCCAAGCACAGGCAATCCAAGAGAATCCTGCTTGGATCTGGGTTGCAGTTCTGGTAGGCGGTCCTGGGGCAAAGAGGAGCGTTGGTGTGGTAGAGCTTGTGGTGACAGTGGAGAGGGAATCCCCTTCACAGTTCCAAGGCAGAAAAGAGTCCTTGTGGCCAATCATAGACCAGAACCGAGGTCAGGAAAGGGGTAAACACCTTGCCCTTGATTGTACCACCTTGGAAGAACTGAAAACGTACAAGTCCCTAGAAGTATCTCTGAAAACAGCTGCACAAAACCCCCGAAGCTTGGGACAGTACATTCTCCATACTAGAAGCAGACCCCTACCTTAACAAAGAGTTTAAAAGTCAAATAATTGGCTGGGATCATGAGCAAACATTGCAAAAAAAAGTCAGACCACAGAATCTTTCTTTGGTGACAAGAAGATGAAAACATACAACCAGAAGAAGACAACAAAGGGCAACCAAACTGTGCATACCTTTTGACCCAGCAAAACCACTACAAGGTCATCAGAGATCATGAAAAAGGGAAAAGGACCTACATGTACAAAAACATTTATAGCAGCTTTTCTTGGGGTAGCAAAGAATTGCTAATTGAGAGAACGCCCATCAATTGGAGAATGGATGAACAAGTTGTGGTATATGTAATGGAACACTACTGTCCCATAAGAAATGATGAGCAGGTGGACTTCAGAAAAACCTGGAAAGACTTACATGAACTGATGCTGAGTGAAGCAAGCAGAACCAGGAGAACAGTGTACGCAGCAACAGCCACACTATGCAATGACCAACTCTGACACACTTGGCTCTTCTCAGCAAGGCAAGGGTCTAAGACAACTCCAAAAGTCTCGTGGTGGAAAATGATATCCGCATTCAGAGAAAGAATTATGGAGTCTGAATGCAGATGGAAGCAAACAATTTGCTGTCTTTTTTTTTTGTTGTTTGTTCTTTCTCATGGATCCTCCCATTGGTTCTAATTCTTCTTTACAATGTGACTAATGTGAAAATATGTTTAATGTGAATGTGTATGTAGAGCCTGTATCAGATTGCATGCCATCTTGGAGAGAGGGGGAAAATTTAAAACTCATAATCTTATAGAAGTGACTGCTGAAAACTAAAAACAAATAAAGTAAAAAAATTTTTTTAAAAATAAAATAAAAAAAAGGAAAAGCAAAAAAAAAAGCCTTAAATTTTGCAAGGAAAAAAAATTTATCTTTACATGTAATTGAAAAAAATACTAAAAGAGTGAAAAAAACCCTTAGCTTTATTAAATGGCACCTTCCACACGAGGCCCTTCCCAGCTCCCCTTAATGCTCGTGTCTTCCCCGAAGTTTGCTTCGCTCTTCCCCATTCACTGAGCAGCGACTCTGCTTCCTTCTAGTTCTTTGCTACCACAAAAGCACAACCATAAATGTTTTGGTCTATTAAGGATCTTCTTTTTACCTCCTTGAGGTTATACGCGACCACTTCAAGGGATTCACTGTTTGCACTAATCAGGACCTAGTTTTATGGCTAGCCAGTCAATCCGCAAGCATTTATGAAGCACTTACTCTATGCCAGACACCATAATAAACCATGGGGACACAAAGAAAGGCAAAAACACATTCTATAGGGGAAGTAAAATCCAAACAAAAGAAGACAGATTTCTCTCCTCTCTTTAGACACACATATACACATATGTATGTATATGTGTATACATACATACATGTATACACACATATCTTAACTAAAATGCCCATACTTTTGAACCACAGATTATTCCACAGTTGGGTACATTACTTCAAGGAGATCATTGGTAAAAAAGAAAGGTCCCTAATACACCAAAATATCTGTGGCAATATTTCTGTGGTAGCAAAGAACTAGAAACAGTAGTTGCGCATTGACTGGGGAGGAGCTAAACTGTGGTACACGAATGTAATGGCATTCTATCATACTATAAAAGATGATAAACGTAATGAATTCAGAGAAGCAGGAAGAGACTTCTATGAACTGAGGCAAAATAAAATAAATGAACAGAACCAAGAAAACAACACACAGAACTATAATGATGTCAATGGAAAGAACAATAAAACAATCTAAACGGAATGCTGTGAAATTTTAATGACCAAGCATGGCCCCAAAGAAGGCCTAGGAAGAGACACCTCTTCTTGCTTCTTTGCAGGGCTGGAGTTCCACAGGTATTCTAATACTACATGTAATACCAGAATTTTTTAAAATGTTCACTAGTTTTATAGGATTTTTTTTCTTCTTTAAAATTTTTTTTTTTTACCATAAAGGATGGCTCTTTAGGAGGGACTGAAGAGGGATACAGTGGAAAACTATAAGAGATATAAAAACAGGAGATAAAATTTTAATTTAAAAAATTAAGCAGGTCAGGTAGTGTTCCCTCAATTGGGTCCCATATCTTATATTTATTCTTTCTTCTAATTTAGCTTGACTTAAAAACTAAAAGCATTCAAGAATGAGACATACAGTTTTGGACATGGCCAATATGGGAATTTATTTTATTTTATTATGCATATTTGTTACAAGGGTATGGTAAAGAAGAAAAAAGATATTTGTTAATTGGAAAGAAAACTTTAAGCAATCAGAGACAACAGTGGAACAAGCTGTTGGGGGAAACAAGAAGTGTTTCTTCATCAGATGTCTCCAAGCTAATGCTGGTGAGCCCTTGTAGGTAGTTTCATTTAGGGACTAAGTGAGAGGTAGGAGTTGGACTCTTCAATTTCAACTCTGATATGTATAGCTGGTTGAAAAACTCTGTGATCCATTCTCTACCACTGCTACGCACGATCGCAGCAGCCTTAGGGTGGTACAGAGCCTGTGGCTGGCACCGGACCTGCAGCCTCTGCAGTCCAGGAAAATGTGGCCCAGCATGGGCACTGCTGGCTCAGCTTCACCCCACAAGGAGGAGCTGGAACATGGATGCCCTATCTGCCAACCTCCCAATTCCACACGAAGGTGCACTGACTTCTACATTAAATCCCAACTCCTTTGCTTATCGACTTCATAAATCTCAAGTCTTCAAAGTGGGAGCAAACCTAAAGAATAAGGCAATTATGTCCTTTAGATATAAACATGTCAATATGGCATTCAGCACTTACCAGAATGGACTTTTGTTTTGTGCTTCTTTAAATTTTTTATATCAGTATAGGAATTTCCACATAATTCACAGATAAATGGTCTTTCTCCTGGGGTGGAAAAAAAAGTTTAGTTTAAAAATCTCAACATTTATATAGGTTGGTAGCTGAAGCAAAAATATATGTATCAACATGTATATGAACCTAAAATGGTTAATATTATATTGTTCTTAAATATAATTATAAATTTTTATGTCCAATTCTAAAACAACAAAAAAGTTCCATAAAGTAGGATTTTTAAACATATAGGAACTCCTTTTTCTAAAAGGAAAATGACTCAATTCATCTTTTCAAGTACCACGACATTTCTCCTTGTTTTCCTCCCATAAATTTTGATTCAATAAAGTAATGGTGCTACATGGTGATAATTTTTCACTAGTTAGAAATTTTCCTTACTTGGCAATATTGTACATAAGTTCTATTTAAATCAAGGAAGGGTGTTGGGAGTGGACTTAGTACTAAGGAAGGAGCCACTCTAAGGGGACAAAAAACAGCAACCATCAATGTTGTTTTCCTTGGTTTACTGTTTTCACCCTTTACATCCGTAAACATTTTCTTCATTTTAATTTGCTTTTAACTGCTTATGATAAGAGTATGTCTGTTTAAAATCTATTTTTACAATTCTTTGTACCAAAAGTTGGGTTAAGGCTTACACGAAAAGAAATTATAGAAAGAGAGAACAAAGAATAATACATTCTCCCTAAACACAGACCTGTATGGGATCGAAAGTGTTTGTTGAGCTCTCCTGAGGAAATAAAACTTTTCCCACAAATACCACATATGTATGGTTTTTCACCTAGATGAAAAATAAAAGATAGCGAGGTGGTGTACTATACCAGCAAAATATTTTATCAATTACAGATTACCTCAAATAAACTATTCTAAAATAACATTTCAATTAAAACCTCTAATCTCATAAAAGATGTTAGAGGTATGCTAGTACTTATTTTTAGTGATCCAACTTCATGAATGTTAGTAACCAGTATTTTGTACTTTTCATATAATTAGATTATTTTCATATAAGGTCTCATTTCTATAACTCTCTTTGGTAGAAACAAATTTTTCCTAAGTTTCATTTTTTTATGTAATCTTAAAAGTTCATTTACATTTATCAACCAATAAAAGCAGTAGCCCTGAAAATAAGTAACTAGTTACAAACAGTCCTACAGAAAGCAAACCTGCAAAACATGTTTCAAATTAGACACTATGATTTTGAAGGACATTCTTTGTAAGATTTAAAATTCTGAGTAAAAAAATCAAGTCATCATTATTATAGTTTTTTTTTTCAGTTTATAGGTTGTACGACACGTACCTATTATTGAAATAATGGACCTAAAGAAGAATTTGGCTTTTATATTTAACGAATACACTTGGGGCATCTACACTCCACCCTCTTGTATGGGACCAGTCTCTGCCTCTGCCCATAGCCACTCCCTTGATCTCTCTTCTCCCATCCCCCTCCTTTGGTTCACGGCTCCCTCTCCTTCAAGCATCACCTTTTCATATCCAATTCTCACCTGTATGTTTTCGAGAGTGAGTTATGAGGGAACTAGACACCGCAAACGCTTTCCCACATGTATCACACACATAAGGCTTTTCTCCGGTGTGCCGACGAACGTGGTAAGTCAATGTGCTGGCCTGAGCAAATCTCTGTCCACACCTGTCACACACATATGGCTTTTCTCCACTATGCTTCCTGGCAACAGAGAAGTGCACGGTTAGAGACCAGCACAGGGTCTGGGCCCACCCTTGGACACTGGTCATATAGACTGGTAAAGCTTTCATAGCAGCTTCAAAGGTCAAGAGCGGGTTTCCGAAATTGGCCTCCATTTGACTGGTAAGCATTTCTAAACAGAAGCCAATGTTCCAGTAGTCTCAGTATTAGTTGGGAGAAGAGATTAAAAACTCTGCCCAAAGTTTTCATGGCAGCTGAAATTAAAAGTTCTCTTACCAGAAACTCACACCCCTCAAGCATCCTTAACGTAAAGGTCCAAAAACCCATGTACGAAGTTAAGCTAGCAGAGCTCTTCCTCAGGTGCTTTGTTTGTGTAGGCTGTATACTTGATTTAAAAAAAAAACCAAAACCTACATTTTTCATTGCTTTCCATCTCTATGGATGTATATATGACATACCGGTATATGTGTGGGTGTGTAGGGAGGTCTGGACCATGGGTTCCATTATGATAGGGAACTCCTAGGTGAGGGAAATAACTATCAGTGAAGATTGGCACCTTCTCTGCAACGTGTACCAAAAGCAGCCTGTAACGCTGGGATGTGAAGTGATTTCCCAAGGTCACGGAGACAGAATGGTCAGAGGCAGGACTTGAGTCCTGGTTTTCCAACCTCCAAGGTTGGCTTTATCCACTACACTATGTGATGTCTCATGTGTGTGTAAATTAATTTTTAAAAATATACAAAACTTATGTCCCATCAACTAACAAACATTACAATGCCCCCTTCTCATTTAGCAATTAATTCTCGATATAATTTAGTCTTCAGAGCAATATTTCCAATTGTCTCACCCAACAGGACCTGGGAGTGCTGCCTGGTGACCAACTCAGGCATGAGGACAATTCAACTCATGTGCCACTTTACCCTTCAAGACCTACTAGCTGATTGAGAGTAAAAGCAGCAGAAAGTGGACACCATCCTCCTCCTTTCCCAAAAAACTCTACTTTGATGGAAGCCTCTCTATACAATGGCTAGGAAAAATTCATGCTATGTCCTCTTACTCAGAAGTCCTCCTATCACTGTCAGTCAAAAAACATTTATTAAGAACCTACTGTGTTCCAGGCACTGTGCTATGCACTGGAGTAGAGGAGGAAAGGAAAAACAGGATGAATAAAAGACTAAATGTGAATGGTCCATAAAAAATGTAATGTCTTGTCTCAAAGCACTATCCAAATCTCTCTAACAAGAGCACCCTGCATTTATCTGTTCTTAAAATATAATCTCAGGTGTCCTCACAATGCCCTAGTGAAGGAGAATCAGGCATTTGACCATTTGTACAGATGGAGACACTGCAGAAATCGTCATGAGGTCAAAGTCTACACTGGAATCCACACCTGAACTCAGAACTCCCTAATGTCCCCCCATACAGTACTATGTCCAATAACTGACTGTCACAGATAAACACCTTGTATCAATTTTTCTTACCTAGCATGAATCTTGAGATTGCTAGAAGTTGCAAATTGTAAATTGCATACATCACACTTATAGGGCTTCTCTTCACCATGATGCATGCGACTATGGAAAACTAGCTGGCACTTCTGAGCGAAACCTTTGTCACAGAGCTCACATCTATATGGCTTCTCCCCTAAAAAAATCCAAAGAAGCATTCAGATTTAAAAGGAATTTTGTATTGTACTTGTTTCATACAAAAAAGGTAAACAAGTTCTTCATCACCTTTCTAGTTATCAGTACAAAGGGCATGCCTAAAAAGCAACTAAAGCAGCCAGGAGACCTTTCTCCAGACTCGAATATTCATTAGAACAAATAACAGCAGGATAAAAGTACCTAAAGGAAGGGAAGGCAAGCATTGGTTACCCAATGAAAAAATTGATTTCTCAATGGCAAAGACCTAGAAGTTGAGAAGCTAAGGAGAGAAGTAGAGAGAGGAGCTCTGGCAAATAAAAAATGTCAGGGAGACTCATAGAAGGCCTTTAACAGCTTCAAAATCTGCTCTTCTTAATGACTAGCAAGCTAAGCACTACATTACACAAATTACTTTTAATTCTTAGAAATTACAGAATTAGTGCATTATGTGTGTCTTCTGGGCATCACTAATAAACCACGAACATCGTGAAATACACATTTAACAATATTTCAACAATTTTATACTTTTAATTTTTTTCTGTATATAACATGCAGATTTCAAGCAGCAAATAATCAGCACCCTATGAAAATGTTTCCTTAAAAAAATGCACTCACCTGTGTGAGTTCTGACATGCGTTTTCAGCTGGTTACACTGGGTGAATGCTTTCCCACACAGTTGGCAGACATAGGGCTTTACCCCCTTGTGTATTCTCATGTGTCGTCTTAAGCTGCTGGCTTCTGAAAACACTTTCCCACAAGTGTTACACATTGGCTTGGCCTTCGAGTAACTCTGATCTAGGTCTTCTCCAGAGGCTTCGAGCTGGTAAGTGTTCGGGACGCTGGCTATATTAGACATACAGTGCTCTTTCAAAGCACAGCTTGGCTGTGATTTTCCCCGTTTCTGTTTCACTGCGACTGTTTGCAAAATGCTATCTTGTGTTGTAAAACTATCATTTCCCACAACGGAAGTCAGCTGGAGTTCTGAGGTATCATTTCCTTGTGCAACTTGTTCTGTTACTGGTGAAGGCAATTTACTTATATCTAGGAACATGTCAACAGATGAATTCTCTAAAATGTCACTGGAATATTGCACTGGTTTATTCTGCACATTTTTCTGAGAATTGAAAGTCTTCTTCTTCTTTTTGGTTGGAGGAGACTTCTTTTCTAAAGTCACCTTCTTGGCATGTGCCTGAACCAAATCAATGGAAGTTTCTGATTTTTCCCGATTGTTAAAATCTCGAAGAGTAAGGAGGCAAGTCTGTTGGTTCAACTCAATGTTGCCAGTAATACTAGATATCTCTGTAGAAGAGGGATTAGCAATAAAAGCAAAATCTTCCATCTTTATTTTACATTTAGTGACCACCTCTTCCACTTTGAGATAGTCTGCAGCCTGATGAATTTCTTTAACATTCCAACTGCAAGGAAACAAGGCTAAATGACAATATTCTGGTCAAAGAATACAAAAGTACTTGAAATCACTACCTTCCTTGGCTTCCTCTAATTGACCCTCCTTTCCTTCAAGTCTCAGTAATCTAAATAAACTGTCATTAAATGTGTCCTTTTTTGTTTAATTATTGCTTTCTAAAATTTTTCATTATAAATATATTTCTACCCTAACACAGTTTGGTTAAACCTTGTATGAGCCTGGCTGAAAACTTTAATGCATCTTAACTTCCAAAGGAAGGGTGCTGGCATAGTCAAGGACAGGGACTCCTACCTGCCTCAGATACTGACTAGCTGCGGACCCTGGGGCAAGTCACTTCAGGCCTCTCTGCCTCATTTTCTCCATCTGTAAAATGAGGGCCAGGGCTGGGCTCAATGGTCTCTAAAATCACTGCAGCTCTAAAGCTAGGACGCCATAACATTCAAATATATTTTTGTTAAGTCAGGGATTCTCTGTGTAAGTAGAGAGACAGTGTAAATAACTCATTTCTCTTTTTGGACTGCGGTCAAGTCTCTGGAACTTAAAAATGAAAAATCATTGTATGAAAAGTTTAATTATAAACTTTAAAATGACATGGATGCCAAAGAAAATTTTCAAATTGTGTACTTTTAACAAAAAGTATCTTAACACTCATACTGACCTTTGTTAAGTAATACTTAAGATTCACAAAGAGCCATCATCACTTTCACGCTTAGCTATATTTCACCAACGAGAAAATAAAGGGTTCCTCTTGAGCAGCAGAGTAAGTTAGAGACAGGGCTGAACTGTAACATGACTTGTCCGATTTTCTAAGCCAAACAAAGTCTGACCTTAAAACCCCAAATTACAACTCTGCATATTCTCCAAAATGAATCACAGGATCCTAGCTAATTTGATCCAGTTGGCCTTGGTGATCGATGTGAAATGCCATCATCCCTTCAAGTTAAAAATGGAAACAGGAATCCAGGCAGCTTTAGCTATACTGAAATTCACCTCACTAAACTGCCATCTAAATTTTTTAACATTCAAAAATAAAAGCTCACATAATTCATTCATACCACCATTATGGATCCTTTACTTTTATAGGTATTAGTATAATTAACTTCTTTGCTGGACAATCTTGCTTCCATTTTGGGATGGTCACCCACACTGTCTAACTACACAGAAAGGACTGTTACGGTTTTTCCAAAAAAATCTTTTCTTACAGCTACTGCTGAACCAAAATAAACAACTTACTCTGTGATGCTGGAAAGGCACAAAATGCCATTAGAAGAAAGGATGTCTTTATTACTAAGCCTCGATGTTTTCATTTTTGAGGGCTGGCTTTTTTTGGTTGCTTGTTTGTTTGGAACAAACTACAAGCAGGTGGGTGACGGACAGCACAGCCTTCAATGCTCTTTGTTACTGAACAGTGTGGTCTAGTGAGAAAAGTAGAAGACTGAGGATCATGCCACAAAAGCCCTGGTTTGAGGCAGTACTTGAACCCAGATCTTCCTAACTCAGCGGCTAGTTGTCTATCCACTAGATTACACTGTCTTCTCTAATTAGAGGGAAGTTTCCTCAGTTATAAATACTTATACCACCACCCAGGGTTGTTGTGAGATTCAAATGAAATCCTATTTCATGTAAAGCAAGTTGTAAAACTACAAAGGTTAGCCAGGAATCTTTTTTTGAAGCTAATCAATTCCTATATCAGAGGCACTTTTAATATCAAAAATTCAAGATAAAATACTTTCTAAATCCACGTGTAAATTAGTTTGCATTTTCTATCATTTGGTTATTATCTTTGTCATCACTCCTATCTACAAATAGGATAAAACTTGTTTATAAGAATGAAGATTTACTTTGCAAAAGGTTTTCCTTTAAACATAGCTAATTCCTATAGTGATGAAATACCCAGAACAGCACAGATCTGCTTTTCACAAGAGACCAAGATATTTACTGTCCCTTTGATTCTTTCTCTACCCTAAGACTATATATGAGCATATAGATACAATTTTCCTTACAGGATTTAAGAAACGAGGGAATCAGTAGAGAAACCTTTTTAACATATTACTTTAACAAAACAAAACAAAAAAAACCTTTAGAAAACTTCCAAAGGTTTGTTTCAGGGACAGTAAAGAAGGGGGAAAAAAGCCCTGAAACTCTATTCTTTCCTTCAATAAACCCTGGAGAGAAACTCTTTCAGAACCAACAGGTGGCAACAGGAGAAAGGGATGGCTGCAGAAACCAAGAATTATTCTCCACATTCTAACAGTCGGTACAGCAGCAGAGACCACAAAGGGTATTAGCTTCTTTCAAACAGACTGAAGTTGTGCCTGCCCCCGCAGCCCTGGCTATCCAGCCCAGCACTGGCTGTACCTTCTTTCACACGTGACCTCCCCTACCCCCACAGGTCTTAGAGGGGGAGTCAGAATATTCCTCCATCTTTTGTCCCTTCCAGGTAGCCCCTCGGCCTCCTTCACTCAATAACCCCTCTTCTTTTGAAGTCTACTCATTCAAGACTATTTTTGGCTGCAGGATGATGACCTCCCTCCCTCCAGGACATTTTCCTCTTTTCTCAAGGAGCTCTACCCCTGCTTAACCACCTTCTCCTCTCCAACTCCTGCCCTTGTACTGGGGGCAAGTTCATGGACATTCTCCCTCCTTAACCCCCACCAGCCCCCCCCACCTCCCTCAAGCCCCATGTCCTCCCCCTCTCACCCAGTCCCACACTGTGCCCTACTATCACCACATCGCTAATTTTGATCCTAATCTCCTTTTCCTGTGCTTTCCCCTTCTCAAAGCTGCTGCTGGTCACCATTGACGTTCCCACACCTTTCACCCTCAGCGCTTCATTATCCCTGCTCCATCCTCAAACCGACAATTAGACAGCTCAACTCTGCACTGTCCTCAATCCCTGAGCCCCCAACAGTGCCCCCCCCAAGCAATACCCCACATTGGCCTCCTCTACTCCCTCTCCTCACGAGCAGCTACTGACAAAGCTGAAGGAGATCCCACAATCATGCTGTTTGGGCACATGATAAATTCAAATTATTCAACCCCACTTGGGGCCTCCCTGTAGCCAGGCAATCTTTATTCCTCCCAAATTTATTCCCAATCTCCCTCCCTACAGAAGCCACCCCAAACCTTTTCTTCTTCCCTAAAGCTCCCCACATGAGGATCTTGTCAATTCAGCACAAGCTTCCTCTCCTCTCCTTCTTTTCATCTCTATCACCTTCTGCTCGCCTCCTTTTCCCCCAGGCTCTGACAAAGATGGGACCCTTCTTGCCAAGACCACCCCTCTACCTGCAACTGGCTATCCCTCCCATCTTTTCCAGCAAAGTGTATCCTCTACCGTAACCTTCTCAGATCTCCAAGTTCTACCCAACTGGTTCCTTCTCTGATGCCGTCACATACATCCCAGTCTCCCCATCCTTTACATCTTTCACTGGACCTTCCCATCCCTTCAAGCTACACCCTTCCCTCCAGATCTTCCCCTCTTCTCAGCCAAACTCCTTGAAGAAGCTGTCAACACACTTAGCCTCTCCTCCCCCTGCTCCACAACCTCATCACTTGGTAAGGTTACCTACAACCTCTGAATTGCCAAATCTTCTTTGTCCTAATCCTCTGAGATCAGTCACTGATACTGGGCATGCTTCTCTCCTGGTTTGCCTTCTCCTACTTGGCTGACAGCTCCTCCTCAGTTTCCACAGAACATCCCCCACCTGTGGGTGCTCCCCTAGGTTCTGGCCTAGGCCCTCTTCTTTTCGACCCCCAGACTCTCTCTTGCTCATGTCATCAGTTCCCATGGGTTTGAAGTTCATTTCTATGCAGACTCCCAGGTCCGCACATCTAGCCCAGTCTCATATCAAACAAGACATCTTGGAGAGATCATAAACTCAACATGTCTAAAATCCAATGAGATGATATCTTTAAAGTGCCTAACACAGGGCCTGGCATGCAGGACACACTACAGAAATGCTTCTGAATTCTTTCCCCCTAAACCCTCCCCTCTAAGCTTCCCTATTCTATCAAAGGAACTCCCACCCTCCTAGTGCCTCAGGGCTGTAATCCTGCCATCATCCCCCACTCCCCACTCTCCCTCACCCACATATATCCAATTGGTGGCCAAATCTTGCCATTTCTACCTTCACAACACCTCTCTCATCTGACCCCTTTTCTCCACTCACCCAGGTGCCATATGGTTCAGGCCGTTACTGTGATACTCTTGCCAAGATCATCCCAACAGTCTCCTACAGGGTCTCCCTGCCTCCTGTCTGCCTCCTCTCCAGTCCAAAAGTACTACTGCCATAGTAACTTTCCTGAAACGCAGATCTGAGCCTGTGCAACCAACTCCAGGGGTTCCTTAGTGCCACAAGAACAAAATGCAGATCTGGCCATCGCCTGCCCTCCCGTCTCACCACCCCCCTTTCCACCTGCATTCGAGCCAAACTGGCTTCACCTCAGCTCCTCACAACACTCCCACTTCCCATCTCCCAGGCAGAAAGGCCAGGCCTCCTTAGCGACATCCCAAAGTCCCTCTCTTCCTCAGGGTCCATGTTCTGCTGGAAGCCCTTCCTAATCACAACTGTTGTTGCCCTAATTATCCCAAACTATTTCATATTTAACTGCAGTGCGTGCAAGCGTGCTGGCACCCGAGCTTGTTAACTTCATGTCCACGCGGCAGAGACTTTCATATGTCCTTGTCTCCCCCAATACGGTATCGTTAATTTTGGACAGGAGTTGTTTCATTCTTTGTCCTCGTTTCTGACTAGTAACATTTGTCAGTGGACACAAAGGTGGCAGAAGGGGCTGGCACTGAAGGCAACCCTGTGCCAACCTCCAGAACACCAAGTGCAGAAAGCACTTCCCTGCAGCACAGAGACAGGGAGCCTGGAAGAACACAAAACCATACAAAAGCACTAACCAATTCTGTCCCAATGGGAGGAAAGGAGGAGAGAAACCTGGTGCTCAGTTGCATTTTATCTCTGCTCTTCCATTATTCATATTAAAATTTACTTTAGTTCATTTTTGTTAAGAGAGCAGATGTTAAAAGTCAGAAACAAACTCTTAATTCGAGGGCTAAACATCTTTGCTTTTTGGACTTGGGAGATATGCTGTCTTTGTACTCCTTTGGACCAGCATACTGCTGAACTCCCTCTTTGCTCTGCCTTATGAGGGTCATGCTCATCAAATCTCCAGATGACAAGAATCTGGAAATACAAATTGGGATAAAAAAAGATTTCAAAAAGTTGGGAAAACAGGCCAAATTGAATATAAAGAAACTAATAGTGATAAACGTAGAGAGAGACCCCCTTCTGTGCACAAGTACTGGATGAGGAAATCCCTGCTGCACAGCAGTGCACAGGGCAGAGACCTGGGGACTTAATGGACTGTCCATGCTACATCAGCCCCAAAACCTGATGTAATTTTAGATGAGCACCCCACTTTACTCTTCCACCTTCCGTGATGGGGGGTAGGGGTGAAAGGCTGGGATGTTGAGCCTAAGGAAAGAAGGTCTTGTGAAGATGATCTGACCCCAAAGGGGAACCTCGGGGCAATGGGCATGAGCCTAAGCTACAGAGAGGCAGATTTCAGCCTCTCTGAAAGGGAAGGAGCTCGGCTCCCCCAGTGCCGGCCCGCCCCTACCTGTCCAGGTGCAACGTGCCGGTGTAGATGAACTCGAGCAGCTTCTGGAAGCCGTCAGCCTTCACCTGGCTCTGGTCCAGGAAGACGTCGCTGTGCGGGGAGTCCCGGTACACGGCGCCAAAGTACTCGCTGAAGGAGGCCAGCACGTTGCGGTGCGCTCGGAACTGCTGCTCGCCGATGACCACCGTGCAGTCGCACAGAAAGCCCGCCTCGCGCTGCGCGTTCAGCCGCTCCAGGAGGTGCCCGCAGTGGTGCGACGGCCGCATCCTGGGGCTGGGCGGGGGTCTGCGAGCCGGGCCGCCTGGGGGGGGGGGGGACACGGGGGTCAGACCCACCGGGCGGGCCGAGGGACCGGGGGGGGGGTCCTGACCCACTAGACGCGGCCAGACGGGCTCCGGGGGTTGATACAGTTGCAGGGGGCGGGGGTCTTCCAGCCGGGCCGCCTGGGGGTGGGGGGACGGGACACGGGGGTCAGACCCACAGTGGGACGCAGTCCGAGGGGCTTCGGGGGCGGGCACAGATGCAGGGGGGCCAGGGTGGGGGAAAGAGGGGTGCACGGAGATCAGACCCACCGGACGGGCCCGAGGGACTGAGGGGGGTCCTGACCCACTGCACGCAGCCCGAGGAGCTTCGGGGGCGGGCACAGGTGCAGGGAGGCCGGGGTGGGGGAAGCAGGGGTGCAGGGAGGTCAGACCCACAGTGGGACGCGGCTCGAGGGACTGGGGGGGTCCTGACCCACCAGACGGATCCCAAAGGGCTCCGAGGACTGGCATAGGGGCAGGAAGGCGGGAGTCTTCGAGTCGGGCCCACCAGAGAAGGAGGGAGACAACGTCAGACCCACTGGACGGGGGGGGGCTCTGGGGACAGGTGCAGGGGGGCCAGGATAGGGGAAGGTGGGGTGCATGGAGGTCAGAACCACTGGACAGAGCCCGGGGGACACCGGGGGGCTGGCACAGGTGCAGGGGGACCGGGAGAAGGACGGGTGCACGGAGATCAGACCCACTGGACGCGGCCCGAGGGGCTCCGGGGGGCAGGCGGGTCTGATTCCGCCCCCATCCCGGGCACCTAGGGGCCGCCGCGACCGCTACCCTCCTCAACTCACACCCCCACCCGCCCCGAGCTCTAGAGTAGAACACTCTGGGACCAGACAGGCCAAAGGACGCGTCTACACCCGCCAAGGAGGTGACTTTAAGCGGCCGGCCGCTGAGGGGCTCCAGCGGAGGGAGAAACTGAGGCCCGACCCGGTCCGCGGGCCCCGCCCCGTCCCTACCCAAGGGCAGGCCGGGCGCGGGGCGCGGGGCGGGTCGGACGGGCACTTGCTCACCTGGCGGCACCCACTCAGGAGGCACTTTCTTCACTCACTCGACGCCATGTCGGGGGGACGTCACCGCGCCCGCCGCGCTCCGGCGCCCGGCCCGGCTTCCGCGCCCGACTCGCTCACTTCCGGTCTGCGGGCGTTCCCTAGCAACGCCCGGGGCCCCCAGCGGTCCGGGCCCGGGCCGGGCCCAGGCCGCGGGGCCTTGGAGACGGCCGAGCCTGCCCGCCCGCCCGCGAGACTACGAATCCCAGCATGCCCCGCGCCCGGCGGCCTGTCACCCACCGTGGCCCTTCTGCCCTCTGGGAATTGTAGTCCGTCCGCAGCCTGTCCCAAGGCCTAGCTCGGCCGCTCCTGCTCCAGGGTACGCGGCTCCTTTCTGGGCCTGAAAGTCCCGGACGCAGGCCTGGCTCCCTCGACCGAAGCCGGGGGCTCGGTCCTGTGCGGGGGGCGGAAGGTCAGGATCCTCGCCTAGAGAGTGCATGCTGGGATTTGTAGTCCACACATTCTACCAGGGAGGCGACCGCTTGTACCTCTATGGATGCTCGAAGATACAAAGGGGTGCAAGGGGGAGGGATTCATGGCCCATGGCAGCAATTCATTTTCGGAAACAATAAAGAGGAAAAAAATCTCCTCAGATGCTACTGTGCTTTTCCGCAAAACTTACTTCATTTATAGAGGGTGTCCTGTATATAGATATGCATAAATGGATGGATAGATCAATGAAGCTTAGGATACCCTCTATTTTTTTATAACAATACTTACATACAATTACCTAATTTGAGCTTTGCAGCAAAAACCCTGGGAGGTAGTCATTATTATCTCTAATTCAGAAATTAAGAAACTAAGGCAAAGAGGTTAAATAACTTGCTTAAGGACACACAGCTAACAAGTATCTGGGGCTAGATTTGAACTCAGGTGTTCTTGAATCCAAATCTGGTGCTCTATCCCCCCAGCCACAACCTCAGCTGTGCCCTCCAAAACTTCTCATCCCTCCTCAAACTTTCCATGGCTCCCCTCCACCACCACCACCACCACTCAGCTGAGATTCTTGCCTCATGTTTTACAAAAAAAAAAAAGAAATGAGGTCGTTCACTATAACCCCCTCTTCCTCATCTCCTATCCCTCAGGTGTCTTATGCCGCTATCTCCTCCTTCACCCTTGTCTCACGCGACAATCAGCCTTACTCTTTACCAAGGCTAACCCCTCCACCTGCTTAAGCCTTCTCATCTCCAATAGATTGCTGCCTCTGTCATCCCCACTCTCACTTATCTTCAATCTCTCCCTGTCTACTAGTACCTTCCCTACTGCCTACAGTCATGCCCATGCCTCCCTCACTCTCAAAAAATTCTCACTTGATCCTTTCTGTTTCTCTTCTGCTTTTTGTGGCTGGACTCCCTGAAAAGGCCCATCTACAATAAGTGCCTCTACTTTCTGTTTCTTCACTCTTTTCTTAACCTCTAACAATCTGGCTTCCAAACTCATCATTTCAGTGAAAGTGCTCTCTCCAAAGTTACCACAGATCTAATATTCAAATCCAATGGATTTTGTTTTTCAATCCTCATTCTCCTCAATCTCTCTATCATCTTTGACCCTGTTGGTCACTCTCTCCTCCTTGATACTGTCTTCTTTCTAGGCTTTCTGGACATCACTTTCTCCTGATTCTCCTCCTATCTATCTGACAGCCCCTTTCTTCTTTGCTGGATCCTCTTCCACATCGTGCCTTTTAACTGTAGGTGTCCCTCAGAGTTCCATCCTGGGCTTTCTTCTCTTCTTCCCCTACACTCTTCAGCTCCCATGCATTAATAGCTATGTTGATGATTCTCGCATCCTCCCATCTGGTCCTAACCTCTCTGCTGACCTCCAGTCTCATACCTCCAACTGTCTTTCAGACATCTCTAACTCAACACGTCTCACTAATGCACTGTTGGTGAAGTTGTAAACTGATCCAACCACTCTGGAAAGCAATTTTGAACTGTCTTAAAGGTCAATCAAACTGCACGCACTCTCTGATCCAGCTACCACTTACTAGGTCTGTATCCCAAAGAGATCATAAAGAAAGGGGAAAGGACCTACATGTACAAAAAATTATAGCAGTACTTTTTGGGGTAGCAAAGAATTGGAAATTGAGGGGATGCACATCAATTGGGTAATGGGTAAACAAGTTATGTCATATAAAAGTAATGGAACACTATTGTGCTATAAGAAATGATGAGTAGGGGCAGCTAGGTGTCTAAGTGGATAGAGCACTGGGCCTAAATTCAGGAGGACCAGAGTTCAAATCCAGCCTCAGACACATAACACTTACTAGCTGTGTGACCCTGGGCAAGTCACTTAACCCTGTTGCCTAGACAAAAAAACAAAACAAAACAAAACAAAAAACAACGAAATGATGAGCAGGCGGATTTCAGAAAAACCTGGAAAGACTTACATGAACTGATGCAAAGTGAAGTGAACAGAACCAGCAGAACATTGTACACAGTAACTGAAACATTGTGCCATGATCAACTATGATTGACTTAGCTCATCTCAGCAATATGACAATCTGAGACAATTCCAAAAGACTCATGATGGAAAATGCTATCCACATCCAGAAAAAGAACTGATTGAGTGTGAATGCAGATCAAAGCATACCAACATTTCATCTTGTTCTGTTTCTTCTTTCACAACATGACTAATATGGAAATGTTTTACATGACTGTACATATATAACCTATATCAAATTGCTTACTGTCATAGGGAGGGGAGAGAGGAGGGAAGAAGGGAGAAAATTTGAAACTCAAAATTTTATAAAAAATGAATGTTAAAAATGTCTTTACATTAATTGGGGGAAATACTATTTAAAAAAAGAAATTAAAAAAATAAGGAAAAAACTCAACATGTCCCAAACTGAATTTACTATCTTTTCCCCTAACCCTCCCCCTCTCCTGCCTTCCCTTTGTAACATTTCTCAAATAATCCCCTTCCTCTCCTCTGACACCACCCCCAGCCTGGTCCAGACTCTCACCCCCTCACAGCTGGTAGGTCTGTCGGTCCCGTTTCTCCCCGCTCCAATCCATCCTCCATTCAGCCACCAAAGTGATTTTCCTAAAGCTCAGTTATGATCATGTCACACATACACCCCCTCACCCCACCCCACCCTAAACCCTGGAACTCAATAAACTCCAATGGCTCCCCAGTGCCTCCAGGAAGAAATACAAAATGTTTTGCTTGACTTTCAAAGCCAGTCATAATTTAGCCCCTTCCTACTTTCCAGTTTTCTTTCACCCTACTCCCTATTCTTTGATCCAGTGATACTGGCCTCCTGGCTTTTTCATTAACTATGTACTCCATCTCTTGGCTCCCGGTGTTTTCTCTATCTGTCCCCCGTTGCCTGAAACACTCGTTACCCCCTCGTTACTGCCTACTGCCTTCCTGGTTTCTTTTAAGTCCCAACTAAAATACCATCTACAGGAAACCTTTCCCAACCTCTTTGAATTCTAGTGCCTTCCCTCTGTTAATTGTTTTCTATTTATCTGGTATGTAGTATGCACATATTTGTTTGCTTACTTTCTCCCCCATTTGATTGTGAGCTCCTGGGGGCAGAGACTGTCTTTTGCTTCTTTTTGTATCCCCAGAACTTTGCATAATGCCTTGCTCTTAGTAGTTGTTTTAATCAACGCTTCTTGACTGACCACCCGACAATTATTTGTTCTGACAACTGTCACATCCAACATTTATATAACACTTTACGCTTTAAAAAGTATCTATGCCATTCGATCCTCACAAAAACCCTGGAAGGCAAGTGCAGTTACACCATTTTACAGATGAAGAAACTGAGACGGAGAGCGGTTAAATTTATTTCCCCAGTTGGCCCTCACCAGGGCACATCAATCAATTAATCAAAAAGTACGGTTCCAAGGAAAAAAAAATTTTGCTTTCCTGGGTCACTTCCCTCCCTTCCGTCTTTCCTTTCCCGGTCCCTGTTCAAAGTAATATTTGTGTGCTAAACAAAAAGGGTCTGTAGATTTCTTTTTTTTTCCCATTCTCCTGTAGGGGACACTAAAAAAAAACAACAAAAAAAAAAACCAACTTTTTAAAATTACCAAGCATTTATTTTCTCTTCCTCCCATACTTCCCCTCACCCATTGAAAACAATAACAACAAAACCCTTGTGCAAATATGCAGATACAAAACAAATTCCCACTTCGGCCTTGTCCAAACGTACGTATTTCTTTCTGCAACCGGAGTCGCTCACCTCCCTATCAGGCCGCGGGGTAGCATCCTTTTTCCTCAGTCCGGGGGCTGGTCACTGCATTTGTACGAGAGTTGAAGGCTCTCAAAGTAATTGACAATGTCAATGTCTACAATGTTGCAGTTGTGTATACTTTGTTTCCTGGTAGCGGAAGGCAGCTTTTTGAGGCTCCCCTTTGTCCTTTCTTCTGCCCTCTCCTGACTCCACTCTCACCTCCCTGGGCTGGTCCCCTGCCTCACCTTCCATCCTCAGCCCCACAGGTGAGCAAAGGAGGTACCAGAAACATCATCATCTAGAACATCAGTGTTCTAGAGCAGCATGGCTGGCATCAGAGCTATTGGGCTGGGGAGCACAAAGGCAATCAATACTACTCGACGGACTTTCTAAACCTACTGCGAACTTTTAAGAGTCAATTTTAAAAACTGCCTTTAGCATCTAGAGCCAAGAATCGCAACCCAAAGGCCAAAATACACTCACACTGGAAGAGATGGAAGATATTTTTCAAAAAGTTGTAAAATATGTGCATGCGTAAATGAACCTCTTCTGTAATGTAGGAAGAAATAGCGAAGTTTGAGGAAACATTGCAGAAGAAATTTAGTGAGAGAAAAAAAGAAAAACGTGTTTCCGCCCGGTTTCGAACCGGGGACCTTTCGCGTGTTAGGCGAACGTGATAACCACTACACTACGGAAACTTGCCTGCCGCGAGTCTCGGGAAAGGGCCTGATAATGATGTCGCGATGCTTCCCCCAGCGATGATCTCTCTTCACTTCTTGTTCAAGGAAGCCAATGGAAATGAAACTGATCTATCCTCCCCTGCTTCTCAGAGGTCGGGGAGAAAGCGAAAAGCCGGAACGGATTCTGGGGAGACGGGAAGGGGGCACGACTCTGTCAAAAGGATGCAGAATGAGACTCACATTTTTGGGCGTGGCCAAAGAGGGAATTTTTTTCTTTTAACTAAGCATGTTTGTTACAAGTGCTTTGCGTTTCTTCCTCGCTTTTTGGTTGGGGGGAGAGGCTGGAGGAGGGAGAGAAAATAAATGTTAATTTTTTAAAAATAATTTTTAAAATTAAAAGGCTAAATCTGAGTCCAGCTGATGCAAAAATAACGGAGCGGAGAAGACTTAGGAGGCTCATCCTTCTTTCCTGTTCCCCAATTCTCTTTCTTCTCCCCAGTCCTCTGCCCCTCCCCCACTTCCCCTACCCCTCTCCCCTCGTCCATCTCTTTCCCCTCTTTTCCTCCCCCCATTCCTCTTCCTCCTCCTCCATCTGGTCCCCTTTCTTCTCCATCCCCACTTTTCTCTCCCCTCCCCCAATTCAACGTGCAAAATGTCTACAGAAGGGGGATGGATTGTACTGTGATTTCTTTCCTTTGAAGGAACTTTCTGGATGAGGAAAGCAGCACTTTCAGGTCACTCTCAGGGGTGTCAAAGGTAAAATTTGAACTCCACTCTTTGTGGCTCCAACCCCCACCTCCCCCATCTAATAAGCTACACCTGCAACTAACATCACCGATGTGATAAGGGGAAATCCCTTCAATTTTAATTTATTTTTGCATTTCCCTTTCCTTTCCTACAACCAACAGGAATTTTAAAAGCCCCGACAGTTTCCCCATAAGCCCTTTTTCTTGATTGATTCCTGGGGGCACCTTTTTATGGGTTGGCACCTGTTTTTAGCTTTGCATCACAAAGTGCCTAACCGAGTGATGTGGGAACTGGACCTATGATTTCATTGAAATAGGGAACTCCCAGATGGAGAAAATCCCTCTATTAATGTAGTTGGGCACTGTACTGACTCACACTTGAATAGCACGTTGAAGGCCCAGAACTCAGCTGTTTGTAGCCTCAAAATCCAAAACTAGTCCCGAGGGGTTTCAGGATTGTTTGTCTAGTGCTATATATAGCTCACTCGCCCCCGCTGTTATACTGCTTCCTGCTATGATTGTAACTTTATTATCAATTAGTCAGGCAAGCTTAACTTTTAGAAAGGAATATTTACAACAGTTGCATTTTTGGTGCAAAACATCCCCCCACTCCATCTATGACATACTCTCCTATAAACATTTACAGAGTCCAGAAAAAGTGGGATTAAGCTTGGACAGCACATGTGGCAAGGGGATACCACAACCCTTGGTTACTGGCAGTCTTTTCTTGGTGAGATGCTGAAGAAATTCCCCTTTGACATAGTGTAATTCCTTTGCTGAGTTCTTTTGGGGCCTTTCAGTGTGGTATCCCCTTTATTCTTGGCTCTCACTGAAAACACTGCCAGCAACAGTTGATGATCTGGGGAATGATGGAAAGATGGAAATTCCAAAATCTTCCAGATTCTTTAAAGCTCAAAAAAGTATTCTTTAAGGCAAAGAGAGGAAGGAAGATGGAAAGGGTTCGAATAGAGCTGAGAACTTTCCTTCACCCCCAAAATAGTTTTGTTAGAATATTCTTTCCTGAAATGGGGGGGGGGTGATAGAGGGGAGGGAAGATTGGGGAATTTGGTAATCAGAAGCAAACACTTCTAAGCAGGGACAAGGTCAAAAGAGAGACTAGAATAAAGGGAGGCTGGGATAGGATGAAGGGAAATATAGATAGTCTTTCACAACATGACTATTATGAAAGTGTTTTGCATGACTACACATGTATAACCTATACTGAGTTGCTTGCCTTCTCAATGGGCATGGGTGGGGAGGGAGGAAGGAAGAAAATTTGGAACCCAAAGTTTTAAAAACTAATGTTAAAAATTATTTTCACATGCAACTGGGAAATAAAATATACAGGCAATGGGGTATAGAAATCTATCCTGCCCTACAAGAAAATAGAAGGGGAAGAGGATAAGAGAAGGGGGAGGGACAGAAGAGAGGGCAGATTAGGGGAAGGGGTATTCAGAATGCTCCCTGTCTTGAGGCGGGGGGAGGGAAGAGAGAGAAAATTTGGAACTCAAAATCTGGAAGTGGAAGTGAATGTGAAAAACTAAAAATAAATAAATTAACAAGTGACAATTAAAAAAAATATTCTTTCCTGTCCAGCTCACTCCAATTTCTTTGGCTAAACTGGCTTGATATTTTGTAGGCAACCACAAGTTTCTTCAGTCAATATGAAAAGGTTCTTGCACAACGTCATTTTCCAAACTTGGTCTAAAGTCCTTGATTTATTGATTGATTTAAACACATTCTCATCTCATTAACATATCAGTTAAATTAATTAGGGTGGAGTGATTTGATTGATTTACTCAATTGGGCCCTACCCTTACCAATAGTCTTAGAACATGGATTCTTAACCTAGGGTCCATGAATTTGGTTTTTAAAAACATCCTAATAAATATTCAAAATAGTTGACTGCCTATCTACCTCTATGTATTTTGTTTTATGTGTTTGATAACATTATTCTGAGAAGAGATCCAAAAGTTTCAACAAACTATAAAGTCAAGAACCCCCATCTTGGAGAAAATTACTAAATACCATTGGGATATCTTGCTAGACTTTCTTTAGAATGGTTTAGCCTTCCACCACTCTTGGTTTTATGGGTTGAAACTGCACATAATTATCTATCTGCTCACGTTCAAGGTCTTTGAATTTTCTTCTCCCAGAGATCTTTGGTGATTTCACTCTCCCACCCCCACCCTCCTGTCATCTTCCCCTACTCATTTTCTGACTCTGCGCCTCTGATGGTGGTTTCCTCGGGGGCTGGATCTCAAATCATCTCAGCCTCTTCTCTCACTGGGTAATTCATGGTTCAGCAGCCTAAATCTGTGCCCCCAGTGACTTTTGAGTGATCAGAACTGGCCCCAGCTAAATGCTGTGCCCTTTCCTTCGGGCTTAGTGTCATGGCACCAACCTCTGCACCCCCACCCCCAAAGGTGTGTTGACGTGGTATCCTGTCCCAGTCCCACTGTTATTCAGTTCTCTAGTTTGGCATCTCAGAGCTGTTTGCTGTTGCTGCTACAGGGTTGTGGCTCCCAGCCTGCTTTTCCTCCTGAAGGGCTGGCATCTGCCCAAACTCCACTGGGCCAGAAGGGGAGGGGGATGTATAGGAATGGATTGGGTTTTGTGACATGCCTGTGCGTCTGGTCCTTGGGTCTGCTCCTGCAGCCTTGATGCCCACAGCAGAGGAGGTGGGGAAGGAGTGCTCCGTGAGCTCAGGGTCAGTGAAAGTCAATTCCTAGGTTTTTGTTTCGGGGGTTTTGTTTTTTGTATTTTTTGTAACCTTTTGGATCTTGGGTATCCTAGATCATATTTTGGATCTTGGGTATCCTAGACCTTATTTTACTTAAGCTAGACAGATTAAGTAACATTATCTTTGGTGCATAATTTCCATTTTGGAAAGGTTTGAGAGTTCCTGGGTGTTTCACAGGTAAGCACACAGGTAACACCATTTGTTGGGCAGGAGAACACAGGAGGGTTCCTAACACTAACAGGTGTTCTAATACAGGTTCACTTTTGATCCAGTCAGACAGGAAGACAGCTTCAGAGGGGTTAAATAACTTTACTCTAGTCTTATTCTTCTCAAAAGGAGTTTGCTGATAATGGGAGCACCAACTCCTACAACATTCCCTAATCACCAGTGAAAATGGTAGGAGCTATGACTCCTAAGATCCTAAGGTCCTCTAAGCCTCAATGGGGGCCAGTTGAGGCAAACACAGATATCCTCCCATGCCTTGATGGGGGCCGATCAAGGCAGGTACATGCATTCCTCTATGCATTATTCAAATCCGCCCCCCAAAATCCGTCACTGACCAGTGTCCACTTGCTTTATAGAACAACAAAGAAGGCATCTTACCAACAATAGCCTCCCAGGTTAACTTTAGCAAGTTGTGACCTAACACAGCGCACACGTACACTATGTCACCCCTATATCTCTGCTGCAACTGTGCGGTAGAAGTTGTCAACCATAATTCATAGGAAATATTATCAAAGATCCTGAAACTATTATCTAAAAAGGAATAACAAAACCCTCCTAACACACACTAAAATTCACCTTACTTACACTTTTTTGTATTTTTTTAGATCTTCTTTTGGATATTAGGTATCCTAGACCATAGACACAGCTTCAGTAACTTTATCTTTGGTGCATAATTTCCATTTTGGAAAGGTTTGAGTTCCTGGGGATTAGAGAAAATGTCTAGTCCTCTATCTAGTTGCTTATGTGACCTGGAATCTCCTTATAATCATCTATCATCCTTTGAAATATTTTCAAACAGCTTACATTCTAACCTAGGATTGTCTTTGAATGCTATTGCTCCCATTTGACAATTAATTTATATGTTTGCTAATTAAAATCCTTTGGGGCTTTTTTTGGTCTTTTTGTTGTAGCAATTAATTTATTTGATTTCCCATCAAAATTATTATAGTCAGCACTGATCTTGTTTCTCTTACCATTTCCCACTTTTTGTTTTCAATAATTTACTCTAATGATTCAGGGTTAAATTCTTAATTTTATGCCGTTCTTTTTTTTCATTACTATTCTTGTTTATTATAAATTCTTAACTCTTACAAGTCAGGAGTCTGTGTGCCCATGGGGACTCAGGATAAATCCTATAGTCCTATCAAATCTTTGGCCATCTGTTAAAATGGACTCAATTTCATTCTTTGTGATGTCTGATATTTGCTACACCCAATATTTACCAATTTTGTTTTTTAAGAAAGAGTTCCAATAAGGATCAAGGGAGTATAATAGGAGTGGACGGAAGAATCCTTGAAATGTGCAGGTATCGCCTGCCTGGGTCCAGTCCCAAATGACCACACAGAAATGTTAGGGTAAGTCTATTTCTAGCCATGACGATTCATGGTCTGGTTGCTGAGCAGAACAGAGAGGATATATTAAAAGTCACCTCCATCCCCTGCAAGCTCCTTGCTCTCTTTCCTCCCGGTAACCAAAGAGGAAAGACTACTTTGAGCTGCCTGGGGGGGGAGGGGATGCTGACCAAATTCCTTCCCTGCAATCCTCCACAGGCTGTCAGTCATTTGCGAGGACGTGACACCTGTTGCTTATGTATCTGTTCTTTAATAATCTTAGACAAATAACTATCTGGAGATGAAATTACCTAAGAGGGAGCAGCTGAGGTAGTTACCCAAAGGGCAATGGCTAATAGTAATAGTAGAATCCGAAAGACAGTCATCCCAAGGAGGGCATCAGCTCTTTTTTTGTTGAAATTGTGAACTCAAATGTCAAATAAAATGGGCATTTATGCAACACAGTAGACCAGGAAAAGATTATACAGGAAACTATGAGTATCAATTATGTTCAGCTTGCTTTATTATTAAATATAAATATGTTTATAAATATTCATAGAATGTACAAAAATATGTGTTTTCTATAGATGTTAAACATTATGCATAATGTACAAATGTAATTATATATAATATAAAAATAGTGTTAAATACATATTAAATATATAAATGTTACATAAAAATGATAAATGTATGCTAAATTCAAAATGCAATTTTTAGAGCTGTCCTGAGTGCCTGTAATTTTTTCCTGACCTTCCTTCTATTCTTATCTATATATTTTCAAAAATAGTTTTATATCCAGTTGATAGTAATGCTCAAAGGATATGGACAAGCAGTTCTCAAGAGAAGAAATCCAAGCTATCTATAAGCATATTTGAAAATGCTCAGAGTCACTAATAATTAGAGAAATGCAAATTGGAACAACTCTGAAGTTTTACCTTACACCTGTCAGATTGACATAATTGAACCCCCAAATGACAAATGTTGGTGGGGCTATGGAATGTTAGGCACATGAATACGGTATTGATGGAGCTATGGATTAGGTCCGCCATTTTGGAAATTAATATTTGGAAAGTGATTGTTCATACTCTGACCTAGAAATACCATTATTAAGTCTATACCTAGTTGGGGGAGTGTCCCTGTAGGGGGCTTGACTCTGTATTCTCCAAAGTTTAAGTCAAGAAAACATTGATATTTTCCATTTGAAGGGACACTGCAACCCTTTCCTTTTGGCAGACTATAGTTGTGTTCAAATGACTTGAGCCAAGCAATAATTTTGATATATTTTCATTTTTATTACAGCAGTAATCATGAGTTTGTGCTTCTGTTGACATTAGGTTAACTCAAAATGTTTGACCTTTACTAGATGAAAGTGGACAGAGTTGGTTTCCCCACCTTTAGTTAGGTCTGTGTCAGTAGAGTGCTGGATTTCATTCAACGTACATATTTCATTGCTTCCTTTTGTTTGCTTGTTTTTTTATACTGTGACTTTTAATAATTAGATTATTCTAAGGAAACATGCAGAAGTTGTAGCTCTTAAAGATCACACTTCAATGACTATTAGAGATACTGTAGCAGCTATTAAAGTCAAGCATTTCAGGGATCTTTCATGCCCCAAACAAAATTAGATCAATTTCACTGAATCACAAAGGAAAGTTCGGGGTGGGGGAAGTGCCAGGAATTGACAAATCATTTTTTCAAAGCAGCCTAATTAATCCTTAGAAAACAAGCAGAGAACTTCAGAGGAACTGGTAGCTGGAAGGATTGTTATTGATTCTTCTATAATGTGTTTATAGGTTTCTTGAAATGGGAAAAAAAAACATTAAGAAAAATCACTTTTGGGGGAACTTTTTGTAGCAAGTTTATTTTGGATGCTAAGGCCACATCCACAGGAAGGGTGGAGGGGCCTTAGCCAGACACTTCAGGTGACTTCATAGTGCCTGCATTGTTACACATACCTTAGGAGGCCTTGGGGGACGGGGAAGTCAGGGGAGATTTGACTGGCACCAAAGAGAAGCTGGCGGGGATTAGGGAGCATGCTAGTGGCCCCACCATTGACAAGGAAGGAGGCGTGGATGCCGATAGGATGAATAGCTACTCCGCTGCTGTGGTGATAGACAATGGGTCTGAGGTGCTGAAGGCAGGCTTGGCCGGGAACAGGGAGCCCCAGTTCGTTTATGCCAACATAGCAGGCCGGGTGAAGGGCAAACTGGGGGGCTCTGAAAACTCACAGAGGGATCTGTTTGTGGGTGAGGAAGCCCAGGCCAGGAGAGGCTCTCTCTCTATCAGGTAAACTCCTTTTCCTGTTTCAGGTGGAGGGGCTCAGGGTGTAAAAAGAAGAGAAGGTGATTGGAGATAGAAGGGAAAGGATAAAGGGAGCTGAGGCTTAGCAAAATGTGGAAAGGACACTGGATTTCAAGTTTGTGCACTTAGGCCCAAATCTCAGCATGTGACCTGAGTTCAAATTCCAGCCTTGTTATTACTACCCAGCGTGACTTTGACCTGGCCAGCCTTTCTGGACTCTAGTCTACTTGGCCATAAAAGGAACAGTCCTTAACTTTTGGGGCTGTTCAGTCGTGTCTGACTCCTCCTGGCAAAGATACTGGACTGGTTTGCCATTTCCTTCTGCAGCTCATTTTATAGATGAGGAATTGAGGTTAAGTGGCTTGGCCAGAGTAACAGGGCAGATTTGAGCTCAGGAAGATGAGTCTTCCTGACTTCAGGCCCAACATTATCCGCTGCACCACCTAGCTGCCCTGTCTTAAACTACATCATCTCTAAGGTCTACCTCTAAATCCTGTAAGCCTATGAAATGACAAAAGGGACTTGGAATTAGAGAAAAAAAACAGTCAGGAGAAAAATCAGAAATGGTAGTAAAGTGACTGTTTCCTTGCTTTTTTTGGGGGGGGATAAAGGTAGTGGAATTAAGCAAAATAAAGGAGTAGGTAGGGAAACAAAAGACCATGACATTAATAGAACATTTACCTTTTATAAAGCATTTTCTTTTTACAATTAATTTTATTTTTTAATTAACAATTTTCTCTCCTTCCTATATCCTCTCCCCATTGAAAAGAAAAAAGAGGGGAAAAAAATAAAACCCTTGTAACAAATATGCATAGTTAAGTTAAAGAAATTCCTGCATTGGACTTGTCCAGAGATATATGTCTTATCCTATACCCTGAGTGCATCATGGTCTCTTTGGTGGGAGGTGGGTGGCATACTTCATCATCCAAAGGAGGGAGATTGGCCATTGTGTTGCTCAGAATTCTTACTTCTTTCAAAGTTGTTTGTTACTTAAAAAATGGTTCTTAAATGTCTGTTCACTTTAGCCTGCATCAGTTCATACAAGTCTTCCTAGGTTTCTCTGAATCTGTCCCTTTATTATGGCACAATATTATATCATAATTTGTTCAGCCATTCCACAATTGATGGGTATTCCTTAGTCACCAATTTTTTAATAACATAAAAATAGCTACACATATTTGTCCTTTCCCTTTTTCGTTGATCTCTTTTGGGTATAGGCCTAGTAGGGGTATTGCTGGATCAAAGAGTATGCATAGTTTTTTGTGCATAGTTCCAAATTGCTTTCTAGAATAGCTAGATCAATGCCACCAACATGGCATTAGTATGGCTTTCTCCTCCATTATCTTCTTCAATAATCTGACAGATGTGAAATTTTTATTGTTCAGTTGTGTCCAACTCTTTGTGACCCCATTTGTGGTTTTCTTGGCAAAGATACTGGAATGGTTTGCCATTTCTTTCTCTAGTTCATTTTACAGATGATAAAACTGAGGCAACAAGGTTAAGTGACTTGCCCAAGGTCACACAGCTAGTAAGTCTCTGAGGCCAGATTTAAACTCAGGTCTTCCTGATACTCTACCCACTGCATTCTGGGCCCAGTTTTCCTGATCTATATCTGACCACTGGATCCAGATGGCTCTGGAGAAGAAAGTGAGGCTGGTGACTTTGCACAGCCCTCCCTCACTTAAATCCAGTTCACTTGCTTGTCATGGCATTACCTCCCTGATGTCATGGTCCTCTTCAAGAACAAAGCACAAACAGCAGAAGCCACTGTACTACTTAGTTGCCTTCTGACTGGGTATGAAATAGAATCTCATATAAAATACTTTAATACATCTCATTTATTGATGAGAGTAGGCACCAAAGATTAGACAGCTTAGTGGGGCAGCGACTAAAGCACTGTAATTAGAATCAGAAAGACCTGAGTTCAAATTGTGCCTCAGATATTTAATATCTATGTGACCCTGGGCAAATTATCTCACTTCTCCCAGCCTCAGTTTCCTTATCAGTGAAATAGCGGCATTAGGCTCAGCAGCCTCCAAGTTCCCTCCTAGCTCCTAATCCATGATTTACTTTGCAGATGATGAAGCCATATGCAGTGCTTGTTGGACCTGGAATCAGGAAATCTGGGTCCAAGTCCCATTCTTTATATGCCTTCAGTCTTTTACTGCCCACTTCCTAACATCAGTTAGACTGTCTATTGACCTGTCCCTCCTCAGCACATTGTAGCCTGCCTTCAGACCTCAGCACCACACAGAAAGTGCTCTCTCAAAGCTCACCAGGTTGATTTCACATGTATAATTGACGCCATATTTACTTGCTTTCTCAGTGGATAGGGGATGGGGTGGGATGGACAGAGAGAATTTGGAACTCAAAATTTAAAAAGAAAAACATGTTTAAAAAATAAATTAATTTTTCAAAAAAAGCCCCTCACCAGGGATGTTTTCATCACTAAATACTATGGTGTTACCTTAGTCTTCATCCTACTTGATGCACATTCCTTAATTCTTCATCACAAAACCACACTTAGTATGTTGTGGATGAAGCATACCTTTGTTGAAGTCTATTTTTCTATTTCTAGCCTTGATTCTAGCCTATAGGGTTGAATGAGGTTTAAATCTCTGACACTTTAGACTCAAATGACTGACCCTTCACGTTCTGGTCACTTTTCCTTCCTTTGGTGTCCATGACTCCTGGTTCTCCTCTTAAGTATTTAACTAATTCTTCTTCAGTCTCCTTTGCTCCATCATCATCCATCTACTGCCCCTTCACTATAGGTATTCCCCAATGTTCTTTTCTGGTCCCTTCTTGCTCTATACTTTTTCCCCTGGGCATCTCATCGGCTTCCCTGGTTTCAAATATCATTTCTACCACGTGGATGTTTCTCAAAGTTTTATATTCAGCCCTCCCACGACCTCCAGGTCCACCTCACCAACTACCTGCTGGAGAACTCCTCCCAGACTCTCCCATAAGCATCTCATATTCAACATGTCATCCAGATTTATTACCTCCTGGAGTCTTTCTGGGGTCTTCCCTGTCCCAATAATATTGCATACCAAGGGTGTGGATTGTGCCTTGATAATATCACTAGTATCTTGGTTGTTATTGGGTTGTTTCAGTCGTGTCTGACCCTTCTTTCTTGGCAAAGATATTGGAGTGGTTTGCCATTTCTTTCTTCAGCTTATTTTACAGGTGAGGAAACAGAGGCAAAGTTAAATGACTTGCCCAGGGTCACACAGCTAGTAAGAGTCTGAGGTCGGATTTGAACTCAGGCTTTCCTGACTCCAGGCCCAGTGCTCTTAGCCACCTAGCTGCCCTTTATCACTACCTTCTATAGCCTCTCAAATCACAAGGCTATCTCTCTTATTACAGACGCCTCACCTATTCTATGGTAATAGCCTTCTAATTGATCCTTCTTCAATCCACACTCCCCACAGCTGCCAAAGCAAAGATTTTCCTTCATTTTGCATCACCCCTCCATATGCATTTCATCTTCCAGTCATGCTGGAAGGACTACCAGTTGGTCCCAGAGCTTGGCATTATACCTGGCATCTCTTTGCATTTGTACAAGCTGACCTCGGGCCCTGGGATGCATGTGAACTTCCACCTAACTCTGAAGGTTCTGTTTTTAACTCTCCTCCTCTGCCAAGCTTCGTGTATCCCCTTCATTTTTCTCCTTCTATTCCTCAAGATCTGATATTGAATCTTGGATATAATAGCACTTACTTGGTTGAATGGCACTGAATTGATTCCCAGTCCTGTGGTTTGCTGTCTAGATGACTTTAGGCAAGCATGAGCATTATTACTAAGTGCTTACTCCATGTCAGGCATTGGGCTAAAGACTGGAAATACAAAAACAAAAAACAAACAAACAAAAAAAACCAGTCCCTGCCCTACAGGGATCTTCCTGCTCTATGTCTAGTGCAGCTGTGGTCAGTGGCATTTGGGAGGCGGGAAGTGTTTTACAGATCTTTGGGGGCAGCAAGGTGGTGAAGTGGGTGGAGTGAAAGACCTGGAGTCAGTTAGACCTGAGTTCAAATCCAGCCTCAGATACTGTGTGACCCCGGACAAGTCACTTACGCTCTGTTTGCCTCAGTTTTCTCATCTGTAAATGGGGATATTAATAGCACCTACCACCTAGGGTTGTTGTGAGAACCAAATATTTGTAAAGCGCTTATAGTACTATTTAAGTTCTAGCTACTATTAGTACTACTACAAATGTTTTAACAAATGAGATAGTAATTGTAAAAGACTTAGCACACAGACTTAGCCTGGCACACAGTAGGTACTATATCAGTGTTAGCTATTATTATTATAAATGATTCCTTCTTCTTGCCTAAGGTCACACAAATGATAGTAAGTGGTAGACTTATATCCAGACATTCTTTCTACCTCATCACTATCCCTCTCAAGGGAAGGGAGGAAAATCCAGAAGCAGGGAAAAAATAAGGAGGAAGATGGGAAGGGCCAAAGAAGGAGAAGAGACATCAGGGGCATTAACAGAGGTCCTCCGTGAGACATGGCAGTCCCTACATGGGAACCTAGTGCCTTCAAGTTGGGTTTGTGTTCCTGGGGAAAGTGAAATCTTCAGGGTGGGGGGAAGGGGAAGGAAAGGAAATGAAAACCCAAGGGCTACTCTTTATTCTATTGTACTCTCTATAGCTATCCGGTGGAACGGGGCGTTGTCACCTCCTGGGCAGACATGGAAGCCATGTGGAGGAATGTTTATGAACATAACTTGAAAATGAAGGCCTATGAGAGTCCCGTGATGCTCACAGAGCCAGCACTCAACCCCCTGACTAACAGGCAAAGGATGACCGAGTTATTCTTTGAGAGTTTTGAGGTGCCAGCTCTTTTTGTCTCTATCCAGTCTGTCCTGGCCCTCTTTGCCTCGGGCTATACAACAGGGTTTGTGCTGGATTCAGGTGCTGGTATATCCCAGTGTGTGCCCGTCTTTGAAGGTTACTGCCTACCTCATGGTGTCCTTCGGCTGGACCTGGCTGGACGAGATCTCACCGAGTACCTTATTAAACTCCTCCAGGATCACAATATCTTGCTGCTTAGCCCATCGGACAAAAAGATTGTCAATCACATCAAAGAGAACCACTGTTATGTAGCTGCCAACTTTGAAGAGGAACTGACCAAGAATCCTGCCATGTTGGAGAAAACTTACAAATTGCCTGATGGAAAGACCATCAAACTCCATGATGAGATGTTCAGATGCCCGGAGAGCCTTTTTCTTCCAGGGCACCTGAATTTGGAGGCTCCTGGCATTGACAAGCTCTGTTTCAATAGTATAATGAAATGTGACACAGATTTAAGGAATGCCTTCTTCTCCAATATTGTCCTTGCTGGGGGATCGACCTGCTTCCCCGGTTTAGATAAGAGGCTAGTAAAAGAGCTGGCCCTCATGGTGCCTGCCAACACTCCTGTGAGGGTTTCTGCCCCACCAGACAGGAAAATATCTGTGTGGATGGGAGGTTCCATCCTTGCCTCCCTTTCTGCCTTTCAGGATATGTGGATCACTGCTACAGAATTTAAAGAGGTCGGACCCAACATAGTACATCAGCGATGCTTCTGAAAATTCATAACTGATGAGATGCTAAAGGGAAAAAATGTGTGTGTGCACGAAAGAAAGAATATGTGCAAAAGAAAGAAAGATAGAAGGAGAGAGAAAAAGAGAGAGAGAGAGAGGATTTAAAAAGATTTTACCTAATTTTTTTCTGGGAGAGCAGAAAACATTTTAGCTATGCCTTTGCTCCAATTCCATAATAAAACACTGAAAGGAAAAAATAATGATGATTTATTGAATAATTAATCAGCAAATAGTTATTGGGTATGTACTCTGCGAATATGAGTTGAACATGTAATTGACAGCCCTGTTCTCCAAGCTCTGGGTTCACATGGATGTATAGTTTCAAACTCGGGGAACAACCCCTAAGTTACTTTTTTTTAGCCAAGAAACTCTTTTATCCAAATTATAACAAAACAAAAATCAGAGAAAGCGTACATGGGAAAACATATACCATAAAATACAGAATGAAAGAGCTCTCCCACTAGGAACAATTCAGCTTAACCCAAAGAGTGTTAGATCTCACTCATGCAGGAATTCATAGAGCTTAGTATAGTAAGCTGGGGAGATGGACATGAGGGAGATTACAGGCACCTTTTTGTATTGACTTCTCCCCAGAGTCTTTTTCTTCAGCAAACTGAAGTGGGGTTGGCATCATCCACCTTCTCTCTTGAAGCTGAACGTCAGCAGTGCCTGAAGCCTGAAGAATCCTAAAAAGACTTTTGACCTCGAAGAGAGTGAGCCTCTCCTCTTTCCCAGTCTAGACAACTGGGGCTCACACTGGTGCAGGGCATTGATCTCCACCAGGGAGGAGAGAAAACTATACCATAGGGCTTTGGGACTCCCCAAGTTATTGTTTGGTTCATTTTCTTCTATCCCAGGTTTCCCTGAGAACCTGAGTTTAGCTTAAATCTAGATCTTCCCAGCGGCCACTAAAAGTGCCCTCAGCTGATATGCATGTACCCAAATCACGGTGTATTTGGGATAGAAAACAGCCTTGATTTTAGCTCAGAGACTATTATATATAAAGGGCTCACAGTAACCTTTTAACAACTAACAAAGAAAACAATTCTCATTTCCCCTTCTGTGAGTCTCTCCTCCCTAAAGACAAATACAATTTAGACTCATAGTCCTACCCCTAGAGCTGAGAGTTCTTTGGAAGTCATTTACACAGCCTGAAAAAAAAAAAAAAGAAAAAGAAAAAGCAAAGAAAATCTCAGTCCTTAAAGATCTGGTCTGAGTTCAGCTCACTTTGGATCTCTCCGTGAATTTCTGGTAGATCTGTGTGCCTCCTTCCCCAACATTCTTGTAAACCCACTTACACGCAGCTAGTGATTGTCCGGGACCAGACTGCTTTGAACCTCAGTCTCCTACACCATGGGCAAGGTTTCAGCTTTCCCTCCTCCCTGTTTTGCTGGCTGGCTTTCAGAGGAGCTTCAGAAGCAAGCAAAAAACATTGCCTTGGCCAGGTGGCCCTACTTGTGGCCTGAACCCCGGGGGAGACCTTCCTAGATCTTGACCTCAATGCCAGTTTAGGGCCACCCCCTAGCTTCACCTCAGTGTGAAGGTTCCATAGTATCTGGGTAAGAGCAGAGGATTTGGAGAAGTTCATTGTTGACCTATGGAATGACCCAGAGGTCACCTAAGTCAACACCTACCTGGCTGAACATCCCTTTTTACATTTTTTTTAATTTAGTATTTTATTTTCCCCTAGTTACATGTAAAAACAATTTTTAACATTTGTTTTTTAAAACTTTGAGCTCGAAATTCTTTCCCTTCTCTATCCTGCCCCCATTGAGAAGGCAAGCAATTCGATTTAGGTTATACATGCGTAATCATGAACATCCCTTTTTAAATGTCCCCTGACAAAGTGGTCTGCTAGCCTTTGCTTCAATACCCCCAAATGAAGGAGGAAAACCTTGCTGCCTCCGGAGACAACCTATCCAAACTTCTGAGTAATACTCATTAAAAAAACAATTATTGCTCCCTTTTGTTCTGATGTCCCTTTCATTTGCCAATAGATCCCTCCTCCCTCCATCACCATCATTCATAAAAACAAAAGTAAAAGGAAGAAAACAATGACAGTTAAATAAAATTAAAATCAATAAAGTAACAATATAGTCTGTGTTCCATGTCCTTAGGTAGCTAGGTGGTGGAGTGGATAGAGCCCTGGATTTCAAGTCCAGAAAATCTGTGTTCAGATCCTACCTTACCCACTTAATTAGCTAAGTGATCCTGGGTAGGGCTAGACATTTTGTCTGGAAAAATGGGAATAGGTCCTACCTCAGGAGGTTGTTACCAAGATCTAATGAGGTACCAAGCAAGCACTTGGCAAACCTTAATGAATTATGGAATTGCTATTATTTTAATTACAGCATTAATTTCCCATTGCAATTTTTTTTGCATTTACATTGGAGTCATTGGGTATATAATTTCCACCGCTGGTTTAGCCTATTGTACTTTGCATCAATTCACATAAATTTTCCCTGTTTCCCTGAAACTGTTCTTGAGTTAAAAATCAGAAACTTCACCTTTGCTTGTTTTGACAATGTACATGATTAAAATTTTTTTAATTATAATTTTTATTTTCAGTTCTGAATTCTCTCTCTCTCCTGTTCCTCCCCCACCCATGGAGAGGGCAAGAAATACTAGACAAATGGCTGAATTATGTGCCCATTTGTAGAAAAATTAAAGTGAAAACCCTGAATTTTCATTGACTTAGCAACCTGTTATTTGATTGTTACATTGTGCAACTTTGAATAAAACTCACCTTAAAAAAATAGGCCAGGCTAAGTACATTGATTATATTTAATGAATTAATAATGAACTATTACTTACAAATTTTCCCTATTACTTAGGACTTCCACGAGGAATTTTTTAAAAAGCACATTCAGTTACATTGCTCTCACTCAGAGTTATTAAAATACTGCTAGACCAAAAAAGGTTTTTTGGTCATCATCTACAAATAAAATTTTTAAATAATTTCATCCCTATTTCACTGTTTGAGATGTGTTTTATAATGCACATTATGAGTATAATTGTATTTGTATGTAATTCATAAATATATGGGTACATTAATGGGCACCAGTGCCAAGAACTAATTGATCAAAGAGTTTGGAGACCACTGCATTATGCCAAGCTAACCCCGAGGTTCTTATAGACAAGTTATAAAAGTAATAGTAATTTATAATGACTTGGAGCTTTGTAAAGTGCTTGTGTAAAAAACTTGACATAAATTATTTCATTTCTAAAGTGAAAAATATGACTGCCAACTTAAATTGAGATCAGATTGAGAAGAGTCTCCATTTCAGGCGAAAACATTTAGATCTCAATTGCAAGCACCTGAGAGCCATTTAAAGTTCTTGAGCTGGAGCGGTATCTGAAGAAAACGCTGTTTAAGGAAGGTCAGCCAGTTGGTTACCAGCAAACTGGTAAGTGATGGTACCACTTCCAGTACCATCTGGAACTGGTAGATGGTAAGTGATGCAAATGCATGAGTTCAGGATTCCACGATCAAAGACTTGTTGTAGGAAGGGACCTCTCGGAGAGATGGGTTTTGGCCTTCACTTCCGTTATTTTTTGTAATTTGCATTCCACTCTTGGATGAGAAGCCCCGACCCCTTGAGCTTGGTTAAATGTATCACAGAACGCACGATATAGGGCTGGAAGGAACTTGAGAGGTCTTCTAGTCCAACCTGTCATTTTACAATTAAGTAAACTGAGGTGGAGGGCTTTGAGCCTTTCATCATTTTATTCTTTGTGCGTATCAGAGGGCTCCATGTAACACTCCTGGACCTTCCTAATGAATGGGGCGCTCCGCAGACACTCTCCCAATCTCCCTCAATTTGCACGCTTTGCAACAAGGCGCGTCCCGGCGATAACTTGGGGTGGGCGAGGAGGAACTCGGAGCATCCTTCCTGTGGAGCTTGTGTTGGGGGTTAAAGGTGAGTATCTTTGCCCCACGTGTGACGCCCCCCTTGCCTTCCCCCCACCCCAAAAGGCTCAGCTGCTGGGCGAGCTGACAGCCAATAGGCCGTGCGAGCGGCCAAGATAAAAGGTGGGAGGGTGGCAGAGCTCGAGTGGACGGGCAGGCGAGCGGGGTCTGTCTCTTTGAGAGTTGTCTCTACCGAGTGAATGTCGCTGCCTCCCCGTTCCCTGTTTTTGTGGCTGACTTTCAGCGGGCGGGAGGAGGCAAGGGGCCGAGCCCTAGCAGTGCGCAAAAAAACGTCAGCCACGGCAGAAACTCCAGCTCGTGGCCCGTCTGCCCCGTCCGAGCCCAGCCCCGGCCCGAACGCCCTGGGGGCGCCCCCCGAGGATCCTGCGCTCACCCGCGGAGCCCCGGCTGCCCACGAGCAGAGGCGGCGGCCGTCTCGGGGCCCTTACGTGCGTGGGCGCCCACTGCGGCCGCCAAGAGCTCGGCTCTGTCAGCCTCGGGATGCGCGGGGGACCGTGGGTGAGCCCCAAGGCTTGGCGGGGGGCGGGGGCACAGGGAGAGTAACCGTGAGGTGCGCTCAGACGGCTGGGCCCTCCCTCGAGCTGTGGGAGCCGCCCCCAGCGCGCCCCTCGCACACCAGGCAGAGGCGGACAGATGCTCAGAGACGGGAGATGGAACCTCCCGTCTCTTTGGGTGGCGAGGTCAGGAAGGGAGCGTGACTGTCCACAGGTCCTCGTGGGGTCACTTTCCCAAAGTTGAAGAGCTAGGAAATCGCCTCCGCCCAGGTTTATGTGGGATGGTTGGGTCAGCTGGCTTTGGGATCGTTTGACAGCTGGAAAACCTTAAGGGGTTTAGGGCTGGGGCCTTGGGCCGAGTTCTGGAGAACCAAGAAAGCCCAGGGAGGGTGTGTCGAGTGTGGAGAGGAGATGGAGGGCACCAGAGTGTTTGCCGAGAGGGATAAGTGGCCACGAGAACCCCCATTTTGTGTGGGAGGCATCACTATTAAGTGCCCACTACCGGGTGGGTTCTGGGATACCAGACTACTAGGGGAAATGCCTCTGCCCTCTAGGAACTTACGTTCTATGGGGTAGAAGACATCTTAGCAGATACAGCAACACAGGGTAATTATTTGGGGAGAGGAGGGAAGGAGGCACTTGCTGCTGTGGGGATTAAAAGGGAGTTTGGAGTTGAGCTTTGTAAACAACAACAACAAAAAAAAAAACCCCAAAACACTAGAGCTTCGAGGAGTATGCAGTGAATAGGAAAGTATTTTAAAGATGGGGGGAGGGAAGGGGAGAGAGAGAAATATCCCGAAAGCTAGTTTGACACAAGTAGTCAGCCTGGAAAGTAAGTTGAAGCCACTTTGTCAAGGCATCAGGAGCCAAACAGAAGTCTGTCCTTGTCCAGGCTTGGAAATCTGAGAACCTGATTGAGATCCCTCTTCCAAAGCTCGTTCCTAGGCTGGCCTCACCCACCACGAATCTGAAAGGCTAAGAGTGGGCAGTAGAATGGGGGACATTTATTAGCACCCTAAGGAAAATTGCTTGGGCTGATGGGTTCATGTTCTTGGGGTATAAATAGCTTTTTAAGATCTTTGAAGATTACATAGCCAGTCATTGGCCTAGGACCTGGCTAATGGTCAGCTTTTTTTTCTGTGGAAAAATGCCCTCCAATGATAACTTTTATCAGAATATTCAGTTTTGGTAATAAATCTCTAAGATGGTGGAGACCTCTTTCAAGATAGAATGCTCATGGGGCATCTAGGCCCTGGAGTCAGGAGAACCTGAGTTCAAATATGGACTCAAATTCTAGCTATGTGACTCTGGACAAGTCACTTAACTGTGATTGCCCCCCCCCCCCCCAAAAGACAATGGTCAGGTTCATCCTCATGTTACCAATAAGGAGAATCTCTATTTATACAACCCCATAGTTCTGTCTCTTTGATTTTCTTTTCTGTTTGTTTCTCTAGAGAAGGGGAGAAAATGCTTTCCCCCAAACTCGAAGTACTCGTATAGTATCCTATGTCTTCTTGGAAAAAAACGAGCTGGCTAGGTGGTACCCTAGAATAGCACACTGGGCCTGGAGTCTGGAAGGCTAGAATTTGAATTTGACCTTGGGCACTTACTAGTTGTATGACCCTGGACAAGTCACTTTAACCTTTGTCTGCTTCAGTTTTCTCCACTGCAAAATGAGGGTAACAGCACCTACCTCCCAGAGTTGGTAACTGATGGATACGTTGTGTGCAGGGGTCACGGGGAAGGTCTGTAGAGCTGGATTGCAAGGGAGAGGGAGAATTTGTGAGTTGGGGGTAGGGGAAAACAGACTTGCACTTCCAAAATTGGTTCCAGGTGTAGGGGCACAGCTGGAGATTCAAGTAGGGTCATTCAAGGGCTTGAAGGTTAGGAAATCCCTCAGAGGCTCTTTGTGTGAGAGCTGAAGGGCGTTTTGTGAACTGGCAATCATCCCAAAGTGGGTGTATGTGTGTGGGGAGGGAAACGTGGAGATCAGGGTGTAATTGTATTCAGTAGGGAGTGAGCCTGGGGACAGGGCTGCAGATGGATGTGGAGAGGGTAAAGAGGAAAAAGGCAACTCTGATAAAGCTAACAGAAAAGAGTAGAATGTCTGGAAACTCCCTTAATGAGCCCTTGCAAGCCCTGAGCTTCAACCTTATTCTGCTGGTCTCGGTGTCCTCTGAAGGCCCAGGCATCTTTGGACTTCTGGCTCCTGTTGGCAGACTGCTTTGACAACTGTACTCCAATGATATCATCCTCAAGAACTACTGGGACTTGGGTGTCCCCCGTCTATCTCTGGTTAAATATGTGGCTCCTAACTAAGTAATTCTTTTTGCCAGTTGACAGAGAATAGGTCTGTGAGTGGCCCCTGACACCCACCCCCACCCCCCCCCAGAAAAGAAAAAAAATCTGAGTCAAGGAAGACAGCATTTCTTTCCTTCCTGGCTGCATTAGAGACATGGGGATGAGGAAAGGTTTTGAGTTCTCCAGACCAGGAGGCAACACATGGACAGACATCTGTCTGGCTTTTTATTTGTTCATTCCTGCATTTAGGGGAAATGGTACAGGAGACAGTTGCTACTTTGTCAGCTGTGGTAGGAGTGGTTGTCTTAATTATTTTATCCATACCATTTAGGAGTTTTTCCTTAAGAGGTGATACAACATTCTTCAAGTCTTAGTGGGATCCTGGGGCAAAAGGCTCTGATTGCGGACATCCCTTCCTCTTAGAGGGAAGTAGCAATGGGACTTGGGGGGAGGAGGTACAGAGGTTTGGTTGGGGGAACAAAAGGGAAGCAGGCTAGGCTTAGCTCAGCCGATCAATGTGGGCTGTCCTCATTGGCTATTCCAGCTGGATGTTTTCCCGCGGTGGCCAAGTAATCCTTTTGTTAACTGGTAGACTGACTGGCCTTTCTCCTTTTGTTCCCACATCAAACTTAAGCTTCTCAAGGCCTGGACTGTCGGACCCAGCTCATGAAGTCCAGTTTGGAATGGAGGGAACAATGAGCTTCCACAAACTTCTAGTAACCTTGGTGGGGAGATTGCTTTAAGCTATCCTCAGAGAGATTGCAGGTTTAAAAGGAAAAAAAATGCTTTAAATTTGCATCTACCCTTCCCAAGGATGGAAGCAGTCTAGGGAAGAGTGTGCATTCTCCCCACCAAGGTTACTTCTCAATATGGCAGAAGGGTTCTTGCCCCTAGAGACTGCCGGGGGTCCTGGCCTAGTAGCAAACCCAAGCCAGAATCTCACTGCTGTAATTATGGAAGCTTACTGTTGCCTCTTTTCCAAAGCTGACTTTAGGAGCTGGTTCTGACAGTTGGGGAAATATATGTACTTCTTATTTATGTCTTCTTAGTAAATATTCTTTTGTTTTTTAAAAAAAAAAAAGCTAAATGATATTGAAATGCTAATCACTGACACCAGAGAATGAGGAAACCACTCTGGAATGGGGTCTATAGCCTACAGCATTAGAGATACCCCAGAACCTTTCTTCTGACTTGATTGGTCAGTGGAAGTTCTGATAAGGCTCCTCAGCGCTTATAGTTACAATTCTATGTTCAATTATTGGATAACTGCCTGTATTATTTTGTTTTTATTAGAAGGTTTTGTTCCAGCAGCCCCACATCACTCAGATCTGATATATCTTTGCATCTTAGTCATGGGGGAATACATTTTGACTCCCCCAAGAAACTATGAACTCCAGCAGGGGCCATTTTTTTTTGTCCTCTGTATCTAGTACTTAATGCCTGGCAAAAAGTAGGTGCTTAATGCTACCTGGCTGAGGTTAAAAGAACAGGTCTTTGCTTGGAACTTTTATTACCTCTGCCTACGAATGGTTGATTGAGTCACTCTTTCCCAGGAAATAGATCTTAGGATCATAGATCCAGGGGTATAAGGGTCTTCAGTGCAGGTCGTCTTAAACTTTTTCCTCTCTTGGTCACTTATCGTGGCTTCTTAAACTGTGGGTCGAGACCCCCTAGTAGACACCGAGTTCAACCCTGTCTTCTTCTAAATAAGAAACAAAGGTAATTCCGGCCAATTACTTTTCCTTGAGAAAGCCCTTGGCCATAGTACTCATGATTCATTCAAGATGAATGATGAAGTTTTGCCATTGGGGACTTGGGGCAGCTCATCATAGGACTGAGCTTTATGGAGGTTTGGAGGTGAGCTGATTTCAGACAGATCCACCATCTTCATAGAAAAAGGGGAACTTGATGCAGAGTAGACACCCATTAGGAAACATGCTACCCGCTTCCAGACAGAGAGAGTGATAGAAGCAAGTCGCTTGACCTCTCGGGCTATTTCTTTGTAAGATTTCGGGGCTGGACTGGTCATCTCATGGTCCAGCTCAGGGATGGGGAACCTGCAACCTCGAGGACACTTGTGGCCCTCTAGGTCCTCAAGTGTGGCCCTTTGACTGATTACCTAAAAATTGCTCAATCAGTTTATCTATTAGGTACGTGTCCCTCTACGACTTGACTTCATTCTACTGGCACTCCCACTGATATAATAATAGCTAATATTTGTATAGCACTATATGCCTGCATTTTACAATGATCTCATTTGATGCTCACAACAGCCCTGGAGGTAGGTGTTACTGTCCCCATTTTACAGATGAGGAAACTGAGGCAGAGGTTAAGTGACTTGCCCAGCTAATGTGTCTGAGGCCCAATTTGAGCTAGGCTCTTCAGACTCCAGGCACAGCACTCTGTCCACTGCCTCCTGGCTGCAACCCCCTTAACTAGTCACCCAGTCTCCTTTATAGAGACCTGCTGGCAGGTAAAAATCCATTCCACTTTGTGAAAGTTTCTTCCCAGGATGCTATTTCAAGAAAACCTCACTTTTATTGCTTGTACAATCCATGGAAGTCAACATAAACTGTAATCATTACAATTCAGCCACAAATAAAGGGAACGGACACTGACCGTCAAAAAAAGAAAAGAAAGAAAACCTCAACCATCTTTCACTTCACTCTCTTCTGGCCACCCACAGGACAAAATAATAGCTACATCCAGTATTTATTCTACCTGTAGCTTTTTTTTTTTTTTTTTTTTTGGTGAGGCCATTGGGGTTAGGTGGCTTGCCCAAGGTCACACAGTCAAGTGTCTGAGGCTGAATTTGAACTTGGGTCCTCCTGACTCCAAGACCTGAGTTTTATATGCTGTGCCATCTAGCCGCCCCCCAACCTGTAGCTTTCAAAGATCTCCATTCCTGTAACTTGCCAGGTTAGTACCCCTCCCTAACCTCTTCAGTCCGTTGTCTGTGCCTTCTCCCATTATCAGCTCCTGGGGAGCAAGAACTATGTCTTGTTTTGTATTTTTTAGGCAATTGGGGTTAAATGACTTGCCCAGGATCACACAGCTAGTAAGTGTCAAGTGTTTGCTCTGAAGCCGCATTTGAACTCAGGTCCTCTTGACTTCAGGGCTGGTGCTCTATCCACTGCACCACCTAGCTGCCCCTATCTCTTATTTTGTAGCCGGAGTTCTTAGCATTAAAACAAGCATTTAATACTTAATGGTTTTTCATCCATTCACAACTGTCTTTGCTTTATAATTTATATCGACATTCTACCCATCACTCCTATTCACAGAATTTTTAGAAAGGGAAAGGTCCATCTACTCTACCCCATACCAAAAATTAATTTTACAGTAAGTGGCCCAGTACAAATTTGGGAGTCAGGAAGACCGGAGTTCAAATCTAGCTTCAGATACTTTGTGTCTGTGACCCCAGGCAAGTCACTAAATGAATCTGCCTCAGTTTCCTCATGTATAAAATGGGAATAGCACCTACCAAATGCAGTACTTGTGAAGACCACATGAGACATTTGCAAAGTGCTTGGTACATATGCACTATATAAATGCCAGATGACAAGTGGTCACTCCAATGCCCTTTGGAGGCTTTTAAATGGAGGGAACTTACAAGTCCATCCCAAATTGGGACAGCTCCAATAATTGGTTTTTCTTGTTCTGAAGCCTATCAGCTCTTTGCAACTTCTTCCACTCTATGTGCTGCCCTTTTAGAGCCAAATGGAACAGGCCTGATCCTTCTTTCCTTCACATGAGGGCCCTGCTAAGACTTAAACACAACTATCATTTCCCCCTTGTTTTTCAGTCATGTCCATATCTTTGTGGCACCATTTTAGGGTTTTCATGGCAGAGATACTGGAATGGTTTGCCATTTCCTTCTCCAGCTCATTTTACAGATGAGGAAACTGAGGCAAACAAGGTTAAGTGACTTAGTCTCACAGCAAGTGTCTGAGGCTGGATTTGAACTTGAGTCTTCTTGACTCGGTTCATGGCACTCTATCCACTGTGCCACAGTAACTTCCTCTATTCCTGCCTTTAAAAAAAAAGTATTTCGTCTCAACACATCATGTAATGCCCTCATACTCCCATGTGTAGTAGCATTAACTCCAAAAAGACTTAAGATTTACACACGGAACCTCATACTTTAGCTTTCCATTCCATAGAAAAGGCAGAGTCATGTTTCCTAACTAAGACAATGATGTCCATGTGAATCTTCACTTGGGTATCATTTAAGTAGTTGTAGGGCTACATCCCAAGGCTCTGTCTGGGACACATTTTCTCTCTACAATATCCACAGGCAACCTAATTGGTCACAAGGCTTTAATTACCACCTCCACAATAGCAAAGAAGTTCATGAATGTGGTTGATCCTCACTTCCCAAGCGGGAAATGATAGTTGTGTTTAAGTCTTAGCAGGGCCCTCATGTGAAGGAAAGAAGGATTAGGCCTGTTCCATTTGGCTCTAAAAGGGCAGCACATAGAGTGTACCTATGCGGTACCTGCGGTCCCATGCCCTTCTTCCCCATCTAGACCTTTATCTTGGGGTCCTTCAAGGCTCTACTCAACATGGGACTAAAGTCCCTTCCCCATTACCTTATACATAAAACTACAGAATATATGTATAGTTAAATATTTATGTTGCTTATAGTGCAGTGAGTACCATACTGGTCCTGGAGTTAGAATGATGAGTTCAAATCTAGTGTCTAACATTTATTAGCTGTACGACCCTATTCAAGTCACAATCTATGCCTCAGTCTCCTTCTCTTAGCGTTTAGCTCTCAAGGTTGTTGTGAGGATAAAATATTTTTAAAGCACTCTGCAAATCTCAAAGCATTTTACAAATGCTGGCTGTGATCATGTATACATGTGATAATATATGTATAGGTGTAATAATACACAAATATTACACATCCATGTATATACAAATTATCTATCTTAGTGAAAAAGCAGTTCTTTGAGGAAAGGGGCTGTTTTACTTTTGTTTTGCCCAGAAACTAGCACAGGGCCTGGGACCCGACCCATAATAAATGCTGATTAACTGATTTTTTTTTTTTTGTTTAGTGTTGTTAATTTCATAGAGCTTGCATCCTTCCCTCCTCCCTGCCTGTTTCTTCTGCTGCCCTGTCTCATCCAGGATAAAGATCTCATTGAACAAAAGATACACTATAAAAGAAAACACAATAAAACATTTGGGGAGAAGTCAAGCCTCCTCTTTACCCTTTATCCATTTCAGAAAGTTTTACTGATATATAAAACCCATGCCCCATTGAAACAACAGGGAGATGGGATTCCCATCAGTTCTAGGACCTCTGTCCTCATAAAGCAGTTAAAATGACATCAGGCATAGAGGTATTTTTGATTGAGGGAAGTAAAATATAGGCCGAGGAAACCTGGGCTTATATTAAGGGCCTCTGATAACCAACCAGGTGAGCAGAAGAGAAGCTGGAACAGTAGGGCCTACAAGGCACATGTCACCCAGATTTCTAAGAACTCTTTTCCACCCACCTGGCTTTTGGGGAAACTGTCCTTTTCCCCCACCCCCTGACCCTCACCTCAAACCCTCCAGCCCCAGATGCAGACCAGGACCTCCCAGTATCAACATTCCACAATCCAGGGCCTCTCCATCCTCTGGCCACCCCCATACCTACCACCCTAGGATTATTTCCTAACCTTCCAGATCAAGAAGCACTATTCCCTGTCCCCATCCCCACATACAAACTAGAGTGAGTTCCTAACCCTCCAACACTAGAAAAGCCTTTGGTCTCCCATGCCCCACTAACCCACCTCTCTCTTCAAACCCCTTTTAATTCTAGGGAGGGTACAACCATGCTTCAAGGCACCCAGCCAGGCTCCCAAAATCAGACCCCTCCTTCATTCCTCAACTTTCCCAATCCAACAGAACCAAGGACTTGCAAATACTTGGGGAGGCAAAACAGCCAGTCCCCTTTCCATCAGTCCCCTCTTTTCTGTTCATAAATGGTAACTGTATTCAATGTCCTAATTCAAGGCCTGCTTACATCCACGTCATTCACTGGTAGCCCCGCCCCCCCAAAAAAACCCCATACATAAAAAGGCATCCTCCTAGAACATAAGTCTAAGTCTTTCTGATCCAAGTATCTCTAGGTCTTAGCAGTGGCTGGCACACAGTCGGCTCAAAATAAATTGGGTTTGGTAACAGGATACCTCCCAACTGAAAATGTGTCAACCTCCCAACGGCCTAGGCCCCTCCAACTCTCCACTGCGATTTGTAGACACACAAAGATATTCTCATCCCAACAGGTCTAGGGGTGATCCTCACTTCCCAAACACTTTTTAATTCTCCAAGTTTCCCCATCCCTAGCCTAGTGTGACTTTCTGACACCCCTACCCCCCACACACCTTAGGACCATCCATATCTCAAGGTGCCCCTGCCGCAAGAAGACAAAAACAAAGTGTGTGCATCCTGCACGGGACGGTTTCCACACCTCTAGAGCTGCAAC
>NW_020954588.1:30353249-30382538 GCF_900497805.2 Vombatus ursinus
CCTTCTGAACCCTACAGCCTTTCCTGGCTGGGCTAAGGTCTACCTGTGTGTCCCTACTCCACTGTTCTGGGCCTCAGTTTCCTCACCTGTAAAATCTTGGGCCTGGATGAGGTGACCCCTAAAGTCTCCCGTATTAGAATGCAAGCCCCATAACAGGGACTGCTTTTCCATCTGTACCTCCAGGGCTCCACAGTGTCTAACATTGAAGTTGCTTAATATAGTTATTGATTGGTTCATTACATATTCTGGTTTATCCTGTGAATTCTGATTAATAAACGGCTAATTTATGTGAATGTATACATACATTTCTCCTTCCTTAACCTCCCCAAGACTCAGTTTTCTCATCTTTAAAAAATAAAAAAAAGGGGCCGAAAACAGATGACCTCCAAGTTTTCTGCAACTCTAAATCTGTGATCTTGTAACCCTGAATCATGTCCCTTCTCTAAAACTCAGTTTCCTAATCGATTTTTTTAAAAATATCTCTTCCATATTAAGAAGAACATAAATGGAATTTGGATTTAACTTTTAAAGTAGACTGCCTTAATTGTAGCTCGAAACTTTAAACATGATAAAAAGCAGTCTGATGGCTTTATTGTCTCAAAGGAAAGCCCCTTGATCATTTGCTTCAACACTAGAAAATAAAAAGTTTCAACCTAAAAGAGGGGGAAAAAAAATCTACCATGAATTATCAATTATCATTGGAGGTCTAGTTATCACTATTGAAATTATATCACTTGTAAATAAATTCAGTTGTTAATTAAACACTGGGCCCTAGTAAATGAAGTGAGCTAAATTGCACTTAAAATTCCCCAAAGTTTTACTTGTCTATACTGAGAAACTGGAAAAATAACGGCAAGTAAGTAGACATTTGACAAGAGGCTGTACCCTAATGGGAAAAATGTAATACTGATGATAGAGATTTTCATTGTAAAAGATACTAAATCCTTTTGCAAACCCTTATCAACTTCCATTTTTAGAAACTGACAGGGCAGCTAGGTGGCCCAGTGGACAGAGCACCGCCCCTGAAGTCAGGAGGACCTGAGTTCAAATGCGACCTCAGACCAAACACTTGACACTAGCTGTGTGACCCTGGGCAAGTCACTTAACCCCAATTGCCTCCAAAAAAATAATAGGGGTTTGAGAGGAGAAGAGAATCTAATAACAGTGATGAAAAAAAAAAAGAGAACAATTGTAATACTTTTCAACATGCCCAGAAGAAAAGAAAAGGATGTTAGGTAAAAAGCACAGACAAGTAGGACGATTTTGAAAGCATTGTCTTCAGTTTTATTATATATTTTTTCCCCCAAAAAAGTAGAACTTCCAGGTCACATGATCAACAAGCTGGAGGGCTAGGCATTTTCTCTGATCCCCATGACTTCTCAAATCTTTCCAAAACAGAAATTATACACCAAAGGAAAAGCCGCTTCAGCTGTCATCATGGTCAAGGACAGAGTTGTCAAACTCTTAGACCACAGCTCCCCCGGAAAGTGAACCTGATTAAACTGTAATTAGGAAATGTTTAATAAAATACATAAAATAAAATACAAGATTGACAATGTTAATTTGAGGTTTTCTAAGTCAGTATGCTGCTTCAGGAATCCTTTCTATTTAAGTTTGATACTACTGATCTAAAACATCCAAAATCCAAAAGAAAGTTAAACACACACACACACACTCAGAACTCACTCAGCACCCCTTCCCCCACTGCCCACTATCTACCATCTGCAAGTCTGCAATAGTCAACCAAAGAACACGCTTGCAACTAAACCCAATTCCACCAATCAGTTCTCCTTCCCTCTTTCCAAGACCTTGGTGCTCCTGGCTGCAGATGTTTGCTGGGGCTGTGACAGACAGCCAATACCTTGAGAGAAGCATTCTATGATGCAAAAGATCTCTGAAAACCTCGGAGATCCAACCTACATAAGTCAACAATGGAACAACATTGTCGCAGTAACGTGAACCACCAGTGCCAGCTGAGACAACTGAGGAACAGAGAGAACAGGACAGAATAGCTGGACATGACACTTTGTGTGCAGGAGGGCTATGGGACACTTCTCCAAACTTGTAAGAACCCAGCATCTGACTGGGGACAGTCCTTTCCCCTCAAAAGTCACCTGGGACAAAAACCTAGGCTAGTGAACCATGAATTGCCCAGCATGGGAGGAAACTGAGATGCTCGGAGATTCAGCCCCCATCATCAGAGGGGACGGAATCAGGAAGTGAGCAATAGGGTAAAGGAGAGAAAGTAAACAGACTGAAATTACTAAAGATCCCAAGAAGAAAAAACTCAAAGATAAATCAATAGGGAAAACATTAGCAGTAGAAGGAAATGTGGTTTCCAGACCTAGTAAATGAATTCAAGTGTTTTTGAATAAGTATTACAAAAAAAAGAGAACCTATCTAACACTTGACGAGACAGAGGACCTATGGCGTTTAAGGAGAACTTGGAACCACAGCCCACAGTTCCTGGGTGGTTTAAAAGAGAATTACGAGGGGCAGCTGGGTGGTGTAATAGATAGAGCATCGGCCCTGGAGTCAGGAGGACCTGAGTTGAAATTTGGCCTCAGACACTTGACGCTTACTAGCTGTGTAATCCTAAGCAAGTCACTTAACCCTATTGCCTAGCAATAAAATAAAATAAAATAAAGAGAATTATGAGAGCAGAACTTATGGCCTGCATAGTAAAAATAATGGGCAGATTAGAAAAATGGATATCTGCCTCCAATAGCTAACCTCACCAAAGAAGCAAAAGAAAGAACAACAGATTGGAAATGCAAATGCACAGATGTAAAAGACAGTCTAGGAAAAAAGAAACAAGAAGCAATAACATGAAAAGAAAAATATGTTCATTATCCAAACAAGACATACTAATTTGAAAGACAGGATGCATAAAGAACAACCTAAGGACTATGGGTCTCCCAGAAAAACATGATAAGACAAAAGACTTGAACCCCATAATGCAAGAGATAATACAAAAGGGCTGCCCAGAACTTATGAATGCAGAAAATTAAATACCAGTTGAAAGAATTCATAGATCACCTCTAGGAAAAGGAAAAAAAAAAACCCAAGTTTGCAAACTCCAAGACATATAGTTGCTAAATTTAGTAATTCAATTCAGAAACAAGAAGTTCTGCCAGAGATCAGGAGACTTTCAAATACAAAGGAAAGCTGATTCGAATAATACAAGACTATGCTACAACCACCAGAAAATACTGGAGAGAAAGGAATGTTTTCCAAAGAGCAATGGAGGTTAGGATACAGCCCAGGGTGACTTACCCTAAAAATCTAAGTTTAACTGTAAGTGAAAAAAGATGAACTTCAATAATAAATAGGCATTCAAAACATTCTTGGGGGAGGGGGGAACCAGAACAGAAGAGATTATTTGCTTCATGAAAACTCCAAATAACAGAAATGCATGAAGGGTGGACAAATGTAGCAGACAGGACAGTAATGCAACAAAATGAGAGCCAAGAGACTTATTTCTAAATGTACACAAGGAGACTGGGATGAAGGTCAAGTAGAGGTAACAGTGGAGAAGCTGGCCTGCAATATTATGAACAGAACCTAGCAACACCTGTCTATGGGTGAATCAGTGTTTTTGTGGAACTATGTTACAAAATGGAAGAGTGAAGGAAAGGGGGAAGGGAGCAAAGAGACAGAAGGAAGTGTGTGATGTGTTTGGTCAAATTGAGGGGTAGCAATGAGAGGAAGGTGACCCCTGTGCAAGTCGTTCTCTCTGTCTGCCTGTCTCTGTTTCTCTCTCCCCTCCCCCCTCCCTGCCCCGTTTCTGTCTCTCTACCTCTCTGTTTCTATCTCTCTGTTTCTGTCTCTCTCTTTCTCTCTCAGAGCCTGTAGCAGAGTGGGTGAGGAGGAGAGGAAAGCTGAAGAGGGAAGGAAGGAGGAAGGCTTCCATTTGGCAGTCGGAGGGGTTTCCACTGATGAATGCTCCAGTGGGTGGAGAGAGGTGTTCTGTGAAGGGAAATCTGGACCTTGCACTCACTGTGGTCTGAACAATTCGGTGCTTGAAAAGTCTATTCATTCTAGAATGGTGCAGGGTGGGATTGGCACTCCTGGGGCCAACTGGCACCTCGAGACTGGTAAGGACCTGGAGATGGGAGAGCATGGACCCAGAGCGGAGAGGAGGTTTTGAGGCCAAAGGGGGAAAGAAGGTAATCAGGGTCTGGGTATAGGTCAGTGATGGGATGAATAATCAGGGACGTGGGGGGGGGGCGGGGCGGGGGCAGTCCTAGCGTGGGACTGCGTCCTCTTTATCACTTGCAGGAATTAGCATTGTTTTGGGATCGAGGCACAATAAATGGGAAGATCCACAGGACAAGCTCTAGAAGTCAGTGGCGGAAAGTGCCTAGTGCGCAGAACCCTTGTAAGCAACAAAAGTTCCATGAAGCCATTGGTGAACAAGAAAAGAAAAAAAACAAAACAAAACAAAAAACAACTTTTCATTAAGGGCCTGGGTGTCCCGTGTGTGGGTATACCTTATAGAAGGGAGAACAAATCTTTTTATTCCCAGGCCCACATCGCCGTTCCCTCCCGTTTCCCCATTGGCTGGGTAATGCAGGGTTTACAGCCTATCCGGAATGCCTAATTTCCACACGTGAGTCTCTGCCCCTAATTACATCTACTCCCCGCATTTCCTTGTCCACAGCCTGCAGCTGTCAATACCCCAGCAACCGCTCATCAAGGGGTTTTGGGGACTTATTCACACCCTGATGAGTGATATGCAGAAGCAGCATTCCCAACCACATTTTCCACACCCTGAACGGAGACCTCAGAAGCTTTGATTCTAAGAGGAATATAAAGGAGAAAGAAAGATTAAATAAGTATAGGAGTCATGAACCAGAGAATTAAGGGCTACAGAGCCCTTAAAAAGTGAAAGAAATCTTCTGTGGAAAGAGGTGCCAAAAATGAAATTGTAAAAAATGAGTCAACAGGACTAGTTGAAGGAGAGGAGAAGAAGGGGAAATCTATTTGACTGAAGGTTGGGGGAAGGAGAGGAAAGAATGTGAAAAACAGGTAAAAGCAGGAAAGAAGAAGGAGTAAATAAGGAAAACTCCAAAAGGAAAGGGGTAACAAAAGGGAGGAATGATCAGGGGTGAGAAGAGAGTCAATGGGGAGACTGCTACCCTAAAAAAGATTAAGCGGAAGTAACTGAAGAAACCCAATACTGTGGTTACAGCAGAAAGGGGAAACTATAACTTGAAAAAAAAAAGGTATTAGAGGAAATGATTAACCAATTCTCATAACTTTAAATCTGAGTAATCCAATAAAATGAAATAATCCAACAAAAAGGAAAAGTGACAGGTTGAATTAAACAAACCCAAAAATTTACAATCTGTTGCTTACAAGAAACACATTAATAACCAGTTATACCCAAATAAAACTGAGGGGATGGGAAAAATGTACTAAGTATCAAATTAATTTAAAAAAGCAGGAGTTGCATTCATGCCATCTGATAAAGCAAAAATCAACATTCAGAAGTTAAAAAGGAACAAATAAGGGAACCACATTATAGTAGCAGGAACCATAGACGATAAACCAATATCAATACTAAACTTATATATTCCAAATGGCTTAGCAACCAAATGTATAAGAGAAACATTAACTGAGCTACAAGAAGACATAGACAGTAACCCCGTGGTGACATGGACTTCAATGATGGCCCTCTCTCGGTTTTGGAGAAGTCTAACAGAAAGAAAAACAAAAGGGAAAATATGGAACTGAACAAATTGCTGGAGAAACTAGACTTAAACAACATGGCATTTTCTAAACCAGACTGCAAAAGAATATATGCATTTCTCTGTACCAAATGGAACTTTTACAAAAACTGAAGGCACAGAGGTATTGCAACAACTATGAAAAAATGATCAATACATCCTTTGCAGGCATAAAGCATTAAATATAGCAATTGGTTCAGGGACCACAGATGAAAGAGATGCAAATAGAAACTTAGCAATGAAATCCTAAGTAAATGGGTGCAAGAACACATCATAGACACCATTAAAATTATGTGAAAGAAAAAGACAACAATGAAACAACATAATAAAATTTGGGGGATGGAGGTAAGACAATCTAAAGACGGGAAATTATATCCCTACAAATAAATATTAACTGAATAGAAAAAAATTAATGAACTGAATATGCATTTAAAATTTTTAAATAACAAATAAAACTTACCTAAAATAAGTACAAAAGAGGACATATTAAAAATAGAGGAGAAATAAATTAGAAACAAAAAATAGAATAATAAATAAAATAAAAAGATGGCTCTTTGAGAAGATTAATAAAATTGATTAACCTGTAGCTAATATGATTAAAAAAAGAAAGCAGAAAATCAAATAAGTAAAATCACAAATGAGCGAGTTGAAATCACAAAAAAACTAGAAAAAATAAAAAGAAAAATTACAATACTTTTATAAACAGTTATATGCTAGCAAAATTGAGGACACAAAAGAAACAGAGGAATACCTTCACAAATATAAAATATGTATAGGAGAAGACCACATCGAGATTTTAATGAACCCAACATTAGTAAAGGAAATAAATTTTGCTATAAAGGAATTGCAAAGGAAAAAAAAACTCCTGGTACTGATAGATTCACAGGAGAATTCTATCAAACTTTTAAAGAACAATAGTACCTGTACTTCACAAACAGTTCTCAAAAAATTAAAAAGTGTCCTACCAGAATCCTTTTATGAGACAAATATAGTCCTGATATCTAAACTAGGGAAAGATGAAACAGAAAGAAAAGTATAGGTCAACATCATTAATGAATATTGTTTCAAAAAAATGTTTAATTTTGTCAAATAGATTATAGCAATTTATCCAAGAAATCATTCATATGACCAAGTAGAATGACCACAGATGCAATCATGATTCAACATTAGAAAAACCAATCACTATAATTAATCATATTAAAAGCCAAAATATCCAAAGTTATATGGTTATTGCAATAGATATAGAAAAAGCCTTTGACGAAGTACAGCATTCTTTTCTCCTTTTTTTAATGTCATAAAAGCATTTATATAAAACAAAAAATAAGAATCATATCCAAGAGGGATACACTAAAACCTTTCCTAATAAATGTGAGAGTGAAGCAAGGACGCCCACTCTCCTCACTGTTATTTGATATAGTTCTGGAAATGCTAGCAATAGCAATAAGACAAAAGAAAGAAATTAAAGGCATAAAGAAGAGATAAAACTATTCCTATTTCATGATGAGATGATGGCATACTTGCAAAGTCCTATGGTCCTATGGAATCAGCAAAGATACTAGAAATTGAGACAATAGCTTCAACAAAGTTGTAGGCTACAAAATTAATCCTCAAAAAATCAATAACATTTTTATGTAATAATAATAATAATAATAAAATCCGAGAATTGATAATAGAAAAGGAAATCATTCCAAATAATTTTAAAATGCAGAAAATATGTGGGAATTGACCTACCAAAACATACAAAAGACTTGTATAGATTCAATTACAATGTGCTCCTAAAAAAATAGGAACTTAAATAGCTGGAGAAATATTTAGTGCTCATGGCTAGGCCATGCCAGCATAATAAAAATTATAATACTATCAAAATTTATTCTTTTTATTACTATACCAATCAAGCCATCAAAGGGATACTTTATAGAACTTGATAAAATAATAACAAAATTCATTTGGAAAAACAAAAGATCTAGAATATTAAGGGAAATGATAAAGGGAGAATAGCATTTCCAGACCTCACTATATATATTATATATTAATACATATTATATATCAATCTAGTAATGGTTTAAAAAGAGAGTAGATCAGTGGAACAGAGTAGAGAAAGGAGAATCAGAAGCATTAGAACCAAACTCAGTGTTTGATACCATGGAAAACATAGATTACCTAATGAAAAAAAACTTATTTGATTAAAAAAAAACTGCTGGGAAAACCAGAAAGCAGTCTTGCAGAAAGTAGGCTCAGACCAATAATTTACACCATATTTCACAATACATTCTAAATGGATAAGTGACAATATTAAAGATCATGCTAGAAAAAATAGAAGAGAAACATCAAACAACTTTCGTAGCTATGGATAGGAGATATATTCTTAACCAAACAATTACAAAAGATAAACTTTGATTACATGAAGATAAAAAACTCTGTACCGACAAAGTTAATGCACCTAGTTTAAGAAGGAAAGTGGTCAAATGAGAAAAAATTGTTTAATCAAATTTCTCTGATAAAGATTTGGTATCTAAGATATATAAACAATATATGTATGTGTATTCACATACGTATATTGGTATATATGTATATTTGTATACATATTTAGCATGATGATTTCATTTAACATAAGTATTTCGATTTGTATATATGTATATTCATACGTAAAATATATTTATTACCAATAACTATTCCCTAATATATAAGTGGTCACAAGGTATGAATATTTTGAAAAGAAGAATTTGAAAGTATTCACAACCACATTAAATGTTCCTAATCATTAATAACAAGAGAAATGCGCATCATAACAACCTTGAGGTTTCACCTTGTACTCTGCAAATTGGCAAATACAGCTAAAAATGACAGTAGTCAATGTTGGAAGGTTTTGGAATGATAGGGACATTGATACATTGTTGGTGGGGTGATTGAAAGTTATGCTGACTCAGTGATCAATTGTTCCCAGACCTGCTTGTCGATCAGTGTTGAGAGGGAGACAGGACCCAGTCCCCACATATCTGCATGTAGTCAAGTCACCCCCTACCTGTATGTACCTGGAAATTGTCACGTACTTGTTATCTTGGGGAGGAACTGAGATGTAGAGGTTCAATTCCTTTTACTGATGTGGCCCTATATGAATTGTCTTTATCTCATTATGAAAGTTACCAATAAAAGCTGGTGCCACCTTGAAGCCATCCCTGATCTCCAGTGATCAGCCCGTCATGTGTTGCTACCTTGACGTGCTTATAATGAACTCCTTTTCATTCTCTTTGTCCTGAGTTTTTCCTCAGTTCATCAGAGTAAAAGCCCAAAGAATTTTCCTTTCAACAGAGCTGTGAAATGTTGCAACAATTTTGGAAAACAATTTGGAATTATGAAAATAAAGTGACTAAAATGTCCTTACCCTTTGAACCAGAGACTTCATTACCGGACTTATACCCTAAGGAAATCAGCCATCAATAAGAAAGTCCCCCTATACACCAAAATATTTACAGCAACACTTTTTATGACGGCTAAGAATTGGAAATAAAGTAGAAGCCCATCTCTTGGGGAATGGCTAAACAAATTGTGGTACATGAACGTAACGGATTATCATCGTACTGTAGGGAATGATATGTATGAAATATACATAGAATTGTGGTAACATCTATATGAAGTAATGCGGAGTGAAGTTAAGCGGGGTCAAGAAAACAATATACAAAATGACTACACCAATGTGGATGGAAAGAACAGCCACATACAAAAGAAAATCTAAAGTGAATGCAACAAACTGATAAAGATCAAGCTGGAGAGGACATACCCGATTATCCCCTTTGTGAAGGTGGCAGGTCCCCTGGTGTTATGGAAATAGGGAAGATATTTTCAGAATTTTTTCAATGTATCCATCAGATGTGCTGATTATTTTTTTCCTCTTTGAAAAATACTATTTGTTACGTAGGATGGCCCTCTGGAAAGAGGAGAGGAAAGTATACTGAGGATAATTATGATGATGAAAAAACAAGACCAAGAAAAATTTATTTTAAAAAAAGACACCTTACCAAGTTTAAAAAAAAAAGCAACTAGAATAATATGAAGACACACATATTAGAAACCACTCTATTTTTTGTTGTACAGTGGCTATAGTGACTCTTTTTTATGCTTAAATTCAGAATAAAAAATAATTAAAGTATAATAGGGGCCTGGGGCTTCTAGTACCTTTGAGAGTATCTCTACCCTTGGAAAAGCCGAGGAATGTAAGAAATGTATTTGCCTTGGAAAGACAGTGGAGGGTCAGCTAGGTGGCGCAGTGGATAGAGAGCTCTGGTCCTGGAGTCAGGAGGACCTGAGTTCAAACGTGATCTCAGACACTTGACACTTACTAGCTTGCCACCCTGGGCAAGTCACTTAACCCTGATTGCCTTGCCAAAAAAAAAAAGTGGAATATTTGCAGACCTTCTGTAATCAGTTCTGGGCAGCCAACAAGGTGGTGAATAGGAGACTTTGGCTGGCTATGAAGCATTCGCAAGACCTCAGGTGGCTTCTCCATCCCTCAGGCTCTAGTTCTTTTAATTGTTCCGGCTCTTTCTTTCCTCGAGTGAGAAACCATGCTGAGTCCAATTAGCCCAGAATCCCTGGCTTTGTACTCATTCTTTCCCTTTCCAGGTGAAGGAGGTTCAGCTGGAGGCCAGGAGGGTGAGCAGAGAGAATTCAGGAGTTATATTCCAGCCCAGGTTTGGTAGTCAGTCCGGCAATGATGCCCGAGAAACAAGGGGCTTTCTGGACCCAGACCATCTGTAGCAGAGACTAGGACTCCTCTGGCAGTCAAACCACATCTGGAAATGAATTTGGTAGGACCAAGGCTGTGGAGGAACTGAGCTAAATTTGAAGCCTATTCCCCAGAGACCCCAGGTGGTGGTGAGGAAGACAGACTACCCTGAAGGGTTTAGGTGAAATGTTTGCTGTCTTACTATTTTCTTTCTAGATTCTTGCTATATCTTCAAAGTAAATATTCTTTTGTCAATGCAAAGTGATACTAAGTGGCTAAGTTTAACTAGCATCAGTCAGTTAATAAACATTTATTAAGCACCTACTGTGTGCCTGGCACTCTGCTAAGAAAGGATACAAAAATTTCCCAGCAGTTTAGGGAAATACTATCTTCAAAACATAGCTCCAGTGTCGGGTATCAAGGTAGTGTTCCCGAAAAGAGCCAAGTACAGTCAAAAGAAGTCCGGACTCCAAGAAGGGCCTCAGATCAGGGAACATCAGGGCCTGTTCCTATCACCTAGATTTCCATCCAACTAGCTTTTCTGGAGTTGCTTACCTACACCTTACTCTCTTTTGCCCCAAATATACACACTTTAGGTTTCTTTCTAGGAGGCACAGTAGATAGACTGCCAGACCTGGAGTTAGGAAGATTCATCTTCCTGTGTTCAAATCTGGCCTCAGACACTTACTAGCATTATGACCCTGGGCAAGTCACTTAACCGCATTTGCCTCAGTTTCCTTATCTGACAAATGAGCTGGAGAAAAAAATGGCAAACCACTCCAGTATCTTTGCCAAGAAAACCCCAAATGAGGTCACAAAGAGTAGCATATAACTGAAACGACTGAACAACAGGGCCCCCACTCCTCTCACAATAAATGTACCCATTCTAGAACAATTTCCTAACAGCTGTTCTAGGAGTGACAACCCCACCTCTCCCCCGCTTTCTAGTCTTTATACACTTTACTCTTTTCTATGGGCTACTCAATCCAATAACCCTGACCTTCTCAATGTTTCTCAGACCCAACACTCAGTCTTGTGACCCTGAGCCTTTTGACTAGCTATTTCTCACACAACCTAGAAAGCTCTCCCTCTTTATAACTGCTACCTCTTGCCTTACTCCAAAAATCAATTCCTATCTCAATTTTCCCCTCCCTCCACCTTACCGGTTCCTTCCCCCTGGAATTACCTCCTTATTTACTAATATATCCCTAATCATTTGCATGTGGTCTCCTTCCTTAAAATGTGAACTTGAGGGCAGGGACTGAGTTTTTGTTTTTCTAGGTATCAGCAGCGCTTAGCACTGTGCTTGACACTTAGTAATACCTTAATAAATACTTGTAGACTGACCCCAGTTTTCACATATTTCCCCATTCTCCCATACGTACACTTCCTTCCAAGGTGAGTTTCTAAATTTCCAACCGTAGAAACAATCCTACTTCATTTCTTCCCTTCCTTTCCCCAGATAACTCAGCTCTTTTCAATTTCTCTACTAGTCCAGTCATCGACCTTCCAGTCACTTAGGTCCATAATCTTTCTGTCACCTCCAACTCCTCCCATTCCTGAACTCCCCATATCCAGTCAATTAATAGTCTTGAATATTCTATTTCAGCTTCTCTCCAATCCCTTTGGATATTCACATTACCACCTCTCTAGTGCCTGCCCTGGTCACCACTTAACAACATTATTTTAATATCTTTCACTCCCTCTAATTAATCCTTCCCATAACTACCAGGGATTTTGTTAAGCCACAAGTCTGACGATGTCACAGTCTTTTCAATAAGCCCTGGTGGCTACTTAGCATCGTTAGGATCAAATAGATTCCTTGGACTCAGCTAGGGGGCACAATGGATGGAGTGCTGGGCATGGAGTCAGGGAGACCCACGTTTTAATCTGACCTCAGATACTTACTAGCTGTGGAACGCTTCACAAGACAATTCACCTCAGTTTGCCTCAGTTTCCTTAACTGTAAAAATGGAAATCTATCACTCAGAAAGTTGTGAAGAGTATTGGTAAAGTGCTTAGTAGAGTGCCTGGCACATGCTGGATAAATGCCTACTCCTTCGCCCCCGTTTGGTATTTATTGCTCTTGACTGGCGCCAACCTACCTTTCCAGGCTAATTATATGTTACTGCCTTATACACACTCCTTGCTTCAGCCAAACTGGCCTTTGTGCTGTTTCCCCTGCATGTCCTTCCATCCCAGTCTAAGTTATACAGGCTGGCAAAAGCCCTCTCTCCTCACCTCAGACTCTTGGATCCCCTAGTTTCATAACATTTTTAAAAACACGCAGAAGAGAACAGAAGGAATTTTTGGTTCAGTTATGAATTAGAACAACCATTTTGGAAAGCAATTCACAATTATGCAAATATGATGCCTAAAATATCCATATCCCAGAGGTTCTACTTGTAGGCATAGATTACAAGGTAGTCATTGAGTTAAAACAACAAACAAACAACAAAGCAGTCTCGATAGACCCCAAAACAGCAGAATTTTTGGTGGTAACAAAAAACTGAAAACAAAGCAGATGCCCATGGAAGGAGGGATGGTTAAGCAAATTGTGGTACATGAATGTAATGGAAGAAACAAATGACATGAAGACTACCGAGAAGTATGGAAAGACTTATGTGAACTGATGGAAAGTGAAATAATCAGAGCCAAGAACACAGTATACACAATGACTGCAACAATCGAATTGACAAGAACTACCACAAAGTAATTGACAATGAATGTTGCAGAATGTTAGAGAAGGTTGATGCAAACGAGATTGAGAAGACACCTACCTCTGTTCCTTTGCAATAGGAAGAGGGTGCTGCAAATGTGGAACATCACTTATACTGTTAGAAATTTTCAGTGTACCGACTGGTTTGACTGATTTTTTTCTTCTTTTAAAACAAATTCTTTGTTTATGGGATAGCTCTCTGGGAGACAGCATTAAGGGGAGGAATGAGGGAATTTAGGCAATGCAAAAACAAAAGATATCAATAAAAATTACTCTAAATGAGTATTTGGGACTTAAGTTCCAATGCATTAAAGTTCCATAAATAGAATAAGAAAGTCACTTGTAGAATGTCATAAATTTCTACATATTTTAAAAGCAAGAAGTACGAAACAGATTCATGGTTTCATATAAGTAATATAGTATTCTGCTGTGTGTGTATGGATATACTCATTTTTGGTGTTTAAATTAAGAATGGAAAAAGCTTCCTATTTTCAAAAACCTTCAGTTTCCTCCAAAGCTTAACTCAAATTACAACTTAAACAAGCAACTTTTTCAAGATTCTAGTTGCCCCAAATGCTGCCTCTCCGTAATTACCTGGTTTTTGCTCTTTATAAGCTTATATATCTACAGATTGGCTACTTGAAAGTAATCTCAAGGGCAGAGAGGACTTCTTCATCTTTATATTACAATGCTTACAAGAATATGGATTTTAAAGTCTGGGAACCTGAAAGTAATCTCAAAGGCAGAGAGGGCTTCTTCTTCTTTATATTCCAATGCTTACAAGAATGTGGATTTTAGAGTCTGGAAACCTGGGTTAAAATTCCTTTAAGCTACTGTCACATCTAACATTGACTCCTCAGTCAGTAAGCATTTATTAAACACCTACTATGTGCCTGGCACTGATGAGGTTTAGAGGTTTAGGGGTGCTGGACCCCAAAATCACAACGCACGGGTCCTGCCCAAAAAAATTCAATCCAAGTCTTCTTTCAGCCAAAGACAAGATTTATTAAAGATCCACCCTATTAGCCAGACTCTTAAGGTTTCTGAGCACCTGTGAGCTATTGGCTAGATTGTAAAAAAAATGGAGCAGTGGCTAGATTACAAGAATCTGAGCACCTTAATGGAGACAAGACGGACCTTATATACAGAAAGACTGTGGGAGGGATCAGATGGGAATGATTGGAATGGGGTCTAGATAGGGTCAAGGGTGGGGAGTAGCCAGGGGCCATAGGGAAGTAAGACAATGGAGAGTAACAGAATTGGGGGATTGGGTTTAGGTGATACCAAAAGGCCAGTTGGAACCTCAGGTGGAACACCAGAGATTTGGCTATGTGGGAAGGTCCAGGGTTTTTCCTTTTGGGGTCCAGATTCCATCCTCATCAGTACCCTGTTAAACACTGGGAATATGAAGAAAGATATGCAAGGATTGTCAGTTTCTGCTCTCCAGGAGCATAAGACAACATACAAATAACCACATACAAACAGGTTATGTACAAGAATAAACTGGAAATAATCAACAGAGGGTAGGCACTAGAATTGAGTTATATGGAAAAGGTTCCTGTAGAAGGTGGAGTTTTAGTGAGGAATTGAAGGAATCAGAGAAGCCAAGAGATGGAGATGAGGCAAGAGAGTGTTCCATTCATGGGAGACAGCCAGTGAAAATGCCTACATTGGGAGTTAAAGGAACAACAAAAATGCCAAAGTCAGTGGATCCCAGGTACATGGTGGGGTAGCGGTGGGCATAGGGGTGGAGATGATGGGGGACAAGCTCTGGAAACACCCCCACTTTGAACCTACCTTGAATTTTCCCACTTGATCAAATAAGTCTCTAGTGTTCTCCAGCGTTTGCCTGAGGCTAAAAGCCTCTCCTATGGCCAGTTCTCAGTTACCCTTAACCTAGCCCAGCCCTTCATTGTTTGTTACTTCCCCATCACCTCTGGCTACTTCCCACCAAGCATCCTATCTAGATCCCTTCTCCCAGACCCCTCCTCCAGTCACCCCAAATGACTTGGCCACTCCTAGATCCCTCCCACAGTCTTTCTATATATAAGATCCATCTTGTCTCCATTAAGGAGCTCAGATTTTTAAAATCTGGCCAATGGCTCAGATTCAATCTAGCCCATTTGATACAAGCATCACAAATGTTCAGATTCCTTAAGAGTCTGGCCAATATGGTGGATCTTTAAAAAACCTTGTCTTTGACTGAAAGAAGGCTTGGATCAAATTCTTTCAGGCAGGACCTGCATGTCGCTTTTTGGGGTCCCAGCACCCCTAAACCTCAACAGAAGGAAGGGTGACATGGTCAGATCTGTTCTTTAGAAAGATCACTGACATCTGAACGGAGGATGTGGATGGAGTGGGGGAGATTGGAGGCAGGCAGACCCACCAGCAGGCTATTGCAGTAATCAAGGCATGAGATGATGAAGACCTTCACTGGAGTGGTGTAAGTGTCATAGCAGGGAAACTGACTTATGGGAGAGATGATGCAAAGGCAAAATCGATAGGCCTTAGCAACATTGGTGCTATGGGGGATGAGAGAGAATGAGGAGTGGGGATGACATCTAACTTGTGAGTGATAGTCTCACATACCTGTTTAAACCTTTAACAGTAAGGTATTCATCAGGAATTAATGTACAGTCTCTATCCATCCTGGAAATGGGAGACCAACAATTACAAAATATAGTTTCTTTGCTTGCCAGTGGCACATCTTCTCTGGGTGGAGAAGAGGTTAACAGTACAATGACCCTGTTCTGCCTCAAGCTCTCAAGAAGCAAGTTAATTTAGGGTGGGATATGTGAACAAACTCAGCCAGCATGGAAGATCGTGGCTTTCAGCAGCTGGTGCCATAGTGCAGAGTGCCAGTTCTGGAGTCAGGAAGATTCATCTTCTTGAGTTCAAATCTGGCCTCAGACACTTACTAGCTGTGTGACCCTGTGCAAGTCACTTAACCCTGTTTGCCTCAGTTTCCTCATCTGTAAAATGAGCTGGAGAAGAAAATGGCAAACTGCTCCAGTATCTTTGCCAAGAAAACTCTAAGGGGGCTGCTAGGTGGCGTAATGGATAGAGCACCGGCCCTGGAGTCAGGAGGACCTGAGTTCAAATTTGGCCCCAGACCTATGACACTTACTAGCTGTGTGACCCTGGGCAAGTCACTCAACCCCGACCACCTCACCAAAAAGCAAAAAAACCAAACTCTAAATGGATTCAAGTAGAGTTGTACTAGACAGAACCACAGAGTTCTTTTTGTTTGGCTAATTATATCTGAAAAGAGACAAATTAAGTCAGAATTGTTTTGCCAGAAGGAGTAAAAAAGATCTCTGCTAAGGAGTCAGTCCAGGTCTTTCTTCTAAATTGTGGGCTATACCCCAGATGGCTTCGGTTTGTCCTGAAAAAATCCTCTGGACTAGGCTTCAGGTAGCCTAAAAAAACCACAGATGCAAAAGATTGTTCGTGACCTGAATTTCCATTTAACTTCTCTCTCTGTCTCTGCTTCTGTGTCTGTCTCTGTGTCTCTTTCTTTCATGGGAAATGTGTTGACTTTCATTCCAGGAGGGCTGTCCCAGTTCTTTGAGAACTGGAAAGGTTTTTTCACTTGGGGAGTAGGGGGTTTGGCAGACAACTGTCAGTATTTCCAACTTCTCCAGGCAGCACCCTTTACCAGATGCAAATGGAATCTTTGACAGACCAAACTGTTGTATAAACTTTTTAACACCTTAAACTGTCTTGGGGTCAACGTGGGGGTGAGGGGTGAGGAAGGAAGAAGAAGGACTTAAATCTTTACAGACCCAAGTCTCTTCTAAGTACAAACCCCCCTCTCCAAAATAAATTAGCACAATTTTCTTATGAATTTTAAAGCTTTGCAAAACTTTGCTTTTAAATGATCAGAACTGAAGTTTCAAGGTTTACAAAAATGGGTTTGGTTTTTTTTGGGACAGTAAACATTTCCAACCTAATTTCTTAAAAAAGTGCAAATACATTTTCTATCCTAATTCCTTTTTGCTGACTTTGTTTCTAAATTACCTAGGCCAAGGGTGGGGAACCTTGAGGCCTCAAGGATTTGATCTGTGAAGTTTGGATTCAGTCAAAGGGCCACACTTGACTTGACATGACTTGACTTGACTTGACTTGACTTGGCTAGAGGTCCACAGGTGACCTCGAGGTTGCAGGTTCCCCACCCCTGAGTCCTAGGCAATTAAATTCTGCCAAATCCTTAAGAAGCTTTCTGTGGTTAGGCAAACCAAACTAATAATTAGATGTTCCCTTTTTCCAGATTGTTTTATTCACCTTTCCATCTTTGTTCAAGGCCATTTAAACAATAGAAAACAGAATAAATAATGCCTTCCTCTGATATTTAACTTCAGATTTTAAAGTACAAAATCAATTTTTTTTTCTCTCTCCATTCACTGGAGGAAAAACTTTTAAACAGGCTTCATTTCTTTTCTCTCCTCAAATCCCTACTTAAATGCCTCAGTGTTTTCAGTCGATGTATTAAACAAATAAATGATTTTGGAGGGCAAAGTACCTTGAGTAGCTTAACTTTCTAGAATTCAGTATTTTTTTTTATTGTCCTCTGATGAACAGACTGTTTATTGATTGGTTGATGGGATTGCAGCCGGATTAACATGACATCACCAGAGGTCGGCAGAGGCAAAGACGATTCTGTCTTGGCCTCAGGCAAATCGCTGGTCAAGTCCCATCAATCAGCAGAGTTAGTTGTCTGTTCCTCATCTATAATTCCCTTGGTATACTGAATAGATTGCTAATATAGAGGAAGGAAGAAAAGAGTCAAACACACTACCTGTACCATGTGTAGCTGTCACTTAACTTCTCCCACCTACGGTTTCCTCTTCCAGGTAAAATTTGGATGATGTCTCCAGATAATATATGGAAAGTGTTCTGAAAACCTTAAGGCATTTTATAAATGTCAGCTATTATGATAATACTGGAGGGAACATTCTTCTATTTTCTTAGATCCAAGCAAAAGGTCCAGGAGCCTTAGATTCAAACAAAGGTTTTATACTCCTACTAATTTTTACTCCTACTACTTAAAAAAACCAAAAACCTCATTTACATTCTCCTCAATCTTTGGGTGATTTGTTTTTAATGAACAGGAAAACAGTGTTAGCTAAGGGAAGCCATTGGAGGTTATAGGCTATGGAAGGTAGATTATTGGGTTTAAAGCTGGAAGGACTTTGGAGGTCTTCTCTGCTCTAGCCTCATTATTTGTGGATGAGGAGACGAACTTCCAGGGAAGTTAAAGGGTTAATCCAATATTACACAGGTTATAAATGGAAGAGCTGGGATTAGATCCTCAGACCTTTTGTCTTCAAACCCTGCCCTCTCCACTGCACCAAGTGCTTACTTAGCCCAATGCCTGACACATAGCAAGCGCTGCATACTTATTCTGTTCCTCCCTTTCCTCTGTTAACCTCCTGTGATACTGTGTTAAAGAGTATCTACCACCCCATCAACTGATTAATAACTATTTCACTACACTTACCAGGGAATGATCATATTAACCAATCAAAAAGGACATTTCCAGTGTAAAAGGCACAGTGTTGAGTAAATCCTGTGAGGGACAAACAGCATCTGAGAGAAACCTAATCTCAATGGAGGTAATAAAAATAGCTGTCATTGATATAAGGCTCTGAGGTTTGCAGAGCAAACAAATATTATCTCATTTAATCCTCACAACAACCTTGGGAGGTAGGTGCTTTTATTGTCCCCATTTTACATATGAGGAAACTGAGGCAGAAAGAGGTTAAGTAACTTGCCCAGGTTCACTTTTGATACTAAGTGTGTGAGGCTGGATTTGAATTCAGGTCTTGCTGAATCCAGGTCGAGGGTCTTCTCTACTGTAGCACCTAGATGCCCCTGAAAATTAAACAAGAGTAAGATGCACTCTGTCCTAAGTACTGAATGAATACCATAGACAGTAAGCTAAATCAATAAGCATTTGCCAGGCTCTTTCCCTTTAATGATTCAATGGCATCGGAGACTTTAAGGCTTAAGATATGTGTCTCCGTGTGTGTGATTGAATGTGGGGGTGAAGACCATCAATTTCTTATGAATCATTTATTAATCAGAATTCTTGGGAAACCAAAGAGTAGTAGGAGTGGAATCAATCAGCAATGAGGTATTTCTTAAGCAACTGCTATATGTCAGACAGTAGGAATCCTGTTCCTAATCCTAATGGATGTAATAGAGCCTAACTGGGTCTTTGCCGGACAACACTGGGAGAAGATAATCAGGTCACTCAGTCAGCTAGGGGTTCAGCCATCAGAAAGAGTTTCAGATTTCAGATGGAGCTATCTGAGTATGTGATCATGGATTTAATGCTGAAAAGCAACTCTTGGAGCCTTTGCACACCTCCTTGTGTAATGCCACTCTGCTTGCTAGGGTAAGAAGTCTTGGCCCTTGGCCCTGTGGAGATGGATGTCTCCCAAGCCATGCTAGAAAAGGAGGACTCCTTGCAAGTCTGCCTGAATCTTGAAGTTAGCATGCTTTGCAACGAGGTGCCTTGCATCCTTCCCATTGAAAACATATTTGATAATTCTGGCTGTAATCTCCTACGGGTCAATGAAGGATGGGGGTGGGAGTTCGGGGGCGGGGACAGGGTTCTGTTCCCAAATAGGCTGGGAAGGCAGCTGTACTATAAGGTAGGAAGGGCTGCTTCAGCCCTGGAGAAGGACAAGCTTTCTAGAAGTGACTCTGATCTTTATGTCCCATTGGACACATAATTCCAGGATTAGGACCATCCCAAGCTGTTCTTCACGCTGATTTTCAGCAAGGAAAACAAACAACCAAATAAAACAAAAACAAAACCTCAGAGGAGGCTGTCAGGCCCCTTACCTAAGTGCCATTCTCCGAGGGGGCCCCTCCCTTGGGGCTTGAGGTCTCCAACAAAACCCTGGCTGCCTGAGGGCTGGGAGGACACACTCTGGACACTTAGACTTCCTCATCTCAGGTAGCTTTGAGGAAAGTATACATCGGGCATCAATCCAAGTATCAAGTATCAGTGTCTGCTTTGTGGGAGGATGCAAAGACGAAAAAGAAACATTTGGAGCCTCCTAGGAGGTTATATTCCACAGGGGTGACTTGTACGCATACAACATAATTACAAAGTAATTGTTTCGACGGTGGAGGTATTAGAAGAGGGAAAGGCTGCGGCAGCTAGGTGGTGAAGTGGATAGAGCACCACCCAGCCTTGCAGTCAGGAGCACCTGAGTTCAAATGTGACCTCAGATACATAACACTCGCTAGCTGTGTGACTCTGGGCAAGTCACTTAACTCCACTTGCCTCACTTAAAAAAAGTGGTGTTAGAGCTGAGGTTTGGAGAAAATCATGAATTTGATGAGTCTGGTGAGAAAGAAAAGTGTTTAGGCATGGGGCTGAGGAGGGGCAATTTGGGGCAAGGTATTCCAAGATGGAATGGCCTGAATGGGGAGTGTCAAGGTCGCCTCAGCCAGCCCCAAACTGTGATTGAAACCATGAAATGTATAATAAGCTGGGAAAAGGTAGTTGGAGCCTCTTTGTCCAGCGTATTAGATGCAAAGAGGAGTTTGTAGTTGTTTTAAGAAGGCTTTAGGATTTGGGACGAAGATTCCTAGCTCAGAAGTCTGAGGACTTAAGTTCAGCCTCCTGGGGTCTCAGAAATATGGAATGGGATATAGAGAAATGCTAAGTGGGATAACAATGATATTTGGAAATCCATGGGATGGGTCCTTTAGGTCTTAACCCACTGCTTCCTGACTTCTTTTCTATTCATCTGGTTGGACGTGGTGGGGGAGGCATGCCTAGATAGAGTCCAGGCTCCCTTTAGGCAGGCTTTGTCACTGTCATGAATGCAGGTCATTGGAGCTGTGTTCCAAGGACAACTACCACTTGGACTTTCCTCTCTCTCTCAGTCAATGGGTTAAACGTATGGGCTTAAAACTTTAAAAGTGGGCATAAACTGTTTTAGTGTGTGAATTCTAGGAAGGGGCTAGGTATTGGTTACCTTTTTGCCTCCCTCACCTTGACATTAGGTTTAATAACCTTAAAGTAGCAGAATGTGTTGGTGCTAGATGCAAGGCAAGGAATGATGAAAGATCAGCCTCAGTTTCCTTATCTGCAAAATGGAGGAGTTGGATTTGGTGACCTCTAAATTCCCTTCCAGCTCTAGATCCTATGATATAGATTAGGGTAAGTGATATATAGCCATTGCAAAGCGTGTCTGAGAGCTAGTCCTATTTGAAAAGTACCCTTGCACAATAGGAAGTCTGGGGTGATGAGTACACATTCCTGTAAGTACAAGTAGTATGAACCTGTCCTCTTAAATTCAAATTTTGTCTTCTCAGAAGATAAAAGTTTACTCTTTCCTTCTATGGTATGAATTGTTGCTGCTGTTGTTGTTTTTTCATGGGTTACTTAGACCGGAGAGTAAGCTTTGGGAAAGAATTCTATGAAATCAAGGACATTTGTGTTTTATGTACAGCTATGCCAATGAAGAGTTTTAAATGGCAAGAAAAAAATCAGATCAAAAACATTGGACAACATTGATCCTAATTTAGGGAGCATGCCAGTCGAAAGCACAATCAGTAGAAATCTAATATTTTAATTTTCTTGGGCAGTCACATTCGATTCTGCTAAATGAGACGTCGTGGGTCTTGGGCCTGTTCAGAAATATCTCTAAAGACATCCAAAGGGTTCTTTAAGTAGCATCTTTTGCCACAAGGTGCATCCCAGCGAGAGTGTAGGGCTGGGTAGAGAGAGCATCTTTTCCGAGGAAAACGTGTTCTGTAGCTTTGGCTGGCAAAGGAACGCTAAGTATCCTTTTCGCCTAGTCTGGGCTCTAAGGGCCAGCTGGCAGCCAACGTTCAGCGCGAGGAGCGCTATAAGGAGGGCCAAGGACACTTCAGCTTTACAGTGGGACGGGCTTAGGAGCAGAGCGGGCTTGGCCTCTTCTCCCTCTGACTCTATCCATTCCAAGGTTGCGCTCGCTGTTTCTGTGGCTGACTTTCAGCGGGCAGAAGCCAGGGAAGGAGCAAAAGGAGCGAGAGAAAAACGCCAGCCGAGGCCAGGCGACCCCACTCGTGGCCCGTCTGCGCACTCCAGGGATGCCTCCCGCGGGACCTGCGCTCTCCCGCGGAGCCCCGGCTACTGACAAGCAGAGGCGGCCGGTCCCTGCGTGCGGGGGCGCCCAATGCGGCCGTCAAGAGTTCGGCTCTGTCAGCCTCAGGGTGCGCGGGGGACTGTGGGGCGAGCCCCAAGGCCGTGCGGGGGGGCGGGGGCACAGGGAGAGTATCCGTGATGGGCGTTCAGGAGGCTGGGCGTTCCCTCGAGTGGTGGGAGCTGCTCTCACGGCACCTCTCAGACACCCCAAGCAGAGGCAGACGCTGTCTCCCAAGCCCCAATCGCACCTGTGGAATCAAGCATGGGAAGGACGCGTGTTTCCGTTGATCATCTGGTTGTTGGGTTGCCCGTGGGGTCACATTCTAAGAGGTGGAAACTAATTTTATTTGTGCACCTGCTGCCTCTACGAACATTAGAGAGCTTTAGTTACTGGAGTTGGGGGTCCTTCTGATGACAAGCGTCATGAACTCAACTTCAGCATCTCTTGAGTATGTGGAGTGTGGGGGACATGGAGGGCGCTAAAGACCACCAAGAAGAGGTAGAACCCCACATCTGGAGGGTCAAGAAAATTCCAGGAGGATGTGGTCCTACTAGCTGGGGAGGGAATGAATGCGGAGAGAGGGGGAGAGGAGAAATGAGAAAGGGCACATGGGGAGCCATCTATCATTCAGGTGTCTGCTACTTTGAAGACTGGGGGGATCCAAATTTAAAAAAAAAAACATTTCCCTGCTCTCAAGAAGCTTGTTTTCAATTGGGGGAGGGGGTTCTGGGAGACCACAATAATAAACGTAGGTCTTTTTCTCTTGAGGAGGTGAAGGCATAAATAGCTATGGGGTTCGTGAGGGCTACAGTTGGTAAGTGGAGTCTGAGTTGAGCTTTGAAGGCGACTGAGGCGTCGAAGAATCTGAGGTGAGGGAAAGCTTTCCAGCCGTGGGGGCGCAGTCTGCCCAGGTATCCTGAGATGGAAGGACCTGCATGGAAAGGCCACTCGACCAGAACGTGTGGGGAAAATAGAGAATTTAATTGGAACGGTAGGTTGGAGCCAGTTTGGCAGGAGCATTAAATAAATGCCACCGGGAGAGAAGAGTGGTATGTGTGCATTTGATCTTAGAGATACTAAGCCTCCGCGGGAGAGCCGACAGGGGTGTGTGACGTGGTTAGACCCCGGCTTTTGTAAAGTACTGGCGGCTGTGTGAAGGCTGGATTGGAGAGGAGTGGAGGCTTTTGGCAATATAGGGTAGACCAGGGGTGATGAGAGTTGTCACGAGGGTGGCAGTTGTCTGAGTCCAGAGAAGGGGCTGAATTGGAGACAAGTTGAAGGACTTATAGAGACACTTTAGTAACAGGTTGTGCAAGTGGGATTTGAGAGAGTGAGGGGTTGAGAATGACACTGAGGTTGTTGAGTGAGCCCTGGTGTCTTGGTCAGAAATACGGAAGTTGTATGGAGAGGGCAGTGGGGAGAAGTGGCTGGAGGGGGTTGACCCGGAGAATGTAGGTGAGCATGAAGAGATGAGGCAGAAGTGCTTCTGTAACTGAAAAATTAGGAGTTCACCATAGTAGGCTGCATGTGTATGGTGGTGCAGGGTGTTTCGAGTGAGAGCGGTTGGTTCCAGAACAGGGTTCATGTATACAGAAGTCATGGAGAGCTGGAGTGGCCCTAAGCTATATATAATCTTGGGGCATCTGGGTGGGAACAGGGGGATTTAGGAAGATGTAGAGAAGAAAGGGCAACTCTCCAAAAACTTAATGGGTGGAACAATAGTGTGAATGGAAATCTGGGTGATTTGCCCTTGCAAAACTCTGCCTTGCTATTCTTGACATCCTTTTTCTTTTTTCCCCTTTAAATGGTATTTTATTTTCCCACTTACATATAAAGACAATTTTTAACATTCATTGTTTTATAAAATTTTGAGTTTCAAAATTTCTTTTCTCCCTCTCTCTCTCCCCTCCCTCCTCCCTAAGACAGTAAGCAATTTGACATACATATGCAATCATGTTAAACATTTCCATATTGGTCTTGTTGTGAAAGAAAACAGACCCCTCTGAAAACCCCACAGAAAATAAAGTGAAAATAGTATGTTTTGATATGCATTCAGATTACATCAATTCTTTCTCTGGATGTGGATAGCATTTTCCATCATGAGGCTTTTGGAATTGCCTGACATCCTTTTTCAAAAAAATCAATTTAATTTTATTTTCAAGTCTGCATTCTCTCCCTCCCATTTCCCTGTACACTGTTCTCTCCCTTTCCCTTATTGAGAAAACAAGAAAAACAAAATCATTACAGATTTGTATAGTCAAGCAAAACAAATTTCTGCATTGGCTGCTCTAGAATCCGGAGGTGGTTAGCATGCTTCATCATGCATCATCTGGATTTGCGGTGGGTCATTGTGTTGATTAGAATTTCCAAGTCTTTCGAAGTTGTTTGTCTTTTTACAATATTGTTGAAATTGTTTTGTAGTATTGTCTGCCTGGTTCTACTCACTTCTCTTTTCATTAATTCACACAAGTTTTCTCAGGTTTCTCTGAAACTCTCCCCTTCATTATTTCATATTTATATACCATAACTTGTTCAGCCATTCTTCAGTTGATAACCCCCCCCCCCCAATTTCCAACTCTTGCCATCATAAAAAAGCTATTTTAAATATTTTTATACACATGGGTCCTTTTTGTCTTTCATTTCTTTGGAATGTTGACTTAGTATTGATATTGCTGGGTCAAAGTGTATGCACAATATAATTGCTTTTTAGATGTAGTTCCAAATTGCTTTCCAGAATGTCAGAACCAGTTCATATTTCCACCAGCAGTGTATTAATTTACCTGTTTTCCCACATTCCCTCCAGGAATTTTCATTTTCCTCTTTTTTGGTCAATTTTTCCAATCTGATGGATGTGAGAAGGTTTAACTTCTCACAATTTATTGAGTGAGCTCTGCATTCCTGGTAAAAAGCCTGGTCATTGTGTATAATCTTTATTACATATTGCTGCAGTCTCATTGCTAATATTTTCCTTAAAATTTTTTGTATCAATTTTCATTAGGAATCTTGATCTGTAGTTTTCCTTCTCTATTTTGACTCTCCCTGGTTTAGAAATCAAGACTATATTTGTGTCATAGAAGGAATTTGGTGGGTCACTTCTTATTTAAAAAAAACAACGTTTATGTAGTGTTGGAATTAATTGTTCTTTAAATCTTTGATAAAAATCACTTGTAAATCCATCTGATTCTAGAATTTTTTTATTTGGAGGTTTATTTATGCCTTGTTCAATTTATTTTCCTAAGATAAAGTTATTTTATCTATTTTCTATATTTCTATTATCTTTTTCCTGATGTGTTAATCTGGGCAATTTATATTTTTGTAATGTTCATCTGTTTTATTTAGATTATCAGTTTTATTGGCATATAGTTGGGCAAAATAGTTCCTAATAATTTCTGTCATATTTTCATTTGATTGTGAATTTACCTATTTAATTTTTGATACTGGTAATGTGGTTAGCTAATGACATCTTATTTTCCCCCTCAAAAAACAGCTTCTAGTTTTATTAGCTTAGTGAGTTTTTTCCCTTACTTTCAATTTTGTTAATCTCTTATTTTCAGAATTTTTATTTTAGTGTCTTAATTGGGAGTTTTTTGGTTTTATAGTTTTTTTTTAGATTTAGTTATATGCTCAAGTCATTATCCTTTCTTTTTGTTGTTGTCCCTAAAGTACTACTTTGGCTAAATCTCAAAAGCTTTGGTATGTTTCATTTTTGTCATCTTTAATGAAATGATTGATTGTTTCTATGATTTGTTATTTGACTTACCCATTCTTTAGGATGTAGTTATTATGTTTCCAATGCATTTTTAATCTTTGCTTCCAGCAAACTTTAATATAATTTTTTTTTACAGTATGATCTTAAAAACGTGTGATTAATATTTCTGCTTTTCTGCATGTCAGTCAGGAGGTTTTTATGGCCTAGTACACAGTCAGTTTTTATGAAGGTACCATGTACAGCTGAGAAAAAGATTGTATATTCCTTTCTATTTGCATTCAACATTATTCAGAGGTCTAGCATATCTAACTTTTTGAAAATTCTATCCAAGTCCTTAATTTCTTTTTGATTTGGATTTATCTAGTTCTGAGAGTGGTAAACTTGAGTTCTCCTGCTATTATAGTTTTACTCTATTTCTTCCTATTACTCATTTAGCTTTTAGGAATTTAAATGCTATGCCTTCTAGTACATATGTATTTGGTACTGATATTAATTCATTGTCTATAGTACCTTTCAGCAAAATGTAATTTTCCTGTTTATCACTTTTAATTAAGTCTATTTTTGTGGTTGCCTTGTCTGAGATCATTGTTGCTATCTTTACTTTTCTTTTTTTTTTTTACCCCTATTTTTCTTTATCTAAAATATAAAAGATTCTGTTCTAGCCCCTTCTTTTAACTCTGTATGTATCTTTTTGTTTCAAGCATGTTTGTTGCTGGATTTGGTTTCTAATCCATTACGGTATCCTTTTACATTTCATGGGTAAGTTCATCCCATTTATACTCAGAGTTATGATTGTTAATTGTTCTTTTTCTCTTATTGCTTTTCCTTCTCTTTATTTCCTGCACCCTCTTTAAAAGTTTGTTTTGCTTCTTACCAGTCACTCCTTTAATCTACCCTTCTTCCTACTTTTCACTTTTCCTTAGCCCCTTTCCATTCTGTTTCACTGTTTGGAGAAATGTATTTCTATACCCTAATGTGTGTGTGTGCATTATTGCTCTCTTTGATCAGTTCAAATGAGAGGTTCACGTTTTGTACATTGGCTCCACCCTTTATCCTTGTTGTATAGATTAATACTTGCATATCCCATTTATGTGAGATAATTTTTACTCATTTAATTGGGTTTTACCCACTAATGAGGTTCAATATTTTTCCAAGTCAGTTGATTTTGCTATGAGATACCTTCCATTTTCTTCTATTTTTTCAGTCTTTTGACTTTGTTTTAACATATTTTTATGTCTCATGGAGTCATTTGCTTCTATTTGGTCAGTTTCTTGAGTAAGTCAGGGATTCATTTTCTTGGGTAAGGCTTTGTACTTCCCTTTTCAAGCTGTAAAAAGTATTTGAAGGCCTATCATGTGGCAGGAGCATTAAATATGTACTATTTGGCCCCAGTAGACAGAACCAGGAAGTTGCAGAAAGAGAAATTTTAGGCTTGATGTTGGGAAAACCTTTAAAACCAGGGGGATGACACGGTAGGGAAGATCAGTTTAACAGATGAGTGGATGACAGACTGGAGTGGAGGGAGGTTGAGACAGGGACACCAACCAGTAGATTATTGCAGTAGTCCAGGAGTTAGGTGATGAGGTCCTGCATCAGTGTGGTGGCAGTAACGAAGGAGAGAAGGAGGCGTATTCTAGATACGTTATGAAAATAGAAACCACAGATCTTTGGCAATGTTTTTGCACATGGATGAGAGAGTGAGGAGGTGAGGATGATACTCCTCTGTATAACTGGGAGGATGGTGATGCTCTCAACAATAATAAGGAGATTTGGGAGGGGAAAGATTTAGGGAGTAGATAGGGAAAGAAATGGAAGTTCAATTTTAGACATGAAAAGTTTAAGATTTCTATCGGACATCCAGTTTGACATGCCCAATAGGCAGTTGGAGATATGAGACTTGGAGGGGTGAGGAGAGAGGTACAAATGAATCTGAGAATTATCTGCATAAAGATGATAGTTGAATTCATGGGAGCTGAAAAGATCACCAGTTGAAATAGTATAGATGAGAGAAGAGGGTCCAGCACAGACTAAACTAGGGGTGGGAAACCTGTGATCTCAAGGCTACACGTGGCCTTCTAGGTCCTTGGGTGTGGCCTTTTGCCTGAATCCAAGTTTTACAGAACAAATCCTTTTATTAAGGGGGTTTGTTCTGTGAAGTTTGGATTCAGTTAAAGGGTCACACTTGAGGACCTAGAGGGTCACATGTGGCCTCGATAGCGGCCGCAGGTTCCCCAACCCTGGTCTAGACTGTTGGGTACCACTCAAGGTTAAAAAAACATGACCTGGATGAAGATCCAGCAAAGGAAACTGAGGAGCAGTCAGAGAGGAGAACCAAGAGAGAGCATTGTCACAAACACCTAGAAAAAGGAGAGAACCCAGGAAAAGAGAGTGCTAGTGTCAAAGGTGCAGAGAGGTCAAGAAGGGTGATGATTAAGAAAAGGCTTTTACATTGCGCAATTAAAACATCATTGGTAACTTTGGAGAGAGCAGTTGCAGTTGAATGATGAGGTCAGAAGCCAGACTGCAGAGAGGAAGAGGAAAGGCATTGATTGTAGAAGACCTTCTCAAGGAATTTAGCCACAAGAGGAAGTTGATTGGTAGCAGGGATAGAAGCATCAGTGAATGGAGGGTTTATTGAGGAGGAGGGAGATATCAGGCATGTTTGTAGGCAGTAGTAGAAAAGGAGAGACTGAAGGAAGATAAGTGAGAGTGGGGGGTGATAGAGGGGGTAAATCTGCTGGAGAAAATGGGATGGGATGGGTTCACTTCTGCATGTAGGGGGGTTTGCTTTAGCAAGGAGCTAGTTTTTCATGTGAGATTAGGGAGAGAAGGAGGAGAAAGTGGTGGAAAACATTTTAGTGATGTGAGAATAGGAGGAGGGGAGAATTTAATGAAATCTGAATGAAAGGTCTCATTTTTTTTTCAGTGGAATAAGAGGGAAAGTTTTCAGCTGGGAAAATGGGGGCATGTGAGCCACTGGAGGGATAAAATATTTTGGAAGAGCTACTGTGGTGACTGTGACTTTCTAAGTCCCCCCTCCACCCCCAACCTGGGGGCAGTCGGGGTTAAGTGACTTGCCCATAGTCACACAGCTAGTAAGTGTCAAGTGTCTGAGTTCAGATTTGAACTTAGGTGCTCCTGATTCCAGGGCTAGTGCTCTATCTACAGCACCACGTAGTTTCTCCTTCCTAAATCTCTTGCTTGGTTAGTATAATACAAAAATAGACGAATTAGAGTTAGTGGTCAATAAA
>NW_020954588.1:30382548-30411286 GCF_900497805.2 Vombatus ursinus
GTTAGTATAATACAAAAATAGACGAATTAGAGTTAGTGGTCAATAAACATTTACTACATGCCTACTGTGTGTCAGGCACAATGCTAAACATTGGAGATACAAATACAGAAAAAGAAACTCCTTGTCCTCAGGGAACTTACAGTCTAGTGGGGGAAGGTGGAAGTAACACACTGAGAAGAGATGTGGGAAAGGTACCTAGCCCTAGTCAGAAAAGTTCCTAAGCAGTGCAGTCAGGTGAGAAAGGAGATGCCTGTGCCTAGTTCACTCCTTAAATTGGGATTTTGGAGTTCATGACTCTACCCTCCAATCCAGAGGGACAGAGGGTAGTGATGGGGTGCAGGAGTACTAGGGCTGATGGGATCTGGAAGAATGATGAGGTTTGTCCAATAATGAGCTGCTTACAGCATGGTGAAGTCCATCAAGTAAGTCCCAAAGTGCTGTAAGCCTGGTGAGAACGCTGTTTAGAGGCAAGAAAAATCAACCGAGCAGCAACAAAGCAGTCTTCAATGCACTTCAATCAACTGGTGGATATGCTTTGTTACTTCTCCATCTAGTGGTTGTTTTGTTCCATATTACAAGGTGTGGGCTTGACTGTGTGGGGAAACAAAAAGACGTCCACCATAGTTATAAGTAGGCCACTACTAACTACTAGGAGCCTTCCCTCTTGCATTAGCTATATTGGAATCGGGAAGAGTACTGGATTTGAAGAAGCAGATTGTTGGGAGGAACCTCAGACGTTATAGAAACCAACTCATACCTTGCTGAAAATACCAACTAAAACTTTCTAGATTGGTGATACTCTAGCCTCTGCTTGAAGACTTTCAAGGAAGGGGACCCCATTACCTCTAATATTTGACTCTTCAACTTCTGAATAATTTATTTAAAAAATGTATTGATTCCTTTTGTTTTTGCATTACTTTTATCCCTCCTCTCTCCACCAAATCAAAAGCCATCCCTCATAAGAAAGAATAAAAAAAGAGGGAAAAGACAGTTCTGTTGTTGTTCAGTTGTTTTTTCATTCCCTGTATAGTCTCAGATTCCTGCCTGCTCGAGAGAGGAATCCAGTCCCCCATTATATATGTACTTACTACAGCAGTACCTGCCAAAACACTACTGTAGCCTTTGCCTCTTCAGTAGCCAAAGCTATTGAAGACCCAGAAAAGAAAGTTCTTTTCAGTTGAAAATTTTTTATTTTAATTAATTTATTGATTATCAACTATCACTTCCATATGCTTTTGAGTTTGAAATTTTTCTCCCCTTCCTCCCCACTACCCTCCCCAAGATGGCCCACAATCTGATATAGGCTATACATATACATTCCTATTAAACATATTTTCACGTTAGTGATGTTGTAAGTAAGAATTAGAACCAATAGGAGGCATCACCAGAAAGAGGAAACAAAACTCAACAGAAGAAAAAAAACAACAAAATAATATGCTTTGATCTGCATTCAAATTCCATAGTTCTTCCTTTGGCTGTGGATAGCATCTTCCATCACGAGACCTTTGGAGATGTCTTAGATCAAAAGAAAGTTTGTAACCTCAAATCCTTACCACTTTTACATGGCTCAACCTCAGAAATGGATGTATGCTTATTAAAGGCAATGATACAGAAGAAGGGGTCTTACCATTTGCTCCCTAACCACCCAGACCCTTCCATCTGAAACCTCCTTTCTATGCTGTTTTTCCCATTTGAATATGAACTCCTTAAGAGTGGAGACTATCTTTTCTATTTGTACCACCTTAGTTTATTACTAGCACAGAGTTTTACATGTAGTTTTGATGTGGTTTAAGGGTTCAGGGGACCCCAAAATCACAACACACAGTCCTGCCTGAAAGAATTCGACCCAAGCCTTCTTTCAGCCAAAGACAAAGGTTTATTAGAGCATCTTATTGGCTAGATTATAAGCATCTAAGCAGTGGCTAGATTTTAGGAATCTTAGCCATGGCTAGATTATAAGAATCAGAGCATCTTCATGGAGACAAGATGGAGCTTATATACAGAAAGACTGTGGGCAGGAACTAGGAGTGGTCAGTAAACTGGGGTGAACAGAACTCCTGGGACCTGGACCTCTTGACCAAGGGAGAATGGAGCCTAGCTAGGATTAAGGGTGAGAAAAGGCCGGGGGGCCATACATCGGGAGGTAAAACAAAGGAAGGTCAGGCTAGATTAACAGATTTGGGAGATTGGGTGTAGCCACAATGAAAGGCCAGTTGAAGGGATTATAGCTTCAGGAGAATGCCAGAGATTTGGCCAAGTGGGAAAGTCCAGGGTTTTTCCTTTCTGGGGTCTAGATCCCAATCCCATCAGTTTTTGCTTTTTCTTTCATCCAAAATGAGAAAATGTGTGTAAAGCATTTTGCAAATTTTAGAGCACTGTGTATAAGACAGCTATTTTTAAAAACAAAATTTATTGATGTATTTTTATCTTACATCATCTTTTCCCCCTCGTTTCCATGCTTTGCTCCTTGTCTCTTCTTCATCTCCAATAAGCTATCTTTTATAATAATGAAAAAGAAAAAAAAGTTGCAAAACAAACCAACACATAGAAAAAGTCCGTGTAATATCAACTATTTTTACTGCTATTATCAGAAATCAGGAACCAGTCATTCTCATTTCATAATGCCCTTTGGAAAAAGACCATCCCTTAATAATGCCTATATTTTTAGTTACTTATTATTCTATGTCTTAAGAAAAGCTAGGTTCAGATCTTGACACTGACATGAGTTGTATGACCTTTGGGTAAGTCCCTTAACCTTTAGTACCTCAGGCAACAATTGGGGACTCAAATAATGTCACTGGCAGATCAACTCATCTTTGCAGGTAAAAGATTAGTTAGGGTTAGGATCCAGTGACACTGGCCTGCCTCCTTACTGTTCTCAAATGAGACAGTCCTATTTTTCTCCTCTCTACATTTTCAGTTCAGAATTCGGACCCCATTTTCTTCTCAGCCCCATCCAGGGTTTTCCTTGTTTTGTACAAGTCTCAGCTAATCTCTTCTGTGAAAAGATACTAGGGTTGATGGGGTAATGGGACCTGGACCCCTAAATGGAAAAAAACCTTGTCGGCTTTTCAAAGCAACCCTGTTCCTGAATTTTCCCATGCATTTCAGTAGCCCACATTACTTTCCCCTCTGCCCAAGGCCCACCCCAGCCAACTTCGATCACTTAATTAGCTCACTTTACATTCCTTTCACTATTGTTCACTATTGCCCACCCCAGACTACTTCATACTCCTTTCACTATTGCACCTGGCTCACCCCAGACTGCTTACCAGTCCTTAATCCCATCCAGATCCTTTCCCTGTCCTTTTTGTATGTATCAGTCTCACCCCCATTAAGTTGCAAATTCCCTAAGTATCGTGCCTACACTATTGGCCTAGGATAAACCTTGCCGTGTGGACTGGAAGACAGTTTGAGTGCCTGAAGTCATTTCAGGCCGACACCACCCTGTACCCTGAAATTTCAGGGTTCCCAGCAACCCCAAACTGCATCAGAGTGGTTTGCTATTTCCTCCTCCAGTGGATTAAGGCAAACAGAGGTTAAGTGATTTGCCCAGGATCACACAGCTAATAAGTATCTGAGGCAGCATTTGAACTCAGGTCTTCCTGACTCCAGGCCCAGGTGGAGCCATTTAACTGCCTCCTACCTGACACAGAGTAATCCATTAAGAAGTGTTTGTTGACTTTTGACTTAGAGGGAATTTCCCCACTAGGAAGAGAAGGAAAGGAAGAAGTATTTATTAAGCATCTACTACATACCAGGCACTGTGCTAAACACTTTACAAATATCTTATTTAATCTTGTTGGAGAATTCTTTTGCCGCTTTAGGAAAGGCATATTCCCAAGCAAGTGAGAGTCTGATGGCAGTGGGTCAAAGATGGGAGGCCAGACTGAAAGGAAAATAAAATTTTAAGTACGCTAAGGAAGACAGCTTGGGTTAGGAGTGGCTTAAATTTCTTAAGAGTTCAGTTTGGGATTTACTAACTTCTTAGGTCCTTTTGGACCAGCCAATCACTGGCATTGGGGGCATAATAGAATTAGGGAGAACTTTGGGGTCTCAGGAGTTGTCAAAGATCAGATTTGTTCCAGTGAGATAATGTTTCTTTTGTAGGTAATCCTATCAGAATTCCCTGTACTGGCATGGAATCTGTAAGATAGTGGAGGCTTCGTTCAGATAGGAAGAGGCTCGTCCTGTTGTTGAATAAAAGACAGCCCAGGGATCTCTTCATTTAGCTGGTGTTTCCTTGGTCTTACACAGGTTTAATCCAACTTGAGGGTTTTTCCAGTTTAAGTTTTTGGACAGGGACTGCCTTTTTTCTTTCTTTGTTTCCGCCCTACCTGGCACTTCAGAAGTGTTTAATAAATGCTGGTTGACTTGATGGCTTAGAGAGGATTCCCCCCTAGGAAGGACAGGAAGGGAAGGCAAGAGAACTGGGAGTATCACAAAAACCTTGGGAGGTAGGTGCCATTATAGTTTCCATTTTACAGTTAAGGAAATTGAGGCAGACAGGGGTTAAGTACTTGGTCAGAGTCACACAGCTAATAAGTATTTGAACCTCTGGACTTCCCGACTCCAAGTCTATCTCTGGCCACTGAGACACCCAGCTGCTTTGAAAAAAATCACAAATCCATTGGGAAGGGCCTTTGGAGACGCCACAGTCCAACTTCCCCTCTCTGTTTTATGGATGAGGAAATTGAAAAGGGAAATACTTTGCCTTCATTACAAAGTTAGTATAGACCACATGGGCTTGATTAGGGAGCCCAGGTCCCCATACTTCAGAGAGCAAGACACAGAAGGAAAAAAACACGGCAGGCAAAGTGATTAATTTTCTGCAGGCAGTGTGGACAGGTGATCTTAATGATTGCCAGACTGCTTCATTAGGACTAATTTGAAAACGATAACAAAATGCTTTAAAGTAGATTTTGTCAAAGATGTGTCCCACAGACACACGATCCCCAAATTTAACGTTTGCGTTAGCTGGGAAATGTCTGAGAGCTACTGTACCGTCTTAAGGTGGGCTGCTCAAGTTTCTTTTGTATCCAACATCTTGTCTGATATCCCTCCCATCTGCCCCATCTCTTTAGCATTTATATATCTTCTCATTAAGTGCTGGGGCGTTGTGTTAACTAAGCATTTTACAAATATCTCATTTGATATTCGGAAGTAGGTGCTATTATTCCCATTTTAAAGATAATGAAACTGAGTTTTCCTGACTCCAGACCCACTGCTCTTCTCTACTGTGCAACCTTAGCAGCCTCTAAATAAACATTAAGTGTTTATTGTGCTTCCACCTGCAGGGTCTCTAAGAAAACAAATTCTGCCGCTGGTTCTCATATGCCTTGGTGGAGAGGGTTTCTTCATTACGAATTCTCTACTCAGTCCAAAAAGTTTGTGCAGGGTACTGACAGGTGCTTTTTTTGGGGGGGGTAAATCCCTAGAATTTGAGTGTTTGCCAAAAGGATTTGATCTTTTTTTCCAGGAAAATCCCTATCATTCCTGTTAAGTAACCTTCTCTGCGTTTTAAATTTTTTTTCTTTTGTCAAATCTATTTAATTATGGTTTTAGAATCTCTCAGAAGAGAATTGCAGCTTGGTTGCCCATTGGATAGATCATTCAGCTTGGAGTCAGGAAGACCCAAGTTGAAATGTGGCCTCAGACACTTAGTAGCTGTGTGCTCCTGGGCAAGTCACTTAATCCCGTTTGCCTCAATTTCCTCATTTGTAGAATAAGCCCCAAAAAGGAAATGGCAAATCATTCCAGTATCTTTCCAAGAAAACCCCAGATGGCGTCACAAAGAGTCCGACAGGATTGAGTAACCAATTTAGTCTAGTAAAAGATTTTGGAGACTTGAGTAAGAGAAATTAAGTAATCTTAACTCACTTGCCTTATTGGGGCTCAGCATTTAATTAAGAACTTCAACCTCAACTGGGACCCATTATTGGTGAAATTCCAACAATAGTGAAGATGCCTTCTAATTAACATCTACAGTTAATCCATTGTGGATTTCTTTTTAAGAAGGAACATTGAATTTCCTGTGCCAAAGAGTGCATGAAGGCCTTTAGTTTTGAATTCATATTTTTCAGGTTGGTTACCAATTTGAACTACAATCAATAGAGCCTGCTTACTTAAAATAACAACAACAAAAAACAAAACAGACCTTATTTTCGTTCTGCTCAATCAGCCCGAGATAAACCTTATGCTTTACTGATGGGATAACTGTGTATTAGATGGGGGAAGTGATTTGGAATGACAGGATCATAGCTTTGTATGGAAGAGACAAATTGAGTCTCAGAGAGGTTAAGGGGCTTGCTGCGCACGCGTTACACAGGTAGTTAAGAGCTGAAGGGGTGATAATAGAACCCTGATCTTTTGCCTCTCCATCAGCTTCACCAGAGTTACTGTTGGGCCTGGCACAGTTTCATCAAACCGTAAATAAATAGTATTTCATTAAACTCATCGTAAAATCCTCTTATTGATAAGAGGTAAATGAACAGCAAAGACTAAGTCAATACAAGAAATCTTTACCCCTCAGATGAAACTGCCCTCCCCTTAATGACCCAATGGAGATATGTTAGTATGAGCGGGTCTTTTTGTGGAGGTGAATTCCATCGATTTATTACAAGTCAATAATTAGAATTCACCCAGGAAACCAAATAATAGTAAGGGCGGAATCCATCAATTAATCACTTATTAAGTGATTATTATCACACAGTGGAGCTCTGGAGGTACAAAGAAAGGAAAAGAAACCATTTCCTTCACGGAGCTTGCATTCCTTAGAGATCATCTACAAGATTTTACAGGTGAGGAAATTGAGGCCCAGAACAGTGGAGTAGGGACATACAGGTAGACCTTAGCCCAGCCAGGAAAGGCTGTAGGGTTCAGAAGGGCCTAATTAAATACGTGATCTTAGATGGGGGCTGGGAGCCGGTTTGTAGGTTTCACTTTTATCTCCCGAGCCATAAGCCACCTGTGGTCAGTGGAGGCCCCTCCGCCTGCAGGAGGGAGCAGCTCTGCCCTTGGCTTGGAGATCTCACAGGGTCCAAGCTTCCCCAGGCCCGGAGGTTCCCCTCCAACCCCCCGGGGCTCCCCGCTTTGGCGCGCTTTGCTGCACGGGCTGGTCGCTCCTGGGACCAGGGGAGGAGCGCTGGGAGGCTCGATCAGACCATGGAACGCCAAGTATCCATTTGTATCCTTCGGCGCATCTCCTGGCGGCCGCGGCGGCCAATGAGCGGGGCGGACGCGCGGCCGGGGGCGGGGCTCTGCGGTCCGTATAAGAGGTGTGCAGGGCGGCCGGGCCGGCGTGGGCAGGCTGCGGCGGCGGGTCGTCCCGTGCTGGTCGTTCTAACCCTAATTGCGCTCTGGTTGTAGCGGCTCCTCGTGGGTCCTCGCTCGCTGTTTTTGTGGCTGGCTTTCTGCGGGCAGGAGGAGCCGGGAGCGGAGCCGGAGGAAGGAGCAAAAAACGTCAGCCGAGGCCGGGCGGCCCCGCTCGTGGCCCGTCCGCCCCGTCCGGGCCCGGCCCCGGCCCGAACCCCCTGGGGGTGCCTCCCGCGGAGCCTGCGCTCGCCGGCGGAGCCCCGGCTGCCCACGAGCAGAGGCGGCGACCGTCTCGGGGCCCCTGCGTGCGGGGGCGCCCACTGCGGCCGCCAAGAGTTCGGCTCTGTCAGCCTCGGGGTGCGCGTGGGGCCGTGGGCGAGCCCCAAGGCCGGGCGGGAGGCGGGGGCACAGGGAGAGTAAGCGTGAGCGGCGCCCAGACTTTGGGGCGCTCCCTCGAGCCATGGGAGCTGCCCCTGGGCTCGGCTCAGACACCCCCCGCGAAGGGGGGAGACGCAGCAGTGACCCCTGCCCCGTCCCTTGCAAGGAAGTGAGGCGGGTGGAGAGGGATGGGGTGGGGGGGCGGCGTGCAGTCTTGCGAACGTTGGGGGTGGGGGTCGGGTCGGGCACGTTGCAGCTCTAGAGGTGTGGAAACCGTCCCGTGCAGGATGCACACAACGTATTTTCGTCTTATCTCCTGCATGGAGAACTAATAAGATATGGAGGGTTCTAAGGTGTGAGGCAAGGAGGTGGGGGAGACCCTTTTAGAGCCCAGGGGCCAGAAAGTCACACTGGGCGAGGGATGGGGTGGTGGTTGTGGGGAAAGTTGGAGAACTTAAGGGTGTTTGTGAATGGAGGGGTCCCCTATGTTGTGTGTCCATAAACTGAAGTGGAGGACTGGAGGATTTTAGTTGTCAGATGGACATCCATTTCCAATGGGAAGCATCAGTTTATCAAACATTTATTGCCTTCGGTGTGCCAGGCACTGTGTTAGGCTGGGCCTGCTAGGGGACAGGCCAAAAAGAAGCAGCCCGATTACCAAGAAACGTACTTTCTGTGGGGTCGGGGGTGGGGGAAGGATTTACATGTATAAGAAGCTTTTTGGGAACGGTGGGAATTTAGGAGGCTCATTTGAGCCCAGTTTGGAAGGGAACTAGGGATTCCGAAGGGCGGAAGTGAGGGGGGAGCTGAGGCCATTCTTGGACAACTATGGTGAGTGATGGAGCAAACGATGGTGACCTGGGTGAGAACAACAGAAAGGCCAGTTCTGCTGCACCAGAGTCAAGGTCAGTTGGAGGGCGGCAGGTGGGGGAGAGTTTTCAGTAGCATACAGAAGCTTGCTTTTGATCCCGGAGGTAATAGGGAGTCACTGGAGTTTATTGACATGAGGAGGTCAGTATCATGTCTAGGAAAATTTTTTGGCAGCTCTGCATGATCGAGTTGGAGAAAAGACACCCATTGGACACCATTCAGGAGGCTGTTGAAATCATCCCAGAGAGCTGAGCTAGGGGTGATCCTGTAGGAATGGAGAGGAGGGTTCGGTTGAAGTGGTGGCGCTAGTCAGTCCAGCAAGGTTAAGTACCCTTCTGCCCCACCCTGGCAAAGCCCTGGAAATACAGAAAGGCAGAAGGGCCCTGACCCTAGGAGCTCACTAACTAATGGGGGGGCACCTAATAAACGAGCTACATACAGGATAAATAAGAAATAATTAAGAGGGAAGGCTCTGGAATTAAGAGGAGTTGGGGAAGGCTTCCTGTAGAAGGTGGGATTTTAGTTGGGGCTTAAAGGAAGCCAGGGAAAGCAGGAGGCAGGGCTAAGGAGGAAGAGCATTCCAGTCATGGGGGACAGCCAGAGAAAATGCCTGGAGCTGAGATGGAGTCTTCAGTGGCTCTGGATCAAAGAGTAGGGGCAGGGCATTAAGGTGTGAGAAGACTGGATGGGTGGGACAGGCTAGGGCATGAAGGGCTTTGAACGATAAAGAGAATTTTTTATTTTTTCCTGGAGGTAATGGAGAGCCACTGAAGTTTGCTGAGTAGGGGATTAGACTTCAGGAAAATCACTTTAGTGGCTGAATGGACCCACCAGGAGGCTATGGCAGTGATCCAGGTGTGAGGTGATGAGAGTCTGATTCAGGGTGGGCCTGTGTTTAAGGAGGGAAGGGGATGAATGGGAGACTTGTTGAAAAGGTGAAATCTGCAGGCCTTGGCAACAGATTAAATACGTGGGATGAGAGTGAGGAGTGCAGGATTAGTTTCAGGCTTCGGGGACCAGGAGGATAGTGTCACACATGCTCCTTCCCCCAACACACACACACACACACAAACACACAGTAATAGGAAGGTAGGTGGGTGGGGGTGGGGAGGATATGGGAGGAAAGAAGATGAGTTGTGTTTTAGACATATTGAGTGTCTACCGATCAAGTTCAAGATGCCTGAAAGGCAGTTGGATATATGAGATCAGAGGTCAGTTAGTACAGAGTTTGGGGCAGGAAAGGTAGATTTGAGTTTGAGCTTAGGTTATGGTAAAGGAGTGGTAATTGGAGATGTTAGATATGGATAATTAAATCCGTGGGATCTGGTAAGATTATCAAGTGAAGTAGCATAGAGGGAGAAGAGTACAGGCCCTGGTGAGAACCCAGAGGGACTCTAGGGGGAGAGGTGTGATTTTTGTAGGAGGCTTCAACCAAGGAAACAAGGAGCGGTCAGAGAGGTGGGAGGAGTACCAAGGGCAGGTGGGGGGGGGGGTGTCCCAAAAACCTAGAGAGAAGAGAGTATTGATGGGGAGGGAGTGATTGACGGTGTCAGGCTGCTGAGAGGTCCAGGAGAATGAAGATTGAGAAAAAGCTATTGTATTTGTGTGATTCCACATCTTGGCAATTTCCTGCATCTGTTAGATGAGAAAAAGTCAAAAGTGGAGGGTATATGTGCCGAGAAGCTTGCTACCTGGGAGTGCCATGGTGTAGACAGAGCAGGTTAGAGGGGACAAGTTGAGTTTTTAGAGTGCTTGGGTTGGGGAGTAGGAGGGAGGGGGGCCGGCTTAGATCTGACCAGTTAGCAAATCACTCCAGGTTGCATATATGTAGAGAAGAGGGAAAATCATGGGAGATGGCATGCCATGAGCTAGATATGAGGGTGTGTGTGTGTGTGTGTGTGTGTGTGTGTGTGTGTGTGTGTGTACACACACAGGCGTGCGCATCAGCATTGAGTTGGAGAGGCCCTGGGATTGGTACTTGAAGAGACACTGGGGGGGCTGCATCTGGGGCTGCAGGCTTTGGGTAAGAGGAAAGGATCATCTCAGAAAAGCTAACCATGGAAAAGAAGAATGTCTAAAAATCTAGCTGATGGGTTACCTTGGAAGACTTGACCTATCGCTTCTGACTTCCTGTTCTTTGCCTGGTTGGACATGAGCCCCTTGATATATCGCAGTTTTCTTTACACTGTATTTGGCTCCCTTCAGAGCCAAGTAACATCCTGTGTCTCCTCCAGCTATATTCTAAGGGTACAGTATCCTTAAACTGATTGAGAATCACCTCATTCGCTACCCTCATTACATGAGCTAATTGACGGGGATGCATGCAGAACAATAAAACTCCAGATGGAATGGTATGTCAGTTTTAGGAAGTGACTGCTGTTGGTTTCTCAGGATTTTTTTTTGTGTTTCTTACCTGGATATGGACCCTAAAGCAGGCCTCCTTTACCTTTTGTGTCATGGACCCATTTGGCTGCCTGGTGAAGCCTTCTACCCCTGTTCTGAATAATGATGAGTTAATATATGGAGAATGCTTTGCAAACTTTATAAGGGCTAGTTATAATTAAATGCTTAAAGTAAAACACATTACAAAGGACATAAATTATATTGAAATAGTTGTAAAAAATACTTAAAGTCATTCTGGGATCCCAGGTTAAGAACCCCATTCTAAAGTAGGAAAGATCAGAAATGATGAAACTAAAGGTACCAAACCTCAGCTTACCAACCTGTAAAAAATGGGTGGAACTTGATGTACTGGGCCCTCTTTTCTTCCTTTGTACTTCTTGATTTCATCAGCTCTCACAGATTTAATTGCCGTCTCTATGCTGATGCTTCTCAAATTTACCTTTCTTGACCCCCTCTCTGCTCATCTCCAACTGCCTTTTAGACATCTTGAATTGAATATCCAGTAGATATTTTAAACTCAGTGTGTTGAAAAAGAACTCATTATCTTTCCCCCTTAACTCTGGATAGTCTGCTGTATGTCTGCCGCCTCGAGTTTGTCCCACTAATCTGTTCTCCATTCAGCTGCGAAAGTGATTTTCCCAAAGTCTGAGCGTGCCATTCTACTGCTCAGTAAACTCCAGTGGCTTCCCATTTCCTCTTTTGTGCAAAAGAGGTGCAAATAAAAAAAATGCTCTGTTTGACGTTCAAAGCCCTCCATAAGCCAGCCCCCACCTACCTTTACAGCTGGCTTCTACTCCTCAATACATGCTCTTCAGTCCAGTGACACTGACTTCCTGACTGGTCTTTGAACAAAGACGTTCCATTTCTTGGCTCTAGGCATTTTCTCTGGTTAACCCTCGTGCCAGAAATGCTCCCTCTGCTCCAACTACTGCCTTCCCTGGCTTCCTTTAAGTTCCAGCTAAAATCCCACCTGCAGGAAACCATACCCAAACCTTCTTCCAATGCTGTCCTCTGTTAATTATTTTCTACTTATCCTGAATGTAGCTTGCTTTGTATATATTTGTTTGCATGTTGTCTCCCCCATTAGACTGTAAGCTCCTTGAGGGCAAGGACTGTCTGCCTTTTTTTGTGTTCTAGTGCTTAGCATAGTGCTTGGCACATTGTCCAGTCTCTTCTGACTCTTTGATCTTGTGGACCATACATTGCCATTTCCTTCTCCAGTGGATTAACGGAAGCTAAGTCACTTGCCCAGGATCATACGGTAGGGAATGTGAAGCCTAGAAGGTCTCAATGGAGATGAAGATGAGTTGTATTCTAGGCATATGGGACAGCCAGAAAGATGGAGAGTCAATTAAAAAAAAAAAACACAGGACCAATAGCATTTAATGTGAACTTCTTATTTTCCACCATAGTGGTGTTAAATTTATAGGGTCTCTCAAGGTCACCACGAGTGTAGAATAAGAACAGGAAGTAGAAGGGGGTCCAGGACAGAGCCTGGGGGTGGACCGCTGTAAAAATCCGAAACTTTAAATTTGAACAAAACTTTGAAAGCACAGCCCAACATAGGTACTAATTTAGGAAACATTGTAATGGAATGGAAAGTGGCCAATGGTGAAAATCTGAAAACTTTAGGGATGGGGCATCATCTGGATTCATTTAATATGGTTTGGGGTTATATGATGTGTTGGAACAAAATAGAAACCTTAAAAGATGATGGGGAGAGACTTAATAGTTGTGTCCAAGTTTTTGAAGGTCCTTACATGGAAGAGGAATTAGACTTGTGTTTTTGGCGTTTGGGAGCAGTGGGTGGAAGGAAGTTAATAGACAGAATTAGGCTTGATGAAGAAAAAAAGTATAACTACCCAAAAGTGGAATGGACTGACTGCCTTAGAAAGTGGTAAGCTCACCCTTGTTAGAGGCCTCCAAGTAGACATTGGATGACCACTTGTAGGTACCTTACAGTGAGAATTCTTTTGGGGCATGTGTAAGATTAGAGGCTAGGTGGCTCAGTGGATAGTCAAGATAGACTCAGTGCCTGGAGTCAGGAAGATCTGGGTTCAAATGTAGCCTCAGACACTAGCTTTGTGACCCTGAGCAAGTCATTTAGTCCTGTTTGCCTCAGTTTTCTCATCTGTAAAATGAGCTGGAGAAGGAAATGGCAAACCAACCCAGTATCTTTATCACAAAAACCCCAGATGGGGTCACAGAGTCCATGACCTAAAAACAACTGAACAAAAGATTAAAAAGTTTCTGAAGTCTCTTCCAACTCTTAAAAATTATTTTATCTAGCAGCATTGGGCATGAGACCAGTTAAGACTGTAAAGCAAAAATTACTAACAATTGTGAATGGGGGGGAAAACGTATTAAATATTTACTAGGTACCCAACACTGTTCAGCACAGGGGATATAAAAAATTCAAAAGCAAAGACAGTCCCTGTCCACAGAAGGCTGACATTCTGATGGGAAACACTACAGATAGAGGGGAGAGTGGTAGCCAGGGAGGGGCATTTTGGTTTGTAAAGTTACTGGGATAGGTAGGCAAATCATAAGGAAATTGACACACTGCTCAGAGTTGATGGCAAAGTTGTTTTGATCACAGGTCATGGTTCCAGAAGTAGAGGGGGGAAAGGGAGGAGTTTGGTGCAACTATAAGGTGATGGTCAAGGAGGCATTCAGAGAGGACTGAATGAACAAAACACTGGTAACATTGGTGAATTGGTCCAGCACTTGAGAAGAGCATTTGAAATTCTGCTCTCACGCTACTGCCCTTTGACTCTGATACACAATAGGTATGTGCCCTTACTGAACCTGTGCGCCAAAGAGATCAGAGAAAGAAGAAAAGGATCCATGTGTACAAAAATATTCATATCAGCTTTTTGTGGTAGCAAAACCCTGTAACCTAAAGGGCTGCCCTATTGGGGAATGGTAAATAAATTAGGGTATATGAAAGTAATGCAATATTATTGCACCCCAAGCAGTGATGAAATGGGCAATTCTAGAGAAACCAAGACTTGTATGAACTGACATAGAAGTCAACAGAACCAGGAAAACAGTTTCTACAGTGATGACATAAAAACGGAAAGACTTTAGAACCTGATCACTACAATGATTAACTATAATTCCAGAGAACCAAAAATGAAGCATGCTACAAACTTCCTACTGGAGTGATGATGGACTTAAAATGCAGAATAATAATTTTTTTTTTGATGTGGATAATGTAGGAGTTTGTTTCATCTGACTGACTTTAAAAATTGTTCATGGTAGGGCGGAAGGAGGGAAAGGGAAAAAAGGTTACAAATTAGATAAAGAATAAAGTAGAAAAAGGTTAATTAAAAAGTGTTGCAGGAAGACGCTTCAGGGAGATGGGATTGGCTGCTTCAGGAAATAGTGGGTTTTATTCACTGGAAGGCTAGATCTTTTAAGAAGAGGCTGGGTGACTGCTTGGGTTTGTTGTAGAGAATTCTAGTGGAAAGTACAATTCTCAAGGGGCAGTAGCTTAATATGGGCTTGCTGAATTCAATTCTCATCGAGTGTGTGTTAGATTAAATGGTTCATAGGGTCATTGTGTAGTGCATCTTAAGAGGCCAGAAAGCTCAGTCCTGTTTTTAATGGAAGAAACAGGCTGAGCTTGAGTTTAATGACTCTCTTAGGGTCACACAGTTAAGTGCCTGGGGTAGGATTTCTAACTGGGGTTCCTTATTCCAAGCTCTGCACCATCCAGTGTATGGCCCCCCCCCCCCCCCGTTGCTTCTGAGGTCCGTCTATGATTTAAGAAGTCTTTGCAGTGCTGGTACAGTCAGGAAATGGAAGAATTAGAGGGAGGGCTGTTTAATGTGAAAGAAAAACAGACTCTCCTTGTACCATTACACTTTGCTTTTGTTTAGGGGAAATTCTGTAACATTTGAAGGCAGCTATGTGGTAAAGTTCTGCTCCTGACACTTCCTGAGTGTCACCCGAGGCAGCCTCTCTGTGCTTTAGGCAAATCTTTAAGACTATATAAGTTGTAGCTATTTTCAGCAGTACAATGATCCGAGGCTATTACTCTGAAGGACTTATGGTGAAAAAGTGCTATCCATCCCCAGAGAAAGAACTGCTGGAGCTTGAATACAGATCAAAGCATACTTTTTTGCTTTATTTTCTTATGTTTTTTTTATTTTGGTCTGTTTTCTTTTACAACATGACTAATATGGAAATATGTTTTGCATGACTACGCCTGTATGGCCCATATCAAATTGCTGGCCTTCTCAATGAGGGGAGTGGGAAAGGGAGGGAGAGAATTTGGAACTCAATTTTAAAAAAATAAATTTTGAAAATTGTTTTTATATGTAATTGGGGAAAAGCAATACTAAACAAAAAATAAAGGTGGTAGCTGAAGGAGAAAAAAGACTATAAATTGCAGAGTTGATGCTCACTTTCATTAATAGATGTTTTCTCATCAGGAAATTGACCTATAGCAGTGAAATATCAGGCTAGCTCCAGTCGCTTGGAATATCAAATGATAGATATGCTTTGTTCATGCGCCACCTAGTGGCCCTTTTGCTTCATGTTAGAGATGCTTGTTTTTATGGGCACATGCGATGATACATTTTCTTAGATCTTTAGAAATACTCAGAACGAAACAGAAGTCCATAATAGAACATTTCTAGGAGTCTTTTCCTCTCAATTAGACATTGTAGTGTTTGGAAGAGAGAAAGGGACCTCAGAGTCACCTAAGCTAACACATACCTGGCTAAAAATGCCTTTCTACTAGAACCAGAAGGTAAAATAACTATAGAAAGAATCCACTGCTCCCCGCCTGAAAGAGATCCCAAATTGAAAATGCCAAGGAATATAATAGCTAAATTCCAAAATTACCAGATTAAAGAGAAAATACTGCAAGCAGCTAGAAAGAAACAATTTAAATATCATGGAACCACAGGATTACACAGGACCTTGCAGCTTCTATATTAAAAGACTGTAGGGCGTGGAACATGATATTCCATAAGGCAAAGGAGCTTGGAATGCAGGCAAGGATTAACTACCCTGTGAAAATGAGCATGATTTTTCAGGGAAGGAGATGGATATTCAATGAAATAGGGGACTTCCAGATGTTCCTGATAAAAAGACCATAGCTCAACAAAAAATTTGATCTTCAAGTACAAGATTCAAGAGAGACATAAAAAGGTAAATGGGACAGAAAGATACAATATGTTGTTAATAAGGGCAAACTGTTTACATCCCTACAAGGGAAGATGACACTTGCAACTCTTTAGAACTGTATTGTTATTACACCATATTAAAGGAGTATTGCGTAAAGGGGGTGGATATAAGTTGACTTGATGTAATAAAAAAAAAATCTAATCAAGTGGGTTAAATGGATTCAAGTAAGTGGATTAGTCTGATCTAAGAAAATGTACTGAGAAAGGAGGAGGCAGACGAGTAAATTACGTTACAGGAAAAGACACAAAAAACTATTAGAGCAGAGGGAAGGGAGGGGGATGAGCATTGTTTGAACCTTACTCTCATCGATTTGGCTCAAGAAGGGAATAACTTAATCAGGTATAGAAATCTAACTTACCCTATAGGCAGTAGGAGGGAAAAGGGGAAAGAAAAGGAAAAGGGATAATAGAAGGGAGATGGGACTGAGGGAGGTGGTGGTCAAAAGCAAAACACTAGTGAGGGGGGGAAAGGAGAAAGGAGAAAGAAAAGCAGAAACGGGGTAAAAAGGATGGAGAAAAAGACACATAGTAATCATAACTGTGAATGTGAATGGGATGAACTCTCCCATAAAATGGAAGTGGATAGCAGAATGGATTAAAAACCATCATTCTACAATATGTTGTTTACAGGGAACACATTTGAAAAAGAGTAACACACAGGGTAAAGGTAAAAGACTGGAGCAGAATATATTATGCTTCAGCTGAAGTAAAAAAAGCAGGGGTAGCAATCCTGATCTCAGACAAAGCAAAAGCAAAAATAGATCTTACCAAAAGAGTTAAGGAAAGAAACTACATCCTGCTAGAAGGCACCATAGACAATGAAGTAATATCATTACTAAGCATACATGCACCAAATGGTATAGCATCCAGATTCTCAGAGGAGAAGTTTAGGGAGTTACAGGAAGAAATAGACAGCAGAACTATGCTAGTGGGGGACCTCAACCTCCCACTCTCTGAACTAGATAAGTCTAACAACAAAATAAACAAGAAAGAAGTTAAGGAGGGGAATAGAACATTAGAAAAGTTAGGTATGATAGACCTCTGGAGAAAACTGAATGGGGATAGAAAAGAATATACTTTTTTCTTGGTGGTACATGAAACATACACAAAAATTGACCATATACTAGGGCATAAAAACCTCCCAATGTAGAAAGGCAGAAATATTAAGTGCATCCTTTTCAGATCATGATGCAATAAAAATCATATGTAATAAAGGGCCGTGGAAAAATAGACTAAAAAATAATTGGAAACTAAATAATCTAATCCTAAAAAATGATTGGGTCAAACAACAAATCATAGAAACAATAATTTCATTCAAGAGAATGACAATAATGGGACAACATACCAAAATTTATGGGATTCAGCAAAAGCAGTTCTTAGGGGAAGCTTTATGTCTCTAAATGCTTACATAAATAAAATAGAAAAAGAGGAGATCAATGAATTGGGCATACAACTAAAAAAACTAGAAAAAGAACAAATTAAAAATCCTCAATTAAGCACCAAATTAGAAATATTGGAAACCAAAGGAAAAACTAATAAAATTGAAATTAAGAAAACTATTGAACTAATAAATAAAACTAAGAGCTGGTTTTATGAAAAAACCAATGAAATAGATAAACCTTTGGTTAATTTAATTAAAAAAAAGAGAAAACCAAATTACTAGTATCAAGAATGAAAAGGGTGAAGCTACCACCAAGGAAGAGGAAATTAAAACAACAATTAGGAATTATTTTGCCCAACTATATGCCAACAAATTTGACAATCTTAGTGAAATGGATACATATTTACAAAAATATAAATTGCCCAGATTAACAGAAGAGGAAATAAAATTCTTAAATAACCCCATCTCAGAAAAAGAAATTGAACAAGCCATTGATGACCCCCCTAGGAAAAAAAATCTCCAGGGCCAGATGGATTTACATGCGAATTCTATCAAACATTTAAAGAACAGTTAATTCCAATACTATATATAGACTATTTGGGAAAATAGGTGAAGAAGGAGTCTTACCAAATTCTTTTTATGGTACAAATATGGTGCTGATGCCTAAACCAGGAAGAGTTGAGACAGAGAAAGAAAATTGTAGAACAGTTTTTCTAATGAATATAGATGCAAAAATTTTAAACAAAATATTATCAAATAGATTACAGCAACTTATCACAAGAATAATGCACTATGACCAGGTAGGATTTATACCAGGAATGCAGGGCTGGTTCAATATTAGGAAAACTATCAGCATAATTCATCATATCAACACCCAAACTAACAGAAACTACATGATCATCTCAATAGATGCAGAAAAAGCTTTTGACAAAATACAACACCCATTCCTATTAAGAGCAGTAGAGAGCATAGGTATAAATGGAGTCTTCCTTAAAATAATAAATAGTATCTATCTAAAACCTTTAGCAAGCATTATATGTAATGGGGACAAGCTAGAAGCATTTCCAGTAAGGTCGGGGTGAAACAAGGATGTCCATTATCACCACTGTTATTCAATATTGTTAGCTTTAGCAATAAGAGAAGAAAAAGAAATTGAAGGTATTAGAATGGGCAAAGAAGAAACAAAGCTATCACTCTTTGCAGATGACATGATGTTATTCTTAGAGAATCCTAGAAAATCAAGTAAAAAACTACTTGAAATAATAAACAACTTTAGCAAAGTTGCAGGCTATAAAATAAACCCACATAAATCATCAACATTTCTGTGTTATTACCAACAAAGCCCAACAGCAAGAGATAGAAAGAGAAATTCCATTTAAACTTACTGTAGACATTATAAAATATTTAGGAGTCTACCTCCCGAAACAAACCCAGGAACTCTATGAACACAATTAGAAAACACTTTTCATGCAAATAAAGTCAGATCTAAATAATTGGAAAAACATCAGTTGCTCACGGGTAGGCTGAGCTAATATAATAAAAATGACAATTCTACCTAAGCTAATTTACTTACTCAGTGCCATACCAGTCAAACTACCAGAAAATTATTTTATGGAGTTAGAAAAAATAATAACAAGATTCATTTGGAAGAACGAAAGGTCCAGAATATCAAGAGAATTAATGAAAAGAAATGCAGGGGAAGGTGGCCTAGCCATTCCAGATCTTAGATTGTATTATAAAGCAGTAATCATCAAAACTGCTTGGTACTGGCTAAGAAATAGAATGGTGGATTAGTGGAATAGGTTAAATATGCAAGACTCAGTAGTCGATGACTATAGTAATCTATTATTTGATAAACCCAAAGACCCCAGATTCTGTGATAAGAACCCACTCTGAAAAAAACTGCTGGGAAAACTGGAAAAGAGTATGGCAGAAACTAGGCATAGACCAAAATCTCACACCATATAGCAAAATAAAGTCAAAATGGGTTCATGGTTTAGATATGAAGGCTGATACTATAAGCAAACTGGGAGAGCAAGGAATAGTTTACCTGTCAGGTCTATGGAGAATTGCACATGAAAGAGTCTAGCTCCCTCCATATGTCACTGAAGAAATAGCTTACCCTCTCCAATGCGGAGTGTTTCAGCTACTCCCAACACAAAGGGCCAAGAATAGGAATTCTCATGGCATTTTCAGGCCATTCATCACTTGGTTCATTTCCTAGCCATCTCCCTTGCCCAGCTACCTCCTCCATCATACCATGGGTGCTACATTTTTGCAAGCACGTTCTCAAATCTTGCTTCCCATCTGGCCTCTGACACTGAGTAGACCCAGACTTCCCACTCGGTTCATCTATGATCTAGATTAGACTCACCCTTCCCCCCGTCTATGTCCTCTTGAGCTCTGTAACCTTCGACATTCAGTCGATTTCTGTATACTCTCCTCCCTTGACTTCTGTGACACTGATTTTCTTTCTAGTTCTCATTCATCTCTCACTTCCACTTTCTCCTTTCTTTATTCATCGTCCATTTGCCTTTTGCCCGTAAGTGTGGTATTCCTCATCGGTCTGGGCTGATCCTGCTGGTGTGAAGTGAACTCGAATCCTTTCCCTGAAACCCAGTGTTTCTTTCTACTATACCAGGCAGAACAGCCCTAGAATATAACCTTCCATCTCCTCTCCTTCTCTAAAATACCTTGGAATGTGCCTCTTCCTTATCCTTTGTTGCTTGTAATCCTTATCTTCATCCAATGAAGGATGTTAGCTAATAATATATAGTGCTTTATCTCCTTTAAACCTCACAGCAGCCCTGTGAAATAAGTACTATTATTCCCATTTTACAGAGGGGAAAGTTGAGACTGAGAGAAATTAAGTGACTTCCCCAGGGTCATGCAACTAGTAAGTGTCTGAAGTATAATATGAACTCGGGTCTTCCTGACTTCAAGCCCAACATTACCTGCTGTGCCACCTAGCTGCCTCAAGCTCATCTATCTCTCTGCCTCCCCCCTCCACCAAAATTTTAGTACTTTCCCCCACCTCGAATTGCCTTGTATGCTTATCTACATCCATGTCATCTGCCTCAAATCTCTACTTTCTTCTGTCCTCTAAATACATATTTACTGTGGTGTTCCTGTCCCATTTCAAACTCCAGCGGCTTCCTAGTGCTTCTAGGATAACATGAATTCTTGTTTGTCTCTAGAACCCTGTTAGAAATGGCTACAGTCTGTCTTTCTAGCCTCATCCTGGTGCCCCTATCTTGCACTCTACCAGAACAGCTGAGTGACCTTATCAGTTCCTCACACACAGCACACCATCTCCCCCTCTGTCTTTCTGCCACCATTCATACCTCGAGGCGCTTCCTTCTCATTGATGCCTCACAGAATTCCTTCCAAGCACAGCTCAAGCTCCACTTTCTATATGAAACCTTCCCAGATTTTCCATAATGGCTAATACTTTTCCTTCCCTAAATAGCTTGCATTTTTACTTATTTCTTTTTTAGTCTACACATACCTGATAGAATGTAAGCTACATGAGAGTAGGCACTATTTCATTTTTTATTTCTGTATCCTTTAGAACTGAGGCTTGTTAATTGCTTGATGTCTTAATCCTTAGTAGCATGTAAGATCCTGGATAGCAGAGACATTTTTGTTTTTATCTTTGTATTTCCAGGTAAAGTCAATAAGCATTTGTTTTCAAGTCAGCCAGCATCTAATAAGTGCTTTGTTGTTGAGTTGTATCAGACCCTTTGTGACCCCCATTTAAGGTTTTCTTGGCAAAGATACTGGAATGGTTTGCCATTTCCTCTCCAGCTCATTTTATGATGAGGAAACTGAGGAAAACAGGGTTAAGTGACTTGCCCAAGGTCACTTAGTAAGTGTCTGAGGCCGGATTTGAACTCATAAAGATAAGTCTTCTTGATTCCAAACCAGGCCCAGTGCTCTATTCCATTGTGCCACCTAGCTGCCCCTAATAGTGCTTACTATGTGCTGGTCACTGTGCTGCTAAGCATTTTGGAGAATGGATGAATAAGAAATGTGTTGAAAAAATCTCCAACTAAATTAATTTAAAAAATGACCTAGACAACATCATTAATCACTGACTTACGTGCCTTCTCTCCCATTTATGTAAAATCTTTATGAGAGTCATCTAAGTCAGAGGTGTCAGACTCAAATAGAAACTGATCCCTACAGCTACATATTGACTTAGAAAATGAAAAATAACATTATGTTGTATTTTAAAATTTATTTTGTTAAACATCTCCCAATTACATCTAGATTTGGTTTCGGTGCCATTTGGGAGTTTTGCTTGCCGGATTGGACTCATAGGCCTCTGACACCTAAGATCTAAGCCACTTTTCCCAAATCTGCCCTCAAATTTTTTTTCAAGTAACAATTATTTTAAGATTAATCTGCCCATCATATTAACCCCTACCTCCATTAAGAAACAACACCCCCCCAATCCCTCAATATATAGCTATATAGTCCAGCAAAACAAGTTCCACATTAACCATGTCCAAAAATATATCTCTTTTTGCATTTTAAGCTCATTCTTTCTCAGGAGATGAGTGGTGTATTTCATCTTCATTTCAAATCATGGTTCATGGGTTCCTTATATATGGTCCTATGATATAAAAGAGGGCTGGGGAAAGCTGGAAGTGAGACTGGAGGAGAGGGTGATAATGGTTACATCCAATCCCTGTCTGGTGGCAGAAGAGGCAGTCATGCAGAGGTTGGGGTAGGCTCCTCTTCCAGGAGGCCTTATGGATCTTTATGGTCAAAATATGGAAAACTGAGGCACAAAGTTCTGAGCATGATCAATTTATTAGTAAAGCATGAATTTACTAATAAATAGGCTCTCGGCTTCCTCGGCAAAACTAAGACTTCAAATGAGGGGGTAAGCTCTCTTTTATAGCTTTGGGGAATAGAGAACAAAGAAGAGGACTTTGTAGATGAGGAACAAGTTATGATTGGTTACAAGAGAGTGACATCATGAATGGCAAAATCAGTATGATTGGTTGGAAATTGTGAATGAGGCGCTAAGCAACAACCCCTCTTTCCTCCTGTGACTACCGAAATGTTCATTGTTTGAGTCCACCTGCCAGGTTAGAGATAGTGGACCAGACTTCTTTAGATAACAAACCAGACATCTTTGAAGGATAGCTTGATGGTGTACAAGACTCCTTGGTGTCCACCTGTACTCCTCAAGGATAACAGATTTCCTTGAGGCAAGAATAGAAAAGTGCTAAACAGGAGAACTGGATTTTTAAACTTTATTATGGGTCACCTGAATTTTGAACTAACTTTGGAGACAAAGAACCATGACTTAGGTAGTTACAGGCAAAATTTATGAACTATAAATGAGATCAACTTAAAAAAAAAAACAAACTTGATCTGATCATTTCAGGACCATGGACCATGGTGTTTCAGTGCATTCCTCAGAGAAGAGACAACAGAGGACTTTCCCCTCTAGGAAGCTTTCCTCTTCAGCTGTTGTTCCCATCCAGAAAAGTTACATTGCAGACTCTAGTAGGACCATACCCCCAAAAGATCAAAGGAACAGGAAAAGGACCCATAGGTCCGAAAATATTTATAGCAGCTTTTTAAGTAGTGTCAAAGAACTGGAAACTAAGGGGGTACTTGCCCAGCAGTTGAACAAATTTTGGTATATGAATGTAATGGATTACTGTTGATGATGAGATTACTGATGGTGAAATGGGCAGTTTTAGAGAAGCCTGGAAAAGCTTGTATGATCCGAGGCAGGGTGAATTAAGCAGAACTGAGAAAATAGTTTATACAGTGAGAACAAAATGGTGAAGACAAACAACTTTGTATGACTTGACACCAATCAGTGGAATGGCCAACCACAATTCCAGAGGATTTATGAAGAGTGCTATCCATCTCCTGACAGCTGATGAATTCAGGGTACAGATTGAGAAACATTTTTATATGAAGCCAATGTAGAAATTGACTGTATATTTGTCACAAAGGTGTGTTTTCTCTCTCTCTCCCACCTCTCCCCTCTTTCTCCTCTCTCTTCTCTCTCTCTTCTCTCTGTCTCTGTCTCTCTGTCTCTCTCTCTGTGTCTCTCTCCCCCTCTCTTCTTATCCCTCTCCCCCCTTCCCTTTTCCTTTCCCTGTTTCTTTTTGTCAGGCTGGTTGAAAGGGCAAAGGATAGGGATAAGATAGCATAAAAGAAAAAAGTGAGTAAATTAATCATCTTTGCAAAAATAATTGCACAGAAAAGAATGAGTGCCAGAAAGAAGCGCAGACAAACCCAACAGCTTTGAAAGCTATAAGTCGATCTTATTACTTACTTAAAAAGTTAAAAAAAAAGTCATACATAATGGAGACCTTCAGATTCATGTACAACCCTCTTTTTCTGTTTTACTATGTATATGCAAATGCCCATTCTATTTATTGTTTTTCAAGTTAAGAATAATATTAAAAATTAAAACCAAGCCAGTGTCCTTTGGTTCTGGGCTAAGATTTCCAAAGTGCTCCTAAGAGCTGGAACAAGATTTCCTACAACCTTCCATGAGATATAGTGCTGTGTAGAGACAAAAAGATTATTGGTGAATGGGTGAAATTGCTCTGAAAACTTGCTGGGTTGGTCTATTTCCTTTTGTGTAAATTGAAACCAATCATGGAGAGGAACTGTATTTGGAAAGTAGAGATTGGGAACAGGGTTTGTGGACAGTGGTTTGGAATGTTTCTTGTTAAGAGATTTCCCCAATTTTAGCCTACATTTCCTCTTTCAACTATTTTTTTTTATTAACCATTTCAATGTGATGTCATATGCTTAATATAGTGGCTGGTTATGGGAAAGAAATTCAAGGAAATATCCAGCCCTAGTGTCTCCCTGGAGCTCTAGCCTATTCCCTTGTTGTACAACCTCTACCTGGAGGTCTCATAATAATAATAATAATAATAATTATTATTATTATTATACATATACGTATACATGTGTATATGTGTGTGTATATATATACCCATATATCATAGTAAAATTTCCAAAATGTTTTACAAATATCTCATTTGATCCTTGTAGCTGTCATGGGGGTAGGTGCTATTATCTCTATTTTACAGATGAGGAAACTGAGACAGAGCTGAGGTGACCTATCTAGGGCCACATAGCTAATGAGGCAGGCTTTGAACTCAGGTTTTTGTCACTTTAAGATCTATTCCGCCACTTGGCTGACTCCTGGGAGATAATAGAATTAATTCATTATTTTTCTCCCTAAACCCATGTGTTCTAAAACAGTGGTGTCAAACTTGAATAGAAACAGTGCCATGAATCCATAATAAGGATACCTGCGGACTACATTTTAACTTAGAAAACCACATATTAATATTTATATTTTATTGTATTTTTATTTATTTTGTTAAATATTTCTCAATTACATTCTAATCTGGTTCCAGAGCACTGGGGAATGTTTTGGCCCTCGTGTTCAACACTTCTATTCCAGAAACCTATGCTAGCTTCTAATACTTGCCTGATGATCATTCTTACAGGTGTTCAACATGCTAAGGCCTGAACAAAAACCCTGAGTGAATGTTTGATGCACCTATATAGCATATTCTTTCATTTGAGACTGGCTTTAGAACACAGGTATTAAACATGCAGCAGGCCAACACTACAGAGTTGTGCCCAAACCAGATTAAAATATAATTAGGAAATATTTAACAAAATAAACAAAAATGCCATAGAACATGGGTAATGTTAACATGTGTTTGTTTTTTTTTAAGTCAAAATGCAGTGCAGGGATTCTTACGTGTGATTTAGTGACTTCCCTTTCTAGTGGAGTTTGACATCACTGCTATGGAGTGTTATTACAGATATGGAGGCCATAAACGTTTGGGAATCTGACTGTCCCAACTTGTGATGAGCTATAGCTAAATGGATAATAGCCACCTTTGTGGAGGAGTGAGCCCCTTGGCTCTGGGAATACATTTTATAGATCTAGCCAAGTCCATAAGAACCAACCTCTATCTCTAGGTCAGGAGTTCCCAACCTTCTTAGGTCCCTGGACTTCCTTGCCCCCTATTTAATGTGAAAAGGAAATAAATTCTAGAGTTTGCCATGTATATATTTAAGAAATAATATAAAGAGATTAATTTTTCATAAATAAGAGAATGAGTTATAATTCTTTGAGGCTACATCAAAAATTTTGATTGGAAATAAATTCAAATTAACAATTAACGTAGCTCAACAAGCTCACATCCCCTGGGGGTACACATGCTCCTGGTTGGGTATCCCTGTTCTTTGTTGACAATATATTTGTAATTGGTCAAGGGATGTTAGATTATCCCTTTCTCCATCAACCCCTTTTTGTCCCTCTAAAACAATTACAATGCTCGAAGATCCCAAAGCATAGATTCAGGAGTGGAAGCAATGAGTACCATCTTGCCTTCCCACTAGGCATTGCCATATAATCCCTGGGAAGCAAGGAAAAACTCCTAGAACCTGGAGGAAATGCAGCAGAAATTTGACTTTTCCTTTCAATAAAGGAGAAGTTAGTAAAACATCTTTGTGCTACTGTATTCCCTCAAGCTAATAGACCTGACCTACAGACCTGGAATAACATGCTTTCCCTAGAATATCCTGAAATAAAACCAAAAGTGTCCATGTTTACAGCTTTTGATCCATTGCTGTAAAAATATCCTTCAATAAATCTTACCAGGTCACGTAGTTTTTGTATTTGGGCTGCCTTTCATTTATCTGGGCAATGGCTTATCGCAAAATCACCAATTTGGAGGGGATTGGATAGTTGGGATAGTGAAGACTCTGATTTTCTCCTTTCTTTCCCAAAGTCCCCCATAATCTTCTAAGCTAAGTCATTCTCCATCTCTAAACTTCCCTATCTCTGTAAAGGGTACTGCCATGCTTCTAGTCATCCAAATTCACATGCTCAGTCATTGTTGGCTGATCCCTTTTCCTGATCCCCAATACCTAACTAATTACTTTCTTACTGTCTCTTTTCCCACAGTATCTCATATCTTCTCTCCTGTTGTTGTGAAAGAACACACACACATAAAACCCCAACTGAAGAAAGTAAAAATAATTTGCTTTGATCTGCATTGATTCCATCCGTTCTTTCTCTGGAGGTGGATAGCATGTTTCTTTATAAGTCCTTCAGAACTGTCTTGGATCATTGTGTTGCTGAGAATAGCTAAGTCCTTTACAGTTGATCATTGTATAATATTGCTGTTACTGTGTACAATGTTTTCCTGGTTCTACTCACTTCACTTTGCATCAGTTGATAAAAGTCTTCCAAGTGTTTCTGAAACTCTTCTGCTCATCATTTCTTATAGTACAATAGTATTCCAGCACAATCATGTACCACAGCTTGTTCAACCATTTCTCAAATGATGGGCAGCTAATTCCCTTTTTCTTAGAGCTTGTTTCTTTCTCCTAAAATGATCATGTGTAAACTTGTCCCTTTTTTAGTATAAGGGGTTCTTAACCTGTGGTCTGTAAACTTAATTTTTTTTAATAATTATATTTCAATATAATTGGTTTACTTTGTAAATCTATGAATTTTATTTTATGCATTTATGAAACATCCCTTTGAGGAGTCCATGACACAAAGAGAGTGAAGAACCTGCTCTAGTAGAATATTTCATCTTGTTTTTTAACCCCTAGCACCAAGCAAAATGCCTTGCACATAATTGGTGTTTGATAAATGCTTCTTGAATTGGATTGTATTGACTGGGTGCTCAGAGTACTAATTTGGGTAGAAGTTACCCTGCCTATTGATATAAATACCTTGAAGTAACAGAAGGGACTTGTCACATAGTTATAGACTTTGCTTATGATGCGTGTTGACTGTCTTCACTTTGAGCGCATGACCATCTTCTTTTTAATCAGTCAGTTAATAAGCATTTATAAAGCTCTTTCTATGTTTCGGGCAATGTCCTAAGGGTTGGGAATACAGAAATAAGCAAAAAGAAAGAAGGTCCCTTCTTTCAGGTAGGTTACCTCCTAATATGGATGACTACACATAAATGAAACCTGAAAAGGGGAATTGGGGAAAGATAGTACCCTGGTTGGGAGTATGTTGGAGTCAGAAACATGATGGAGTTTGGAGGAGTGTAACCTGCTGGGAAATGAAGAGGGGGGTATCTTTGGTGCCCTCCTTAAATGAGGGAGAAGTCCACCACTCTCCAATCATATTGAAAGGTCCCAGGGGCAGATGATACTTCTGAGGTGTGTGAGTTTCAAGGCTGGAGCCATCTTCCAGGATGAAGAGCTTTCTGGTCCATGTTGGGAAAGTACAGAGGACTGCAACCTGGTGGGAAATGAAGAGGATGGTGGTTACCCAACACACTGGAATATGGAAGATGTTAAATAGCAACATTCTTGCCACTGTATTCACTTCAGTATTTAGGAGCTGTGATTTCATCAGTGGGAGGATCCTCTTAATACTCAGCCATTTAAATCATAATCCCTTAGCTTGATAGATGGCTTTCTCACATTTGCCGGTCTGGCAATGAGCTAACTTGGTTGGTCCTTGGATAATTGACATATAATTCATAACTAGGACTGTACTAAAACCTTTTTAGTTTGCCCTTCCCCCTATAACCTTGTGTCTTTTGGGAGGGCATATATTTTGAATAGATTTATTAGAATATAAACTAATTGAGTGCAGAAATTGTTTGTATTCCCAGCATCTAGTGCAATGCTTGGTACATAATAGGTGCTTAATGAATTCCTGCTGATTGGTTGATAGGATTTGCTCTCCATTGTGGTGATCTCAAGATTCAAGGGTCATCTCTACCCCACAATGAGGCTGGTGTTTAGGGTAGGTTCATCTTCCATACTAAAAGTCCCACATGGACTCTTTTCACCCAGGAAGCACATCACTCCATGAAGAGGTTTTTAAAACATCTATTGCTTATTTAAGAAGTTTATGGGAGGGAAGTAACAACTAAAATATAGGACCCCTCAGGATATACATTTTTTGGGGGAGAGGTAGAGAGTAAGATGGTATATTCACGTCCCCAGAGTCAGTTTTCCTTTAAAGTAATTTTTTTTCAGCTTGCTAAAGTGTATCGAACAGAATTTATTTCACCTTGTAAGAAAACCCCAATTAGAGTTACAACTGAACTCTAAGAGCACCAAGTTCAACTTGCCCTCATGTGTCAGATGATAATAATCTTTCCAGTGTCCTAACAAGGAGCCAGTCATCAAAGACCAA
>NW_020954588.1:30411296-30420529 GCF_900497805.2 Vombatus ursinus
ACAGGTTGTTGGATCCCAAAGAAAAAGATTTGTTGGCTATTCTGTGACACTTTCATTTAAAAAATCCCTCGCCCCACCTCCAGTGGGCTGGCAGGAAGCTTTCCTGTGGTTTCTGCCTTCCCTCCATTGAGAGAATTTGGGGCCTTTTAAATTTAAGATATTTTCTTTTTTTTTTTTTAAGTGAAAAATTTATTTATTTTCTTACATCATTTAGAAAATTTAGTATCTTATTTGAGGTGTTTCCTTCCCAATGCCAATCTCCCCATTGTGTACTGCTTTCCTTCTAGCTCCCAAATAAAACAACTACCCCTAGATCGATAATGAATGTTCTTTCTTGGTGTTTTTCATCCATGATGTGCCATCTTCCAACTCCATGCCTAGGTTCTAGAATATATTCCCTCTTCACTTTTACCCCTTGGAATCCTTTAAGACTCAGCTGAAATGCCATCTTCCACATAAAGTCTTTCTTGATCCACTGACCTCCCCCAAGCCCCTAAGGTTGCCCTGCATTTCAGTTGTATTTGTAAATTGGCAAATATTGTATTTGCCCCACAAATATAATATTTCACAATGTATTTGCCTTGTGTGCTCATAGCCCTCCTTCCAAAAGTTGCCTTGTGTTTAATGTTCTTTATACTTTGTATACGTAAAGATGTATATATTGTCTCCCCTAGTACAATGTCCTTCCTGAGGACAGAGGTGGTTTCTTTTCTTATTTAGCACCCAGAACAGTGCCTGACTCTTAGTAGGCCCCTAATAAATGATTATTGATGGATTCATTGCTTCTTTACCCATTTATTCAAAGTCTGCCACAGGAAGGGGAACTTTGGAATCAGACTTGACAATCACCAGTCACTGGCAGGACCCAACAAAGTACAAGCCAGTGAGCTGACTGCTTCATAGCTGGTCTGTGCCACACAGATTTATCCCAGCCAAGTGATCCTGGGTCTTTATTGTCAGATTTGCTAATGAGGAAGAATCCTCCTGATCTGTTGTCTGTGGTGTAGTGGAAAGTACACTTACTGTAGTTAGGGAGTATTGATTCAAATCCCATCTTTAATTTTGACCACTTATGTGAATTTGGGCAAGTCACTTAATCTCTGGGCCTCAGTTTCCACATCTGTAAAATAAAAGGGTCAGACCAGATGTTCTCTGAGGTCCTTTCCAGCTGTAAATCTATGATCCCATGATCCCTGGTAACCCATGACATTGACCTTCTGATAGAAAACTTCCTAGAGTCGGATTTTTCTGGTTTATCAAGCATGCCACTCCTATTGTCTCAAATCATCAGTGGTGAGAACAGAGAATTTAGGCACACGTGGGGAGGTAGAATAGAATTTTCATACCTCTCCCAAAGCCTCTACCAGGAAGTGAAGTGGATTGTATCTGGAGGCAGAGGGTATAGGTGGGGTCTCTGTTACTTCCAGTGTGATGGTGGGCAAATCACTTAATCACATGAGGCCTCAGTTTCCTCATCTGGATATTGAAACATTTAGACTAGTAGATAATCTTCCTTTAAAAATATTTTCTTCTCAACTTAAGCATTAAAAAAAGAGCATTTCCATACACATAGCAGAGCATAAAAAAAGATGGCGTGTAAGACTACAAATCTCCATTTTGTTGTTTGGTCGATTAGTTGTGTCCCAACTCTTCGTGACCCCATTTGAGGTTTTCTTGGCAAAAATACTGGAGTGGTTTGCCATTCCTTTCTCTAGCTCATTTTACAGATGGGGAAACTGAGGCAAACAGGATGAAATGACTTGCCCAAGGTCACACAGCTATGAAGTGCCTGAGGTTAGATTTAAACTCTTGTCCTCCCGAGTCCAGGGCCAGGACTCCATCCACTGCACCACTTAGCTGCCCACTACTGCTCACGTTTTAAAAAAAGTACATCATAAACTCTACACATTTCACTTAAAACCTCTCTGCTTCTTTCTGAGATTAGATGACTTAGAAAATCCTTTGCAATTCTGCATCTATAATCCTGTAAAATGGGTATGTGCACCACTGGACCTTATTTTTTCCCCCTCCTATACATTCTCCCACTACCCACCCTTTTCATAATGCATGAAGATGATTTGAGTTGAAAATTCTGCAGCCTTCACTTACGGCACTTAGCTCCTAGTTCTAAAGCACTGGGGACAATATGATTAATCTATTGACCATTAGCTGAGGTGAATTAAATGGAAAGATTAACCTGGGGGACGTTCTGGAAAGAAAGGTATGGGATAAAGAGGAACAAGATGTCTTAGGCTATGGTAGCTCTTTATTTATTTTTATCTTTTGTTTTTATATCATCATTTCTGAATACACTATCTACCACCCACTCACTGAGAGCCTTCCCTGTAACAAGGCAAAGCAGTTAAGGAAAACCAATCAGCGCAGCAACCGTGTCTGACATTGGGTATACAATGTTGGTAGCAACATAGGGTCATTGATTTAGAAACAGAAAGGACTTCAGAGGCTCTCTGGCCCAACCCCCTGGTTTTGCAGAAAAGGAAACTGAGGTCCATGGAGGTTAAAAGATTTGCTTAATTTCACACAAGTAGCAAGAAGCTTCACAGGCGAGATTTGAATCCAGATCTTCTGACTCTTTCTCTCTCATACTGCCTCCCAGGAGGGAAGAAAAGGGTTATTTCAGTCAGAGCTATGTGTGGATGAGAGCTTGCTTTGTATCATCCCCACATCTTGTAAGACATCCCATCTCCAGGCAGGCAACAGTACAGTATATGACTGCCAATGAGTGTAAATAAACTATTCCTGAAGGTGGAAAAATACTTTTGTATATGGAAAAGGAACTGAGTTCAGACCACCAGCTCACTTCATCCCGCTCAATAGCAACCACTGCCCGAATAAAGGCAGGCCATTCTTCATGGCGATAGATTTGGAGGCAAAAAACTCTGTCTTCTATTACCAATGTTTGTGTTTGAACATTTCTACATTCTACGGCTCAGATTTATTGCGTATGGGGTTGCTCTTTGTTCTAACATGATTTTTCATAAATTTGTAACTTAAGCATGTGTTATTAGAGATGTAGAAAAGAATAAGTGGAAACCTAAATATTTTTTCTGCAAGAAAATTGATTTTTAGCTAAAATGAATTTAATTGAAAAATGATTGAGTTTTCACGTACTTCTGGTGTTTTTTCCCAGAAGCAGAGATTTTGATCTCTGTTTTAAGTTATGTTTTGAAATGAAGTGAAGATAAGTAAAATCATGAAGCAGAGCATGCCAAATAATTTTCCTGTCTCCTCCTGTTCCCTTTGTGTTATTAGAGGCAAAAGGGAATCCAGACATGTTACAACATTGTTATGTTCTTTAATATAAAGCCGGTCAGTTGCAGTTGATAAGTGTGAATTTTAAGGGACAGAAAATGTCCTGGTGATATGTTTCATGGCAATTTATCATTTCTCCTTAGATCTCAAACTATTTTATACACACATGTAAGAAAGTGGAAACTCTGATGAGAGTGGTTAAACAATTTCTACAAAGTTGTCATTTTATTTTAAACAAATGTTCCATCAGGAGCTCTAGTAAATCGGTGAGTTTCAACGGAACCTTCATATTATTTTTCAACAGTAGATGGCAACCTCTGTTCACCTGTAGAAAAGAAAACTCCTAGTTCTAGTTTTAGCCTCATATCTTGACTATGGACTTCAGTATTTCTAGCCTGCATGGTGGTAGAATCATCCCTCTGAATAAGGATTGGAGATTGTGGATGGATGGCAGAGACAATCTGCGCTTCCACACAATTGGGATATTTTTCTTTCAGTAGAGAGGGCCCCAGGCGAGACTGAACTGGTGAAAAGAAAATGCCACTAACTTTCACTTTCAAGACTAAAATTCTGTTTTCAAACAAAGGCAGCTTGTCATTTGATACTTTGATGGGTATACGATGGTAGTACTGAATGATAAGCTAACCTTGTTGAAAACTTAGACTTTGCTTGTCCTTGAAGCTAAAAAATTATTTTTAATGGAAATTCTAAGTTTGAAGTTATTTTTTCATATTTTTTGAATTTTACATTTTATTTTAATTTTCAGTTCTAAATTCTTTCCCTCCCTCCTTCCAGCCCCTTCCTACCCATTGAGAAAGCAAGAAATACAATATTCATTATACATATGAAGTCATGCAAAACATATTTACAATTAGCCATGTTCTAGAAAAAAAATGAAGAAAGAGTGAAAAATATTCTTCAATATGCATGCTGAATCCTTCAGTTCTCTCTCTGGAGGTGGAGAATATTTTTTCATCATGAATTTTCTGGAATTGTCATGGATTATTGTATTGATTAGTTATTAAGTCTTTCACAGTTGATTATTGTTATAATATTACTGTTACCATGTACATTGTTCTCCTGGTTCTTCTCACTTCATTTTGCATCAGTTTATATAGGTCTTCCTATTTTTTTTTCTGAAATCATCCCCTTCATCATTTCTTACAGCACAATAATATTTCATCATATTCATTTATCCTAACCTGTTAAGTCATTCCCCAACTGATGGATGTTCCCTCAATTACCAATTCTTTGCTAGCACAAAAAGAGCCGCTATAAATATATTTGTACATATAAGTCTTTTTCCTCTTTCTTTGATCTCTGTGGTATGAGCCTAGTAGCAGAATTGCTGGGTCAAAGGGCATGCACAGTTTTATAACCCTTTGGGCCTTATTCCAAATTATTTTCTAGAATGGCTGGACTAGTTCACAGCATCACCAACAGTACATTAACACACCTATTTTCCCTTCCTTAATATACCTATTCCCTCCAGCATCTTTTTTTTTTCCTTTTTCTGTCATCTTAGCCGATCTGATAGGTATGAGGTGGTACCTCAGAGTTGTTTTAATTTGCAATTCTCTAATTATTAGTGATTTGAAACATTTTATATGACTATTGATAGCTTTGATTTCTTCCTCTGAAAGCTGCTGTTTATATCCTTTGATGATTTATCAATTGCAGAATAGTTTTTTTTAAAATAAATTTGTCTAGGTTCCCTATATGTGAGAAATGAGACCTTTATCAGAGAAACTTGCTATAAAATCCTCCCTCCCCCCATTTTGCTGCTTTTCTACTAATTTTGGCTGCATTGGTTTTGTTTTTACAAAATTTTTAAAATTTAATTTAATCAAAATTACCCATTTTACCTTTTGTGATTCTCTTTATTTCTTGTTTGGTTATAAACTCTTCCCCTAGCCATAGAACTGATAGGTAATTTTTTTCTGTGCTCCTTTTATTTATGATAACACCTTTTATGTTTAAATCATGTACTCATTTTGAGCTTATCTTGGAAGATGTTGATCTATGCCTGTTTTCTTCCAGACTACTTTTGAGTTTTCCCAGCATATTTCCCAAATAAGTGAATTCTCACTCTAATATCTTTGTATTTATTAAGCACTAGGTTATTGTGCTCATTTGCTTCTGTATATTGTGTGCCTAATTTATTCCATTGGTCGACGACTCTGTTTCTCATTCAGAACCAGATTGTCTTGATGATTACCACTTTTTAGTATGTTTTGAGATATGTTTGCTAGGCTTCCTTCCTTCACATTTTTTTCATTGATTCTTTTGATATTCCTGACCTTTTGTTCCTCCAGATGAGTTTTATTGTTTTTTTTCTAGCTCCACAAAGCAATCCTTTGGTAGTTTGATTGGTGTGGCACTGAATAAATAAATGACTTTAGGTAGTATTATCATTTTTATTATATTGGTTTGGCCCTCTCATGAACAGCTAATATTTCTCCAATCATATAGATTTATCTTTATCTGTGTGAAGAGTATTCTGTGTAATGTGTTCATATAGTTACTTCGTGTACTCTTTGCAGGTAGACTTCCCAGTATTTTATATTGTCTGCAGTTATTTTAAATGAATTTTCTCTTATCTCTTCCTGCTGGGTTTTGTTGATAATATATAAAAATGCTGATGATTTGTATGGGTTTATTTTATATCCTCCAGCTTTGCCAGAGTTAGAAGTTGTTTCAACTGCTTTTTAATTGACTCTCTAGGGTTCTTTGAGTAAACCATTTTATTATCTGCAAAAAGCAATGATCTTGTTTCCTCATTGACTGTACTTATTCGTTTGTTTTCTCTTTCTTGTCTTATTGCTATAGCTAGCATTTGTAGTACAACACTGAATGATAATGGTGATAGTGGATATCTTCGTTTCACCCCTTCATTATCTTATTGGAAAAACTTCTAGTTTTGTTTCCATTTTAGATAATTTTTGCTCTTGGTTTTAGATAGATACTACTTACCATTTTAAGAAAAGCTCCAAGGGGCAGGTAGGTTGCTCAGTGGATAGAGCACCAGCCCTGGATTCAGGAGGACCTGAGTTCAAATCCCGCCTCAGACACATAACTCTTGCTAGCTGTGTGACTCCAGGCAAGTCATTTAAAACCCCATTGCCTAACCAAATTAAAAAAAAGAAAAACTCCACTTATTCCTATGCTTTCTAGTGTTTTTTTTTATCCTAATAAGATTGGATTTTGTGTTTTGTCAAAAGCTTTTTCTGCATCTATTAACATAATCCTAAGATTTTTGTTCTTTTTGTTATAGATGTGGTTAATTATGCTCATAGTTTTCCTAATATTGAACCAGCTGTGTATTCCTGGTATAAATCCAACCTGGTTGTAGTGTTCTGTCTTTGTGATATTTGTTGTAATCTTCTTACTAGTATTTTATTTGTGCTTCAATATTCAGTAGGGAAATTGGCCTATAGTTTTCTTTCTCTGTTTTTGCTCTCCCTAGTTATGTTATCAAAACCATATTTGTGTCATAGGAGAAATTTAGTAGGATTCCTTTGCTTATTTTTCAAACAGTTTATATAGTATTGGAATTAATTGTTCTTTAAATGTTTGGTAGAATTCTTTTATAAATCCATATGGTTCTGTTTTTTTTTTTTTCCTTAGGGAGCTCATTTATGGCTTGTTCAATTTGTTTTTCTAAGATAGGGTTACTTAAGTATTCTATTTCCTCTTCTGGGCAATTTATAGTTTTGTAAATATCCATCCATTTCATTTAGGTTGCTAGTTTTATTGGCATATAGTTGAGCAAAATATCTCCTAATAATTGTTTTAATTTAATCTTCATTGGTGGTACACTTACCCTTTCCATTTCTGGTACTGGTAATTTGGTTTTCTTCTTTCTTTTCTAAAAATCAATTTTTTTTTATAAAACTAGTTTTGTTTATTAATTCAATAATTTTTTTACTTCTGATTTTGTTATTCTTTCCTTTGATTTTTAGGATTTCTATTTTGGTGTTTAATTGGGGATTTTTAATGTGTTGTTTTCTAGTTGTTTTAGTTGCATGCCCAATTTGTTGATCTGCTTTTTCTCTGTTTTATTGATGTGTTCAGAAATATAAAATTTCTCCTAAGTACTGCTTTGGCTGCATCCCACATATTTTGTTATGTTGTCTCATTGTTGTCATTATTTTTAATGAAATTATTGATTGTTTCTATGATTTATTCTTTGGTCTACTCATTTTTTAGGATTAGATTATTTAGTTTCCAATTAATTTTATTCTATACTTCCAAGGCCCTTTATTGAATGTATTTTTTATTGCATTATGGCTTGAACAAGATTCATTTAACATTCTACCTTTCTGCATTTGTTTGTGAAGTTTTTAATGCCCTAATACATGGTCAGTTTTTGTGAAGGTACTATGCACAGTGGAGAGATAAGTATACATCTTTCTGTTTCCATTCAGTATTTTCCAGAGGTCTAGCATATCTAAGTTTTCTAAAATTTTATTCATATCCTTAACTTTTTCTTGATTATTTTATGATTAGATTGTCTAGGTTTAGGAGGAGTAAATAGAGGGGACTAATATAATTTTACTTTCTGTTTCATCCTATATTTCATTTAACATTCTTCAGGAGTTCGAATGCTATGCCATTTGGTGCATATATGTTCAATATTGATATTAATTCATTGTCTATGGTACCTCTTAGCAAAATGTAGTTTTCCAGATTATTTCTCTTAATTACGTCTATTTATGCTTTTTTTTTCTGAGATCATGATTGCTGCTCCTGCATTTTTTAATTCAACTGAACATAATAGATTCTGTTTCAGCTTTTATATGAATTTTGTGTGTATCCTTCTGTTTCAAGTGTGTCTCTTATAAACAACATATTGTTAGATTCTGGTTTCTAACCCATTCTGCTATCTGTCCTTTTATGGGTGAGTTCATCTCATTCACATTCATGATTATGATTGCTAACTGTATTTTCCTCCATTCTGTTCTCTCATATTTATACTTTTATTTTTTGCTCTGTTTCTCCTCAAAAGTCTGTTTGCTTTTGACCACTGCCTCCCTTAAGCTACCTACCTTCTTAACACCCTCATCTCCCTTTGCCCCCTTCTGTCCTTGTTGTGTAACATGAATTTCTTACCCTACCATGTGTGCATAAATATTCTTTCTGCCTTGAACCAGTTCAGATGAAGGTGAGATTCAAGTGTTGCCCATTCTTCCCTTGCCTCCCTCCCCATTTCCCCTTCCGTGTATAAACTCTTCTTTGCAGGCCTCTTACGTGACATGATTTTCCCTTTTCTTCCTCTCCCTTCCTCCTCCCAATGTATCCTTCTTTCTCACCTTTCCATTCTTTTTAGATGATCTCTATGTAGTAGCCATACCCATGCCCTCTGTCTAAGTAGGCTCCTTCTAACTGCCCTAATGATGATACAGTTCTTAATGGTTACAAGTATCATCTTCCCATATAGGAATGTAAACAGTTTAACCTTGTTTCATCCCTTATGACTTCTCACTCACGTTTACATTTTTATGCTTGATTCTAGTGTTTGAATGTCAGATTTTCCATTCAGTTCTGGTCTTTTCATCAGGAGGGCTTGAAAGTCCTCTATTTAATTAAAAGTCCATTCCCCACCTCCCCCATTTATATTCAGGTTCGATTGTTAGGTTATTCTTGCTTGTAATCTTCGTTCCTTTACTTTCCTCAATATCATACTCCAAGCCCTCTGCTCCTTTGACGTGGTAGCTGTTAATGTCTGTGTGATCCTGACTGTATTTTAATTCTTTCTTTCTGACTGCTTGCAGACTGCTTGACTTGGGAGCTCTGGATTTTGGCCATAATATTCCTGGGAATTTTCATTTTCGGATTTTTTTTTTTAAGAAATGACTGTTAGATTCTTTTAGTTGTTGCTTTACCTTCTGGTTCTTAGACGTCTGGGCTGTTTTCCTTTATAATTTCTTGAAATATGATGTCAAGGCTGTTTTTTTTTT
>NW_020954588.1:30420539-30456002 GCF_900497805.2 Vombatus ursinus
CACACACACACACACACACACACACACACACACATTATACACACAGATGAAGTTATACCGTACTATGTATAATAAAGCTATGCATGTAAATATACATATAATGAATATATGTGTACACACATACATACGCATGGTTTTATTTCTTCCCTCCCTCACAACATATAAAACACATACATAACTTGAACTGTCTTTTAGGTGGGTGTAACTTGTAGACACTTTACCATTATAGGATTTAGAGTTGGAAAAGACCGAGTGAACAGCTGAAATAAACCACTCATTTTATTTTATTTTATTTTTTCCATTGCAGCATTTTTATTTGTATGTATGTTTTACACCCTTAGAAAAAGAATCCCAGGCTTTTACCTCCTGTGTGTTTTCGTCTTGCTTCCTCATGGTCTGTGATGCCAGCTGGGGTTGTAAGCACAATGAACCCAAACTGACAGGAGGGTAGCAGATTATTCAGCCGCTTTTCCAGATCTTTCAAATGAACATTAAATCTGGCGCTGATGATACCACACTTGTTTAATCTGCCCGTGAGGTTCATAACAATTTTTCTTGCTCTGTGATCATCAATGATTTCAAATTCGCCAATGTAACCATGCTTCATCATTACAGTTAAGAACCGGACAATTACTTTAGAGCATGGCCTAATGAGAACCTGGCGTTTTCCTCGCTTTTCTGCATTGTTGATGCTTTTGAGAGCATCTGCCAGGACGTTCATGGGCACCATGGTGGCAGCGCTGCAAGATGGAGGAAAGAGGATGGGATGGGTGAGCGCGGAGAGATATGGGAAGTGTGGGAAATCTCATGAAGCTTTGGAGGAACCTAAAGCTCTCATTTTGGAAAGCAGAAAGTTCAGCTCTGGAGACAAATAACAAATCAATCACTTAAAAAGTATTATTTAAGCACTTCCTATGTGCCAACCACAGTAATATATGTTGGGAATACTGAGATAAAAGCCAAACAATCTTTTCCCTCAGGGAATTTATGTTCTAGGCCTGAGTCAGGGCAATCTGATGTTTACCAGTAGGGACTGGAATGAAATAGATCATCGAATATTTTAAAAAAAGTTATACTTAACAAAACAATAACATGGAAAGGATATTCAACAAAGATACAGCATTGATTCAGTTGGGCTTAAACTGTCTTGTTTCCACATTTATTGTGGGTCAGCAGTATGTGTTGGGTCCAGGGAGCCCCCACTTCCTTCTTCACTTAGCTCTTATTCTGAGGTGCCCAGAAAGATACCTGAATGGTTTAGACCTTAGTCCCCTGGACCTATTAAGTCTTCAGACAGTTTCATTGAATTTTGGGGGAAAAATAGTTTAGCTGTGTGGAAAAGATGTTGCTCCTACCACCATTTGTAAATATATACAAAATTATGCAAAATAAATAGAGGTTTTTGTTTGTTTTTTTTTTGGTTTCATTTTTGGTGTGAGAGGCACTGGTAGCTGGGGGAAGGGAGAAATCAGGAAAGGCCTCATGTAGGGGATGGTGTTTAAGTAGAGCTTTGAAAGATGCCAGGGATTCCAAAAGGCAGAGATGAGGAGGGAGTGCATTCCAGACCTCTGCAAAGACATAGAGATAGGAGGTAGAATGTCATATGTGAAGAACAGTGAGAAGACTAGTTTAGTGAGTCTAGACTGAAACTCAGAGCCACGTCCGGGGCTCTTTGAACAACATCTGTGGATTGTCTGCGCTAGAACTTTCAGGACGTTGGCGGTTGGTAGGATAGCTTGTATAAATGTTGCTTAGTTCAGTACATATTGAGATTTAGTCTTTATTGGTTCATGGTATTTAGAGCCGGCGGGGACCCTAGAGATCATCTAGCCCACATTCCTGATTTTTCAGATGAGAAAACTAAGGCCACGGAGAGTTGCCTCGCCTCAGGTGAGACGGCCCAGCAAGAGGCAGAGCCAGGTTTGAAAGTCATGCCATTCCTTCTGTCTTTGGATCCAGTGTTTTTCTGCGCTGTCCCACACTGCCTCTCTGTGATTTTGATAAGGGCATAGTTTAATAATACCTAAGAGGAAAACATTGGAACTCCTTGATTTTGCCTTGCCAGTTTGGCTCAGTGTGTATTTTCTCAGCCATCTTGCCAGCCAGAGAACAGATAGGACTCACTGGAACATTGGAGTCATGCCCTCAAAACCTCCAGTTTCCCAGACTCCTCTCCTCAGCGTGCTCCTCAGAATGACTGTGGCTAGAGTTCTCTCTTCAGAAGTTGGAGGCAATGGGACGTTGGAGGTGATGAAAATCAAATATGAAAAGGGACACACATCATTGTAGTCATGTTATTGCCCAATTGTAGGCATAATGGATAGAATCCCAGGCTTGGAGTCAAGAAGATCTGGGTTCAGATCTAGCCTCCGATGCTTACTAGCAATGTAATCTTTCACATTTCTGTGCCTTGAGCAATTTTCTAGGACGTAACTACGAAGACATAGACTAGTGGAATATCAGAACTGAGAGACAGAATGGAGGCTTGAGGGGATGAAAGTTTATAACTACTAGGATTTCTCTTTTAGGCTGCGGATTTCTTTGTCAGTATATCGTTGTACTGACTTTGAGCGTTTGCCGGATTCTCATCAGAAAAACAGGTTATATGATGTTATTCATGCTACAGCCATAGCCAGTCTTGCATTTAGTGACCCAAGGCGGATGGGCATGTCAAAAACTGTACAAAAGGCATTTCAACATTTTATTAGTAACTTGTTCCACCCAGTGTCTGCCACTCTCATCAGTGGTTCTTTCTTGTATCTTGTCTAAATACATACCACCTCAGTTTAGACTGTTGGAGAGTTTCTGTCAAGGTGCTCTGGGCATCAGTATGTCAAGGAACTGGTAGACATTGGTAGGATGAGCAGTCCCTCTGTCGTTGTGGGTTGTCATAGAAAGTTATCTGAAGCTCAGGGAGGCTACGCAGCCTGATCAGGAAAGAGCTAATAAGTGTGAGTGGTAGAATTTGAAATCAAGTCTTTCTGACTCCAAGCCTAGCATTCTATCCAATATGCGCCAAGTCGCCCCTTGGGCACCATCTAAATAATCCCTACTCTGTCACTGGGTGACTGGGTCATCTTACCAAGTCTCTTTGCTTTGGGTCTCCATTTCCTCATTTGTAAAACGAGGGGTCAGACGACTCTGACACTTCCTCCCTTCTCTAGGATCCTGTGCTCTATCATAGGAACCTCTAGAGGCCGTGTAGGCTGACACCCGCACTTTACAGAGGAGGGAACTGAGGACTAAGGTGTTTAAATGATTTGCCAAAGGTCACAGGGGTCCTAAGCATCGGAGATGGGATTTGAGCCGAGGTTCTCTGATGCCTGAGCCCGTGTCCTTTCTACTAAATCATCCTGTCCTGTTGACCACATGGAGCAGTAAGTCTGGCATTTGAAGAGAAATTCAGTTAAGCAAAGAAGAGCTTTCTGAGGAAAGGGCACTGAATATACTTGAATGGAGCAGTGATTTCATCACGTGGTTTCAGAAAGTTTCATTCTTTCTAATCTTATGCATTTCTTTTCTGTCTCCTTCCTTCCCTCCTTCCTTCCTTTCTTTTTCCTTTTTTCCCTTCCTTCCTTCTTTCCCTTCCTTCCTTTCTCTTTCTTTCTTTTCCTTCCCTCCCTTCTCTTTTTCTCTTTCTTTTCCTTCCTTTCTTTGTCTTTCTTTTTCTTTCTCTTTCTTCCTTTCTTCTTTCCCTTCCTTCCTTCTTCTTTCTTTCTTTTCCTTCCTTCCTTTCTCTTTCTTTTTCTCTCTTCCTTCCTTCCTTCCTAACTTCCTTCCTTCCTTTCTTTCTTTCTTTCTTTCTTTCTTTCTTCCTTCCTTTCTTTCTTTCTTTCTTTCTTTCTTTCTTTCTTTCTCTCTCTCTCTTTCTCTCTCTCTCTTTCTCTCTCTCTCTCTCTCTCTCTCTCTCTCTCTCTCTCTCTCTCTCTCTCTTTCTTTCTTTCTTTGTCTTTCCTCCTCCCTTCCCTTCCCTTTCCCTGTCTTGCCCAGTTCTGCATTGCCATAACTACTCATGGACTCAATCCAATTACTGATAGTCACAGAAGCTTTGACCTGTTCTATTTCTGACCTGGTCTGCTTTGCCCCTCTTTGGTCAGCCTGGTGGCTTCTGTTTACAATATTGATACCAGACTTCCTGCAGACATTCAATCAGCTGTAGGCCTACTGCAGCTCAGAATTCTGGAACTCAAGCAGTTCACCAGCCTCAGCCTCCCCAATAGCAGGGAATACATGCATGTGCCACTTAAATCAGGCCCATGCCTTTCCATAAATACCCCAAGGAGGATATACTCAATACACTGAATGCATTTTGCTGGTTCTCATATATTTACTATTTAATATATTGCTGTTCAATTAACAAAGAAGCAGAAAAGCAGTTTTGTAGCTGGGATTACAACAAACCAACTGAAGTTACAGGGAAGACAAAATCCTTTACGCTACTGACCATTGCTCGATGAATTTGGGGTCTGTCCATGTTCATATGATTCATTTATAAAAGTGAATAAAATGTTGGCAGTGAAAGAACAGTGAGCAAAAGGGAGAAGGACAGTTCCTTTGACTAGGAAACAGCCAGCCCTTGGGTTGCTAAATACAGCACAGGAATGGGCTCCCCTGCTTTTAACATCTTCCTCTAGGTGATGTGGAGGGAGGTCACCCTTGAAGGAGCTGATCACTTAAGGAGAGTCACTCCTTGGCACAGAGAGGCCAGTGTTTCATAGATGCACTTGCATTATAGTATTGACCATCACTCTTGGCAGTCTTTCAGATCCCGTCTCTGTCTGTCCATCTGTCCAGCACAGCCACAAGAACATCAGGACAGTGTTATCTACAGGCCGTTCAAGTCTCCAAAGGAAAGAGCATGCCCAGATACCTGGTATTCTGTTTAATTCTAACCTGCCCATATGGCCCTAAGATGTAGAACCAACTACAGAATGCACCCTCTCTGGCTCCTTTCTCCCACAAGTCTCCAAAATTACTGTTTCAGAAGTCTGAGTTTCAGAACTCCCTCAAATGGGAAACTCTAGCATAACATCTGTAAGAGTGTCTCATGAAGTCTGTCAATAGCCTCTCAAGTCCCTTTTAGACTAGATCTATGGGCCTTGTAACCTCCATCAACTGTGCCCCCAGAGCTCATCTCCTGCATTTTACAAATGAGGAAACTGAGGCTCGGGGAACTTAAGTGACTTGCTTATACTGGCAATGCGTCAGCTGTGGGAATTCATCTCAGCTCTTCTGACTCTAGAACCATTGCTTTTTTCTCTTGTACCAAGTCTTCTTGGGAAGATTCTTCTGCCTTTGGTGATGATAAAAATCAACATCCTAAGGTCCACTGGGCCTTTCCATCTATGCTACGTTGAATGTCTTATATGTCATGTCTCCGCTACTATTAGAACATCAGCTCCTTGAGGGCAGGGACTCGTTGGCTCTTGTCACGTAGTAAACACTTAATAAATGCTTATTCATTCATTCATCTATCCGTCCCATCCATTCATCTATCCATCTCAGAAATAATAGGCAAAGACCAGCTTTTCTCACTCAGGGTATCTGACTGGATACATAACAAGACCCTGTTGTCCCAGGAGGTGGCACATTATGATATCTCATGGGCTCTATAACTAAGCTTCTTAATACATTTTTCTTTATCTTTTTGCCCTATCCTTTTCTCAAGTTCTGTTCTGCAATTGCTTTGACTGCTTCTGATAAGCTATCCACTCAAGAGGAATAATTGGAGAGTTTACCTGAGGCATTTAGGAATACCAGCTACTCCACATCCTCTCAGCCTCCCTCCCAGCACCTATGACCTCTGAGACCCAATGGGCTATACAAAACCAACGGAATTGGAAATCGAGGGGATGCTCATCAATTGGGGAATGGCTAAATAAGTTGCAGCATGTGCTTATGATGGAGTACTATTATGCTGTCGGAAATTACGAGAGAGGATGGTTTCAGAAAAATATGGGAAAACCCATATGAACTGATACAAAGTGAAGTGAGAAGAACTGGGACATCATTGTGCACAGTAACAGCAATGTTGTAATGATGATCAACTGTGAAAAACTTGGCTGCTCTGATCAATAGAATGATCCAAGACAGTTTCAAAGCACTCATGATGAAAAAATGCTACCCCCCTCCACGGAGAGAACTGAGAACTCTGAGTGCAAATTGAAGCATAATTTTCATATTTTTCTTGCTCTTTTTGGAAATATGGCTAATATAGAAATATGTTTTACATGATTTCACATGTATAATTGATATATTGCTTGCCTTGTCAGTGGGTGGGAGGGAGGGAGAGAAAATGGAACACCATCAAACTCTGGGCTGTATGAGCAGCAAACAACAACCTCCTTCCCAAAGAACAGGATGTCCTGGCTGCTGAAGGGAGAAACAGAGAGTACAAAGATGAGATCTGAGAGTCCCTGCTGAGGAATCTGGGGCAGAGGACAGAGAAGGGATAGGAACTATGTCACAGAGGAAATGTCTTCTCCATCTTTTCAGGAAGAAGCCTCCCGAGCTCCCTCTCCAGCCTAGCCTCACGAAGTCCTCCAGACAGAGAGCACAGAAAATGGTAATTGCAATTGTTTTTAGAGAGCTCTGAGTGACGTTGCTTCTGAAGTGCTCGGTGGGCAGCATGCTTCTGGCAAATGTCAGTTTATTTAAGATGCTGGATGGAACCTTATAACTGCACAGCGAGACGTGACTGCACATCAACAAGGGAGAAGCCAGAGTGCCAGTGGCCACAAATTCCAGAGTAGAGCATCACCTTCTGGGGTTGGTGGAAGGGCATTCCTGAAGGCAGGAAGGGATAAGGTAACTGGCCTTTCTGAGGTTATTCAAAGCCTCAGAATCATTAATAAAACAATAAAAATAATAAAAAGACTTTAAATCAATTTTCTATGATTTTTCAGAAAGACTTCAGGTTAAAGTGTTTATTAGAAACAGTGAATAAATGATTAAACTTATGTTAGTGACTACATTTAAATTAATTCTTATGTACAAAATATGTATAACACAATTTCAGTTACTCCCTCTGACTGCTCAATAGATTTCTTTAACTCTTCCTTTTCATTTATTTTTCTTCATATTATAGTCCCCCACCCTTATCAAGCTTCTCCTCCAACTCCCATTCTTGTTGGACCAGGTCTCCAGAGGCAGCTTCTACTATTAATCTTCTCAGAGTTCTAGAGGTAACCCTTAGGGGCTAGAGTTTCTAGTACTGTCAATCATAAGCTCCCACCAGTGTGTTTCCCATTTCAATGAACCAGTAGACATCAATTAACTTTCTAGTCAAGAGTGTTTGCTGAGGTGGTTTAGTAAGAACAATTGGTACTAAACATCACCCCCAAAGCTCTAAGTATAGTCTCCTACAAATAAATTTAGGAATATAGGACAATAGAAAGAGTGGGCCCAAATTAATATGATAGTGGCCAGATGCACATGTAGGATATATTTATGAAAAAGGGTTAACTCATAACTCCTTGTTCATGGAAGTCCTTTCTTGAATTCATAACAGTCATTCTTCTCTTGTGCAAAGGTTTATGATCCTTGAAGTAGCTCCCTCCTTTGGATAGTAATCTTCCTATATCTAGATGTGTCTGTGTTTGTCCTTGTTGTGTACTCCCAAATAGATGCGTTATTTCCTATTGGTCTAGTCTCTGATGAAATGATTAAGGGTGGGGAATGGGAGAGGGAAAAGTTCTCTTCTCCCCCAAAGAAGATTCCCTCTTAGGGAAATGGTTCCCAGATTTGGGGTTCTCCATAGCTAGACTGAACGCCTCTAGAGGCAGCTGGTGGTGTAGTGAGTAGAATGTTGGGCCTGGAATGAGTCAGACCTAAATTCAAATTCAGACTCAGGCTCTTATTGGCTGTGTGACCCTGAGCAAGTCACTTAACCTTTGCCTGTTTCCTCAACTGTAAAATGTGTAAAATAATAGCACTTACTTGCAGTACGGTTGTGAGGGTCAAATGAGATAATATTTGTAAAAAAAAAATACTTAGCACAATACATGACACATAATAGGTGCAACATAAATACTTAGTCTCTTTCCTCTTTGGACTGAGTCAACTGTAGAAATTCCTCTGCTTCTTAAAACCTAGTGGTAGCATGTGGGCTGACCCACTTGGTCAGCCGATCTCTCTATTCCCTTCCTGACCACTTGGAGGAGTTGACATTCATGCTTTTAGGGAGTTTTCTGGGAGCATGTGAAAGGTTCAATGACTTCTCTAGGGTTACACAGCCAGTATACTGATTGACGCATGCTGATGGTGTGACGCTGAACAAATAATTTCTACTCTTGGAACTCCCAGGCAGCTCTCTGAGACCCCGAGTTGCTGAGAAGGTGCTGATCTGCATTGGTGAAGGGAGTCCCAACACTGGAAGTCCCCTATATCAATGAAATCAGATTCATCCCTATCTTTATGATTATCATGAATGTGTTCTCTGCCCCTCTAGTCCTGCCTTTTTCACTTTGTGACATTTCTTAAACAATCTTTCTAAATTTCTTTATATTCCATGTTCATGTTAATCTTAATAGTATTATATGATATGTACCACATCATCAGATCATGCATTGCAACTCAGTCTCAGCGAGTTGCTTGGGAACACTGAGAGGTCAAATGATTTTGCCCAGGGTCGCACACTCAGTATGCATCAGAAGTGGGTCTTGAACCTCGGTATTCCTGACTCTGAGGCTGACTGTAAGTGAAGCCACATTGTTTCTCTATATTAATGCACCACAGTGTAGTGATCTACTCCCCGATTGTTGGTTTAGACTGCTTCTAGCTTTTTGCAATGACTTGAAAATCTTTGAACAAAAAATATTCTTTTTCAAAAGTTTTTGATAATGCTTTCAGGTATAGTCTTTAAATGTATCACTTTGTAATAGGCATGTTCCTGGAAAGTTGCGTGTGTGCTTAATTTTTCTTAATCATATTGTATTTTAAATGAGCCAGGGGAGCTCAAAATGTAAGGGACTGAGGCCTTTGGATAGGACAAAAGATACCTCTGTGAAGTAAATCAGTGAAAAATGGAAGGCCTTACAGCTCGCTCCATCTCACATCTCTGTGTCTTTGCACTAGCCATCCCTCAGGTCTGGAATACTCTGCCTCCTTCTCTCCTTACCTCTACCTATCGGTTTTCCTGGGTCCCTTTGAGATTCGGCTCAAGTTTCATCTTTGTTAGGAAGCCTTTCCCAGTTCCCCCAGCTGCTGGTACTCTCCTTTCTCAGATTACTTTCCATCTACTCTGTATGTGTCTCGTATATATCTGGTTACTTCCCTATTATTCCCCCGTTAGAAGGTGAGCTTTTTAGGAGAAGGGCCACTCCCCTTCCCCCTTTTAATCTTCCTTTGTATTCTCAGGTCTTAACACAGTGCTTGGTTCATAATAGGTCCTTAATAAATGATTGTTGACTGGCCATATAAAAGTTATGATGATAATGATTCCTAATATGTCTCTTTTGCAAACTGAGCTTCCTATATATTGAATATGATGCATATAGGGTCTCTCAAAGTGAAATTTATACTTGGAGCAAGTATAGGCATCATTAATATCCAGCCAAATTGATCTAACAGGCAACAGCTTTTCAACTTAGCTTACTGTTGGTGATCATTTAGCATTTTATATTCTTTTTTAAAGTTAGATATTGGAAATGGAACAACTCTAAAGTGGGATTTGATCTTTATCACATCAGGATTTCATAATATCAAATTCCAAGAACGGTTATAAATGAGCGGTACTGCATGACGGACCTTTGGTGTATGAATGTGATAGAATACTGTTGTGCTTTAAGAATTGATGAAGGGAGTAGTTTCAAAGAAACCTGGGAAGACTAGTATGAACTGATGCGAAGTAAAGTGAGCAGAACCAGGACAACAGTTTGTATAACAGCAACAATGTTGTAAAGGCAAACAACTCTGAAAGATTTAGGAACTCTAATCAACATAATGACCCACCACAATTCTCTGGAAGACTCATGATGAAATATACTACCCAACTCCAAATGGAGAAGTGATAGATTCAGAGCTCAGACTGAGGCTTATGTTTTGTTCTTTTTTTTTTTTATTGGACATGACCAATTGGGAAATTTGTTTTGTTTGACTTTGTAATGTTTTCGTTTGTTTGCTTTTTGCTTTCTTAATGGAAATGATCAAGTGTGGGGGGTGGATGGGAGAGAGAGAATTCAGACCTTAAAATAAAATAAAATTGAATTAAAAAACACTTCAGCATTTAGTTTACACTTACCTTTTATTCTTTTAAAAAGTCAAGTCAACAAATATTAATTAATCCTCTGCTATATGTTAGGCACTGGGCTAAGTGTTAGGGATACAAAGAAAGGCAAAGCACAGTGTCTGTCCTCAAGGGCCTTACATTCAAATCAATGAGTTTACAATCTAAAATTAAATCTAAATAACAAACCAACGCTAGGCCTCTCCACCTCTTTTTTTTCTTTCTGGTTGTTATTATTTTGAGACTGGGTCTCCTTCTCCCGCTGGAAGTGCACTCACAGTGCAGCTTACAGGCCTGATCCCACTCGTCATCCACACAGAAGCTTTGATATGCTCTGTTTCCAGCCTGGACTGCTCCGCCCCTCCTTGGTTATCTGGCCTTCCCCAACTCCTCTCTCCCATGGGCTCATCACTGTGGTCCTGGGACTTTTTGTAGACACCCAATACCTTTAGACTTAAGGGTAGCTCAGAATTCCTTAACTCAGGTGGGCCATCAGCACTATCCTTCCTTTTAGCAGGGACTATACATGTAGGCCATCCCTCCTGGTGACTAGCCTATTTTTCAAGTTTTTAAAAAAAAATATAGTTTTACTAACTTTTATTTTCTTCTGTTCAAAAGAAACTCTCTAAAACAAACAAAACAAAAACAAGTACGTGCATGATGTGACCAGATCATTCTGAAGATATTCCTTACAGGGGAAAAAAAAAGTCTTTGTTTTTAGCTCTTGCTATGGTCAGAATTGATATTATCACAACTCCTTAAAAATTCTGTTGAGTGCTTGTTGCTCTTATGGTTTTTTGAATGAAACTGATGTTTCCATCCTGTTCAAAGTACCATAATTTACTAGAAGGAAATATTTGGAGATTTCTGTAATAGAATTATAGCTCTATATTAAGAACTTCTCTGCTTTCCCTCTTTGATCTGGAAGCATCCCACGTCCCTATCATCAGACCATAGGTTTAGAGCTCTGCTGCATTACTTGTTTTATGCCACAGACTCCTTTGGCAGTCTGGTGAACCCTATGGATCCCTTCTCAGAATAAGGATTAAAAAAATTTAATGATTGGAGGAAATGTTCCAATTCAGACAGAGGTTAGTGAAAGTAAAGATGTATTTTTTTTTCACCATCTAGGTTCATTAACTCCCTGAAATTTATTATAGGGCCCTTGGGGGTCTGCAGACCCCAGGTTTACAGCCAAAAAGAGATCTCAGAGGATGTCTCATTCAAGCCTCCCTCTTACAGGAGATGAGGCAGAGGCTGAGAAAGGTTAAATGGTTTGTGAAAGGTCATGCAGAGTTGGCTCACCAGTTTTCTCTTCATGAGTTATAGTTTAATGAAGCCATAAAGCTAGGTTCAAAAGTCCTTCCACCCTACAAACATCCCATTGATTCTATCTGATTAACACCGCAGTAATATTGTAATGGGCCCTGAATAAGCTTAAGGACATTAGATGGGGAGTCAGGAGATTGGGGGCAGAGTCCCAGCCCTACTAGGTACTGACTGTGTGACCTTAGACAAGTCACTGTATTCCCATTCTCCTGGGTTTCCTCTTTTGCAAAATAAAGGCGTGGCACTAGATGATCCCTAAGGTCCACTTCAGCTGTGCTGTTCAAAGATGTGAAGAATATTTCCAGTCTGTAAGGAGATCCATTCTTGCTTCTCCTGCCTGACTTCTGTTGAGAATCAGACTGGTTTTCTTCAGTGCCCATGAGCCTGTGATAATTAGAGTGGCCGGGACCCTGGAACCCCGAATGGGAGAAATGTGCCTGGGCTGTTTGGCTCTGTCACATTACTTGAGGGGCTGCTGGTGACAAATGGAAAGTTTTCTTTCCTCTCCTCATCAGCAGGCCCTTTGTTAATGGGCTGCTAGCTTGCCAACAGTTTGTAATCCTGTTTGTGTCCAGTGAATTGTCTCCCCAAGGAGATCAAGGGAATTCCGGGGGTGGAGGAGGAGTGGGGAGGACTGAGTGTGTGTGTGTGTGTGTGTGTGTGTGTGGACACAGAGCTGAGGCCTTGGCACTTGCCAGATTCCAAATGGTCCTTCCCTCTCCAGCAAGTGAGACCTGTGAAGCTATCCCAGCAACCCTACGGCTGTCTTCAACAGGGGCTCTTGAAGTCCTGTGTCTTTGGCTACAGACGCTGCCCCACTGGTAGCCAAGAAAAGCAAAGTCCATGCCAGGCTCTCCAGCTGCACTGACTGGAAATGAGCACACAGCAAACAGCCATGGGGACTTGCTTAGCTATTTGCTGTTAATTCCCTCCCCCAACTCCCCCCAGCCACCATGCCAGAAAAGAAAAGAAGTGCATCCTGGGAAGATGCAGGGAAATGTAACGGAGAGGACAAAGGCCTGGCCCTGGGTGACTTTGGACAAGTCACTGCTCCAACTCCGGGCCTCGGCTTCTCCGTCTATAAAGTCAGATGGACTCCAAAGTCTCTTCCAGCTCTGACGTTGTGTGATTTTGTGAAATTCTTAAGTAGAGCTAACTCTAATGTAAAGGTTACTTTGGGAGAGTATGACCTCAGAAGAGGCTGTCTAATTACCTCCACCCCTTCGTTACCCGTCCTCAGCCCCAGGACCTCTCTTTTCCCCAGAAGCAGGAGGATGCTTAATGCAGGGGCTGCCAGTCTGAATTCCTAGCCTGGGATGAGTCCAAGCATCCTCATTGTCCCCTCCAGGGATGTGGCGAGGCCTGAAGGGCGGGCAGGAGCAAGGCCTTTGGCATGGCGCAGGAGGAGAACTGGAGTTAGGACTCAAGGACCTGAGTGCAGATTTAGGCTCCGTGGGACCAAGGATGACCTATCCCCTCTGGAATCTCAGTTTCCACATCTGAAAAAAGGGGAACTTGGAGGAGATGACCTCAGAGGAATCTTGCAGCTCTGGATCTAGGATTTTGCTTTATGCTGCTGTGAGGGAAGAGGAGAAAGACGGTAACAGGAATAGTGGACAATGATATTGGGCTTTAAAGTTTGCAAAGCAGTTTGTATTCTGTTCTTTCACGGAGGCAGCCGGTGGCACAGAAGGCCTGAATTCAAATCTAGCCTTGGACACTTCTTAGCCTTATGACTCTGGGTAAATCACTTATCTTCTCTCTGCCTCAGTTTTCTCATCTGCAAAATGGGAATAATAATATTCTTTATCTTCCAGGCTTGTCGTGAGGATCAAGTGAGATAATATTTATAAAAGCGCTTAGCACAGTGCCTGGCACATAGTAGGTGCTTAATAAATGTTTATTCCCTTCCCTCCCCCTGCTTTGTTTGATTCTCATGACAAATTCCGAAACTTTAAGGTTTACAAAGTACTTTACACATAAAGTCCAGTTTGGTCCTCTCAAAACCCTTGTGAAGTAGGTGCTATTATTATCCCCATTTTACATGTAAGGAAACTGAGGCTGATAGGGGTTTAGTGATCCCATAGCTAGTAAAAGTCAGAGGGAGGATTCAAATTGAGGTGTTCTCAGTCGCAGGGCCAATGTGCTATCCACTCGGCCTCCCATTTCTAGGAGGCATTCAGCCTGGGAGCAAAAGAGCACGACACTCCCAAGACTTGGGAAGGATGTGAAGAAGGGAGAATTCAACCCAAGAGGCACCAGCTGGGAGAGAACCAGGCCTGGTTCCCAGGGTATTTCTGAGTCACTGACACTCTTCAAACTTTCCTTTAGTTGTGACTTTATTTTCCTGAAGTTCCTAATGGTAAATTAAACCAAAAGCCTGGGAAGGGTCTCAGCTTGGTTTCAGGGAGTGAGGAGGCCAGATGGCAAGGGGGCACTTAACAAATTCTAGAGAAGGTGGTGGCAGTTTTAAACATGAAGGGAGCAGTGCTGAGTCGAGATTTGAGCTTTGGAAGAAGCAAGATGGAGGAGGAAGGTTAGATCTATGACCAACCTTTGGTAGCATGGCTGTCCATTCATCTCATCTCCACATCTTGGCTATGCTACCGCAGCATACCAGTATAGTCTACCATCTCAAAGTTGAGAATGCATTCCTTCCTGTTGTTAAAAGTGGGGGAAACTATTGATAGAGTTTCCCAGGAGAAAGGAAAAGGAACATATTTCTAAGATTGTTGACCCATCAGTCAATGAATCAGTCAATAAGCACGCAATGCTTCTTATGTGCTATGTATTGGGCTGGGTGTTGGCAACACAGAGGGAAAATAGTCCCTGCCCTCAAGGAGCTTACATTCCAATTTGGAAGAGTGGATACATATAAGAAATATACATGGAGAAGTACACACAAAAGGAACGCGTGGGGCCAGGGCGTAGGTGTGGAGGGGCAATTCACGCCTGCTGATATCTTCTAGTAATTCTGTTGCGTTGCTCCCAACTGTCCTGTTCCCTACTTGTCTCTACCAGATGAATGGTCTCTAACAAATGCTGCCCTGCGTGGATACCAGATACTGCTCTGCTGGGCACTGTTCTGCTGGATATCTTCCAGATGCAGATGTAGTCTCTACAGGATGCTTCTCCATTGTCGGCTTCTCTGCTGGACATGTAGTCTCTGCCAGCAGCTGCAAGGAAGGGCCCCATTGGGTGGTGGCTGTAGAGCTTATCTCTCATTGAAGTTCAGGTCTATGGAGTTATCTCATCCTTATGAGAAGAGTGAGCTCTGCATTGCTCTTTTAGTTCAAAGCCAGGAGGTTTTTTTTTTTAAACAGCTCTTTTAGAAAAGCATCCACCCTTGCCGTATTATAAGACTTTGAAAAAAAGTGAAAAGTTCTGCTTAAACATTTTTTCTTTATACTTTTGCAAAATATGCTTGAAATACCCTCCCTCCTCTTTTGTACTTTTCAAAATAATCTTTAGGTTTTTTCAAAACTCAGTTTAAACACCATTGTACATGAGACCTTTTCTGATCTCTCTCTCTCTGTCTCTGTCTGTCTCATCCTCTCTGTCTCTCTGTCCCTCTGTCTATTATGTGTCTAATAGAATGAATCCTTTTCTATAGATGTTGTTTCTTTTTGTCTGTACACTGTACCTGGAACAATCAAATGGTCTCTCGAGGACTCACTCTAGAGTCTTTGCTGCCGGGTCCCCTCTATCTACCTTTAGCAGGAGTCTACCCCACTAAACTCTAAACCACAGAGCTGGATCCTTTCCTAGCTAATGCCTTTAAGCTTAATCTTTACTTTGGACTGAACTTGCTAGTCAATGGGCTTGGGTCTTCATGGATCACCTCATTCTAGTTTATGATGAGCATTTCCCATGCCTGCCCTGTACCCTACACCTGGTCACTATCCAGGTAAAGGAGACTTTCCCGATAACGCCAAACAAGTATGGAGTTCAGGGTTCCCAAGGTTTTAAAATTTCCACCCATTTCCACTTTGGCCATGTTGATAAGTGGGCAGGAGAAAGCATGGAGACAAAAGTAGAGTCCAAGGACATCATCTCTGCTACTTGCCTAGCCACAATTTGTGGGCATTCACGTGCAAATACAGCCAGAAAAGTCTGAAACTTTGAACTGCCCTCATGAACAAATGACTATTTAGCATTGACTTGGTGCAGGGCGCCATCTTACATGGCCCATAAACCACCGCCTCCCACCCTCAGAAGGGCAAAGTGGATATGTCTTCCTCTCCTTGTTTTTCCAGCAGTCCTTATGTGGGCTCTTTTTTTTTTCTTTCAGAAGATTCTAAATTTCTCGAATGCAGGGGCTGCTTTCACTTTTGTCTTTGGATCCCAGTTCTGACACATATAAGTACTCAATAAACGCTTGGCAAGTTGAATTGAATTATTATTGAAATGAATTTCAGCACCATCCTTGGTGTTCAACAGATCTCGATTATACCTGTGTAAAGGAGGCAAGAGGGCACTCCTTGACCACATTAAGATTTTCCTATACAACCTAATAACAAAGTACACATGCTGCTTCCTACCTTATGTAATAGAACATTAGAAAAAAGCAGCTAATGGGACACAGTCTAATGATTGGCAGATGGAGGATTAGCCAGTCCCTGGTAACTTTTAAAAAAACAAGCTGGTCCCACTCTGATGAGGACTGAACTCTTGAGGAAACTCTGAGCTCCTGAGGACTCACTCTCTTACAGAGCATAAAGAATGGGGGAAGATTTCTCTTTCTTCTCCTTCACCTCCCAACAGCAATGTTGCCTTGAAACAGAAGTAAATGATCACAGGGCACATATGTTTGTATGAAGCCAGAGAAAGGAATTAAAGGATATTGCTTCCTGAATTTCACCCTCGTATGTAGAGGAGAGGAGATGCTGAATTCCCTAAATGGCAGAATCTAGCTTTGGGATAGAGAAAGAAGTCTGCCTCATGCATGGGTCACTCCAGGCTTAAGTGTTCTTGAGTCCACGAGTTCTAGGTTCTATAGTTTTTATGGAGAGAACATTTTCTGACTTCCCACCATGTACTTGCTTTTCTTCATAAACGATATGCCTTCTTCTACCTCTTTGCCTTTGTACAAGCTATCTCCAAATCTTGGAATTCACTTTCTCCTTACCTTCACCTCTCATCCTTTCTAGTCTCCTTCAAAGCTCATCTCAAGGACCACCTCCCCTCCTCTCCTCTGCTTTCCTTCTTCCCAAGTTACTTCATATTTACTGTGTTATATTTTGGATGTATTTGTATGTCGATATTGTTTTCTCTGAAAGAATGTAAGCTCCTTGAAGGCAGGCACTTTTTTATTTTTGTCTTCCTACTTTGTATCCCTATTGTGTGTCAAAGTCCCTAACTCATATTAGGCACTTAAAAACACTTGTTGATCAGTTGATTTATCGATTATTCTTTGTTGATTTCTCTATAACCAGGAGTTTCAGCACACTATAAAGTATTATTTCCTAAGATTTATCCATTGAGACTTCAGGAAATATATCTTTACTGCCCTATGCTAGCTTCCCAGTAGTGCTTTCCCTTAGAAGCTAAAGCTCCCCCTTCCCTCCTGCCTTTTCTTTGTGTGTCTGTGCCCATCATTTCCCTATCACAGTGTGTCCTTCTTCTGCATTCATATTTCTTCTATGTAACTGTGCTCCATGAATGGGTGTTAAAATTTATTAGAGGTAAATTCCCATGCAAAGTAATTCTCTGGTTAAGCTCAATCCTGCCCCCTTCCCAATGCCATTTTTGATGAATAATAGTTTGTATATTTGTCTTGGAGAGAAAATGTCCCCATAGTAATTAACATATATTTTAATTCTGTATGCTCAATAAATTTACTCTCTTATTTTCAGGGAAATACCTGTGTGAACTGTTGGATATAATCTAGCAAGAAGCTATTTGCCAAGGTCCAGACATAGTAAATTCATGAGATTCTTGGAATGTGTATAGGCAAAGCATATGTCTGTGGCAGGAGGTTCAGTTAATGCCATGCTTTCCTTAGCCCCACCCATATATTAAAAGAAAATAACTGTACTTTCTGCAATAGCAAAGAACTGGATAGAGAATAAGTAGTCATAGAATGGGTGATGACTGAACAAACTGTGATATACAAATGTAGTAAGGGAATATTATTGAACCATAGGAAATGATGAATATGAAGAAGTCAGCTGATGCAGAGTAAAGTAAGTAGAAGCAGGAGGACAGTTTTTATTAAAAACATTTCATACTATAAACAACAACACTGTAAAAATGAACAATTTTGAAAGGCTTAAGAACCCTGATCAATGCAATGATAAACCATGATTCTAAAGGACTGATGATGAATGCTAATCACCTTCTGACAGAGGAGTGATGGCCAAGATGGGAATTTGTGTTGCTTGATGGTTCATATTTGTTATAATGATTTTGTTTTTTCCCCTTAACTGGGAGGGTGGTGGAGAGGGAAAAATATGAATGTTTAGTAATTGAAAAAAATTAATAAAAAATGAAAAGAAAAAATCAGAGAATATTGAGAAAATTTATATGAACTGATGGAGATCAAAATAAGCAGAACCATGAGAGTAATTTACATGATGATCACAATGATATAAAGGAAAACGATATTTAAGGACTTCAGAACTCTGATAAATCCAGTGACCACTTGTGATTTTGGATCCCTGATGGCGAACCTGGCTTCCTGCCTCTTGGCTAAAAGGTATTGAACTACATGGACAGAGTAAGACATGTATTTTCAGATTTGTCTAATGTGTGGATTTGTTTTGTTTAGTTATACTTGTTTTGAGGGGAGTGGGATGGTGGTGGTGGAAGGTGGTCATTCAGAAATACTAGCAGACTGGCAGTAACCTGGTCTGTCTGAATAGTCATCATGTATCATGACCAATAATTTGTTAGCACCTTTTCATATCTTCTATTTATCCTTGTCACAGTATCTAGCCTCCTAGCTTGTCTCATGCTAGTACGCTGACTTAGGGATTATATTACTTTGGGCAAAGTGGCATTCTGTGGAGTTTGCACAGAGGACTGGTTTCCTCCTTGCAGCTGTCTGGTTCCCTGATCCACATCTTCTCTCTGGGTATCTTGTACCTCTGGGCCCCAACCAGGAGTAGAGCCTAGGGCACATCCTTGCCTGAAAGCCTTCCATGGCACAGCTTGCAACGCTGGCAGTGGAGTCTGATCTGATGGCATTGTCTTCCACAATAAAATAAGTACAAGCAAGAAGGCTGTATAATGTGAAAAAAAATCGTTATCATCCAATGGCCTGAGGCAGGAGGCATGCCTGATGTCTGTAAATACAAATAGCTCTGAAAGGTGGAAGAGATAAAAGGTATGAGGTGAGGTGAGAATCACCACATTTGAGAGTTGAAAGGGACCTTAGTGACCATCTCATCCAACCCATCAATGAAAAGAATCCCTACCATAACATACCCTGCAAGTAGCTGTCCAGCATCTGTCTATAGGCCTCCAAGGAAGGGGGACCAGCCAAGTCCACTTTTGTACAGTTGGAAGTGTTAGAAAGTTATTCTTGATATCAATGAACTGTTATAATGAAGTGGGCATCCCAATGGCCTTGAACCCATACAAATGGCATATTTACCAGTTTGGCTTACTTACTCCATGAAAAGATTGTGAGGCATAATATGGTAGGAAAGATGCTGGATTTAGGGGCAGTTGGACTGTGCGGTGGATGGAGTACCATTGTTCTTGGAGTCGGGAGGACCTGAGTTCAAATGCGGCGTCAGACATTTACTAGCTATGTGACCCTGGGAGAGTCACTTAACCCCAATTACCTCCAAAAGGAAAAAAAAAAAGAAAAATGCTTGATTAGGACTAAGAAGACTTGAACAAAAATTGGCAGCAGGAGTGGGCTTGATTGGTTCTCACCTCTGTTCGTGAGCCATGTGACTTTAGGTAAGTCACTTGTCATACCTCTCGGTTTCCTTCTCTGGGCTAGACTAGATGAACTTAGGATCATGGGATCACAGATGTAGGTTTGTGAGCAGGGTGGTGCTAATAAATGTTTTCTCTGTAAAGGCATGACACGCTTTTAAGTTTAGTCTGTTTTATTAAAAGACTAGACAATCAACAAAATGATTGAGTCCTGATTGGTAGTTTGATTTCTGAGATGTAAATGCTTGCATTTGAAAATTTAACAAGTGGTTCCTTTGAGTCATTTGGAGCTGGCTCTAACCCACCCTTGTTGTGAAGGACCTCAGAGGCCTTAATTTAATCACCTTAATTTTACAGATAAGGAAAACTGAGGCTCAAGAAAATTAAGTGGCTTGACCAAGGTTTCACACATGTTAAGTATTTGCAAGCTTTTCTGTCTTTCAGTCTGAGTCCTATGATCCTTTTGTTTGCTGGAAAAGGATTCCAGAATTTCCCAAGCCGAAAACAGCCGTTAGTATCATAAGGGAAATGAAGTGATTCCATAGGAAATGTATATGCTTAACTCCCATTAGCAGTAATGGAGAATTACCCATGTATATTTCTCATTCATCAGTAGGAGAACAGACCTCAAATTGTGCATGCACACATTAGCACTGCAAATACGAGAGCAGAAGTGGCATTAGTGCTTGAAAGGAAATACGATTAATTATATGCTTTTATAAAACGCAATTTGATTGCAAAAAGTCATCCTGCTAAATAAACCATCGTTATGATACCTGCCATGTAAAGGTAATGAGTGCCAGGCAAGCTTGTAATGTAACCTTCGACGCAGAAAATAAAAGATGAAGGAAGAAAATGTCTGTGTGTGTCGGGATTGACTTAAGTACAAACAAAGCTCTCTGGCTCAGGAACATGAGCGGGAGTGACATTTTGTGGTGGGTTATGCACGTACTTAATTCAATTCAATGAGAATATATTAAGGGCACTGTGCTCAGTACTGGTTATATAAGAGAGATATGAAAAGGAGAGTTTCTGCCTTCAGGAAGCTTACTTTCTATTGGGAAAATAAACATGCACACAAATAGTAGAATATGAGGAAAACTGGTGGGAAGAAGTACTAATTGTGGTTATCAAGGATGGCTTCATGGAGGAGGTGACATCTGAGCTTAGTTCTGGTCACATTTTAGGAAGGACGTTGGCAAACTGGGAAGAGTCCAGAGAGGTACAACCAGGTTGACAATATCTATATCATATGAAGAGTGATTGAAGGACTAGGGATGTTTGGCTCTAAGAAGACAAAGTTTTGGGCATATTTATTGTGCTTTGGTATTTGAAGATGGATTAGGTATGTTCTGTTTGAGTTCAGAGCATGGAACTCTGAGCAATGGGTGAACATTGCAAAGAGGAGTCATTAGAGGTCTCCATCAACGAGGAGAGTTTGACATACAGCTATCCCAAGTAGAATGGACTGACTAGGGAGGGATGGGTTTTCCTCTCATTGTAGATCCTTGGTTAGATGTGGTTGGACTTCATGTTCACTGAGGTCCTTTCCCTCTCCAGTATTCTCTGTGATTTTGAGTTGTGTTGAAGGAAGAGAAGGACTTTGAGAGGCAGAGATGTTGAGAGAGTTCATCTGGGCATGGGAAACAGCATGTATCAATGTACAGATATGGGCAATACTCAGCCGGGAAGTAGGAGGGGAAGGGGTTAAGAGAAGGTGGCAGGGAGACTGATAGGGAGGGTGGCTTGAGGGAAGTGGTGATCAGAAGCAAAATACTTTTGAGGATGGACAGGGTGAAAGGAGAGAATAGGATAAACAGGAGGAAAATGAGATGGAGGGGAATACAAAGTAATCATAACTATGGAAAATTACAGCAAGTATCTCTGAAAAAGGCATAATTTTTCATATATAGAGAACTGAGTCAAATTTATAAAAATAAGAGCTATTCCCCAGTTGATGAATGGGTAAAAGATATGGACAGGCAGTTTTCAGATGAAGAAATCAAAGCTGTCTATAGTCATATGAAAAAAGTGCTCTGAATCACTATTGATTTCATGAAATGCAAATTAAAACAACTCTGAGTACTATATCATACCTATCAGATTGGCTAATACGACAGAAAAGGAAAATGATAAATGTTGGAGGAGATGTGGGAAAATTGGGACACTAATGCATTGTTGGTGTTGTGAATGGATCTAACCATTCTGGAGAATGATTTGGAACTATGCTCAAAGGCTTAAAGTGTACATGCCCTTTGACCCAGCAATACCACTGCTAGGTTTGTATCCCAAAGAGATTTCAAAAAAAGGAAAAAGACTTTTATGTACAAAATATTTATAGCAGCCCCTTTTGTGGTGGCAAAGAATTGGAAATTGAGGGGACATTCAACTGGAGAATGAATGAACAAGTTGTGGTTTATAATCATAAACCTACTATTGCACTATAAGAAATGACAAGCAGGATAATTTCAGAAAAACCTGGAAGGACTCACATGAGCTGATGCAGAGTGAAGTGAGCAGAACCAGGAGAACATTGCACACAGTAACAGTGATATTGTACGATGATCAACTGTGAATGACTTAGCTATTCTCAGCAATACAATGATCCAAGATAATTCCAAAGGACTCATGATGAAAAATACTATGCACATCCAGAGAAACAACTGATGAACTCTGAATGCAGATCGAAGCATGCTCTTTTTCACTTTTTTCATGTTTTTTTTGGTCTGCATTTTCAACAACATGACTAATATGGGAATACATTTTGCATGATACCACATATATAACTTATATCAAATTGCTTACCATATCAGGGAGGGAGGAGGGAAGGGAGGAAGAGAGAGAGAATTTTGAACTCAAAATTTTAAAAAATGAATGGTAAAAATTGTTTTTATATGTAATTGGGAAAAATAAAATATTATTTAAAAAAAAGAACTAGGTTCAAGTACTGCCTCTAATACCTACTGGCTGTGTGACCCTGGAAAAGTCATTGAATTTCTCATTGCTTTAGGCAGCTCTCTAAGATTACAAGTTGCAGAGAAAATAACAGTGGGCATTGAGAGAGGGAATTTTCTTATTTGGGAGTTTCCAATATCAATGAAACAACAGGTTCAGTCCCTCTTCTTATCTTTGTTCCTAGAAATATATACTTATAGATATAATATGTGTTCTAAACTGTGTGATCTCAGTAATGGGAGAACTGTCTCTAACTGATCCATACCTTTTCCTGTATGCCTCTTATCCATATCTTCTTATACATCTCCCATAGGTTCCACTCAATATATTGGAGACTTTCCTCCCCATCTCTTGACATTAAATATAGTATCGGAATATATGGGCTATCCTTCAGTTATTCTTCAACCTTGATAGGATCAGCCCTTTATCTTCTTTCCATTTGTCCATCTCTCTGATGTTGTCTTTGACTCTGCTTTCCTTCTGGAATTCTTTTAGATAATATTTTTCCCATGCCCACCATGCACCTCTCTGTTGCCCTTGGGGTGACTCATAACTTCAGGGACTATACCATTTCAAGACTTGCATTCCTAGTTGTTTTTTTTCTTGCTTTTTGGTGAGGCAATCAGGGTTAAGTGACTTGCCCAGGGTCACACAGCTAGTAAGTGTCAAGTATCTGAGGCCAGATTTGAACTCAGGTCCTTCTGACTCCAAGGCTGGAGCTCTATCTACTGTGCCACCTAACTGCCCCAAGACTTGTAGTCCTACAGGAGTATTAGAAGAACATTGGTAAAAAATATGAACCTTTGTATCAGGGAGATATTTAGGACTCATTAAAAGCATTGTGTCATTTGCCAAAGGAAATACAGCTCACTCTCCTGCTACTCACATTCTGGGCCTAGTTAATTGTCCATTTAAAATATCTAAGATGTGTATTGATGGAGCAGCTTTTTGGGTTTTCTATCCAACTATGTGTCATAGTCATGGATAATGAACATTCTTCAACCTTTCAATTTTTCCTGCAGAGATATTTAAGCCAAATTGGTTTTTATCTTGTGTCCAATGGCAATAGGAAACATAATTTTGCAGGACATCTCAACATCTCATCTTGCTGTGCTCTTGGATAAGCATTTGCCAAAAGACCACCATGAAGATACTGGAAGCTTCTGTGTTAATATCTGTTGCCCAAGATAAAGAAGTAGAAACATTTTATGAAGAACTCAGTAATAGCCTCCAAATTAAATCAACATCTCTTTTAATATTTGGAGATGTCAATGATAAAGTGGGAATACAGGAAGATGGTGAAAAATGTTGAAAAACATGGTTCAAGAAAAAGAGATAAGGAAGGGGAAAAGGCCTTGGGGGGACCATAGTCATGGGGATCTCACAAAGAGGAACTTCCTCTATCAATGCAGATCAACTAGGTGGTGCAATGGATAGAACAGTAGGACCTGGAGTCAGGAAATCCTGAGTTCAAAGCCAGCCTCATATACTAGCTGTGTGACCATGAGCAAGTCACTTATCCTGTCTGCCTCAGTTTCCTCATCCATAAAATAGGGATAATAGCACCTACCTGACAGGATTATTATGAGTATTGAATGAGTTAACCTTAAAGCACCATAAAAATGCTGGCTATTATTGCTATTATTTTCCATCATCAGTGCCTTCTCTGCAACTTGTCATCTTAGAGTATTGCCTGGAGCATTAAAAGATTAAATGACTTGCTTGGGATCACACAGCCAGTATATGTCAGTGGTAGGATTTGAACCCAGATCTCCATGACTTCAAGGCCAGTGCCCCAACCACCACACCATGTGACTTCTAGATCTTAAAAATACCAAAAAGATGACCTGGCCATGTCACATCTGTATGTTTAAGAACAAAGATACTTCATAGAATTGTTGGTTTAGAGTGGAAAAGGATCTCCGAGGCCATCTCCCTCATTTTATGGATCTGGAAACTAAGCCCCAGAGAGGTCTGTGACATGCCTGAGGTCACACAGCCAATAAGTGGTTGAACTAGGATTTTTGAACTCAGGTTCCATGATTCCCAGTTCAATATTCTTTATTATCTTATTATCTCCCCTTATTATCTCCCCTTATTATCTCCCCAATACACTTAAATATGTGTTGGAGGATTCCTAGGTAATTCAACTCAATTGACATTTATTAAGCATCAACTGAATGTAAGTCACTGTGCATATGTATGGAGATACAAGCATAAAAATGAAATAAGTCATGTCAACAAGCACTTATGAAGCACCTACTGTGTGTCAGGACTTGTGCTAAGTAATGGAAAGAGTAGAGAGAGGGACATCTTTGTTTTACTCCTCTATTTATCAGGGATGCCCAGGATACCCATGCCTTCTTTCTTCTCCAGGCTGCACTCCTGATCTCCTCCCAGACTTCTTCTACATCCCAATGCCAGTATCTTCATTTTTCCTCTTCTCCCAATCTCTTTTTCTTCCCAGTTTCCTTTTTTTGTGTTGTCTTCCTCAATTAGATTCTAAGCTACTTGAGGTCAGGGACTATCTTACTGTTTGTATTGGTACCCAGTACTTAGCACAGTGTCTGACCCGTAAGAAAAAAACTTAAATGTTTGTTAGTTTATTGACATGAGTTGTTTCTCTGTTGCAAATATTGCTAGTTTTTATTTTCAAATATGTGATTTTTGTCATATTGAAAAATATCCCTTCTAATGCCAAACCCTTTAGAATTTTTACCATATCTGAATGCAAATGTGAGAGAAAAAAATCCATACACAAATTTAACAATTCAGTCCCTGCCTTCAAGAAGTTTACATTCTGCTGGGTTGGAATGAGAAGAATATATGACATGTACACAAATAAATGTAATAATACCAAGTAGACAATGATGGGAGCAAGGGAGAGATCTGGAAACAATATTTGAGGACTATTTGAAGTGGGAAGGGATACTTTTTTTTGTTGAGGAAAATCAGAGAAAGCTACAAGGAAGAAACGGACAGATCTAGTTTCCTACTCCTTCTCAAGTTGGCCAAATCTGGCCACCCACGCCTTCAGTAGGGACATCTCTACTCAGAAACATTCACTTCACATAAGAGACAAAATCTTGTCAAACTCAGAGGTTTAGGACCAGGGAGTGAACACTTTAGCCATCCCTGGACTTCTATGGTATTTGTCCTAAAGCTGGAGAGTTCAGGTGGCTTTTATGTAGATTATAGGTAATTCAGTACTGTTATTCAGTCTGATTAGAGGCAGAGATGTTAACCTGCATTGGTAAGGAAAGTTTCCTATGTCAATGAAACCACAGATCTAGTCCTTATCTTTTGTTTTTCTTTTGCTTGATGACTGTCCCAATTGTATGATGTCTTGAGTGGATGATTTATGAGAGATCCTAGGGGTCGGGTCTATTACAATTATTTCTGCCATAGATTTATAAAGGGTTATTAGTGGGTGGAGTTAACCCTTAAGGCTAGGCCATAGACTACTTCCATGATCCCACATAACTTGTAGGAATTTATAATTCTTTGTATTAAGGAGCACTCCTTTTCTTATCACTTGAAAACAAATCTATCAACATGCATCCATCACATGAGAGAGATGGAAGCATGACATTGTGAAAAGAGCATCAAATTGGAAGTTATTTGGATATATAGAGCACTTAAGTGCTTATTATGTGTCAGACATTGTGGTGAGAGCTAGGATGCAGATACAAGTAAACAAGACATTTCCTAAGTCCTATTGTGACCTCCAAATTCTGAACTCACATAGACCAAGTCAGATATTGAGGGCCGACCTCCAAAGGATAATATTCTCTTCAGTTCGTATGCCCCCAAAGGGAATTTAATCTGGGAAACTCCAAATATGATCATGTCTAGGTTTCCACCAATGTGCTTAAAGTGTTTCCCAGCTCTGTACAAGCATTCAAGGTAACAGGTGTATAAGGTAGATTAGTGGTGTCAAACTCAGACAGAAACAGGGCCCAATAAAGTATACATAAGGGTCCCTGTGGGCCACATCTGGACTTAGAAAATCCTGTATTAACATTATCTATATTCCATTGTATTTTTATTTTATTTACCAATTACATTTTAATCTGGTGTGCCATAGTTAGCATGAATTTGACACCTCTGAAGCAGTCTTTATTGAACCTCACGTAAAACACAAAAGGCTCATGGGCATTCATAAGCAAATAAATATCTATATTTATCTATCTATATATATATATCATGAAGTAGTTATAGTAGCTTCCATAGGCTGATGTTGCCCATGAAATCTTCTTTTTTTGGCCAGATGGCTAGATTCTGAGATCACACTGCCCAGAAAATCAATATGCCTGTTCCTCTACACAGGACATTCTGGTTCAGGAGCATTGTTCATAAATTCCTGTATCAAGTCACACAAACAAGTGTGTCTCCTATACTCATTGTATTTCTTTCTTTCTTCCTTTCTTCCTTCCTTCCTTTCTTTCTTTCTATCTGCCTATCTTGCAATTTTGCTAACTTTTCCTTTGTGAATTCTGATGCTATGTCATTTAGTATATTTATTTTTTAATAATGATGTTATTTCATTATCTATGGTACTATAATGTAATTTCCCAATTGATCTCTCTTGACATTTTGGTTTTTTACCTTGATAACATAATTTCAACTTCTGCTTTTTTGAAATCACTGGATACATAGTCAATTTTGTTCTAGTCTCTCATTTTTATTCTGTATATGCCTTTATTTTTAGATATTTCATGTATGCAACAAATTGTTGGATATTGTTTTCTTATGTGTTCTGCCATTCTTGCTCAACTCCAAGTCCAGTTTATTATCCATCTTGAGTTTTCATAATTTGCATTTTCATCCACTTTATTTTTCTATTGTGAATGGTTATATTGCTATTTTTCATGGTGCTGTGGATTTCACTGAAAAGACTATAATGTTCTGATTTTTGGTAAAGTCAGTAATAACAATAGCTTTCATTTATATGGAGCCTTATATACACTATCTCATATAAATTTCACAACAACCCTGTGAAGTAGGTACAACAGGTATTATTATCCCAATTTTATAGATAAAGGAAACAAAGACTCACAGAATAACTCACACAATAAGTGTCAGAAGTCCTTCTGACTGCAAGTCCATTATGCCATGTTGCTTCTCAGTACGATACCAACTGTGAATAAGATCATTTGGAGAAACTCACCATCGGTAAGGAAGCATTTTTTTTTGTTTGCCTCTTAGGCAAGATATCTTCTATAACACTGGATTTTCAGTTATTCCTGTAATCATATCTGTCCAGAACCTGTGTTATTTTGATACATGGATAGGAGTCATCTGAGAGGAGCCTTCAGAGTTACATTTTACTCTACTGAGTTAAATGCTTACAATCAGCAAATAACATAGTAGGATTTCATATTCTCTACACTTCTCAGATGGTTGTTTAACTTTAAAAATGGTAATTCACTCTGTGATCAAAAGAAAGTGATGATGATGTCTGTCTTGACTCTTTAGTCTGCTTAGAAAACATTGAAGGATTTGGATAGAGTAGAAAAAGTGGAAACCTGGGATGGATAGATTAAGGACTTAATGTGAGTTTTGTACCTCTTTCCACATGGACAAATTCTCCCATGCATTAAAGAGATTCTGTCCTTTTTGATAAAGCATGTGATGCTAGCAGGAGCTGCCCTTTACTTCGTGGATTTATTTTGTATCCTGCTATATTATTGAAACTATTGTCTCAACTATTTTTGGTTGATTTTCTGGAGTTTTCTAAGTAAATGTCCCCTCTTCCCAAAGTTTTAATCCGTACTCTGAATCCATCACCTCTCTATCAAGAGGTGGCCTACTCATATTATTAAACTGGACAACTAGTTAGACAGATGGACAAGAAGACTTCTATCCATGCTCTTTCTACTACAGCAGAAAGCCTCTACAGAAGGACCCATAGCTACTGATATTTCCATTTCTACATGATCCATTTCTCATATTAATTCAATCCTTTAAAGAAATCTTTAAAAGAGGACCTGCTATAACCTGTGATATCAGTTAGAATAAATACAAATAAGCTAGAATTCAAAATACAATACAAATAATAATAAATACAAATAAAATACATACAAAATGCTAGAATAAATACAAATATAAAGGAGGCAGGTTCAAGGGCTACCTTAGACATATATTGGCTGGATAAGCTATTTAACTCTTCAGTGAACTAAGCAGCTCTCTAAGACAATGAAGTGCAGAGAAGGTGCCGACCTGTATTGGCAGAGGGATTTTCTGTATCCAGCAGTTTCTTTTATCAATGAAATCACAGGTGCAGTCTTTATCTCTAAGTATGATGTGTGTGTGTTGTACACATGAGATGTGGATGTGTACATGGGTTGTCTAAATGTAGCTCAGGGGAAGGCATTGATAAATACCCCTACAATCTTACCCAGTCCCCTTCAAGGGAGATTGATTCCTGCCTGGATGAGAGCTGGAGAAGGGACCACAAGGCTAGCTGCTTTGTTCTGCCAGAACAGAGGGGATCCTGGGCTAGAATTATATCTATAGCTGCCTCCCAAAAGATTGCTGGTCCAGGAGGACAATTTTTATATTCAAGACACTCTCTTGGTTGCTGTTCCTTAAAGGGGAAAGGGTAACCCTAGCTTAGACTCAGACTTAACTCCTTCCTACCAATTGCTAGTTATGAAAAAGATCATGATATGGAAAATGCTATGCATACCCAGAGAAAGGACTAAGGAGTCTGAACGTAGATCAAAGCACACTATTTTCACTTTTTTTTAATCATGGTTTTTCCTTTTTGTTCTGATTCTTCTTTCAGAACATGACTCATGTGGAAATATGTTTAACATGATTGCACATGTATAACCTATATCAGATTGCTTGCTGTCTTGGGGAGGGGGAAGGGGAGGGAGGCAGAAAAATTTGAAATTCAAAATCTTACAAAAATGAATTTTGAAAACTATCTTTACATGTAATTGAAAAAAGTGGGGAAAAAAGAAAAAGATAATCATAAACAGTGTATAGTGACTAAGCCCATTTATCTAAGGAGATGGGAATAATATACCAGGAAGCACACAAAGTCAATGAAATATTTAGATGAGAGTGAGAGGAGAGGGAGGGAGAGAGAGAGAGAGAGAGAGAGAGAGAGAGAGAGAGAGAGAGAGAGAGAGAGAGAGAGAGAGAGAGAGAGAGACAGAGAGAAAGAGACAGAGAGAGAGAGAGAGACAGAGAGACAGAGAGACAGAGAGACAGAGAGAGACAGAGAGAGAGAGCGAGAGCGCTTGATCTCATGAAGGGGAAATTCCCCTCAGTCTCTAGGAGGACAATCTGGAAATTGGGAACATGTTAATGCACCAGATTGCTCATCATCTTTGAAGTTTCCAAAGTTTTTTTTTCCTCTCTCTTCCCTGGAATCTGCTGAAGAATGTCTGAAAACTGTCCCTGTCCTCTCTCAAAGCAGGAATGGAGAATGTCGCTCCTCTCTCCCAAGCTTTTGCACTGTCTACTTCTCATGAATTAATACAGCATGGAACCAGCATTGCCCCTCCGAATGGGAAAGATTCTAAAGCAGCATCCAAGGTTATACCTGTAAGTATAACATTTTATGAATCTCTTTCCCCTCTACTTCTTAGAAACCTTCTCTTCCTTCAAAATTCAGGTTAGGTGACACCTCCTCCAGCAGACCTTCCCTGATCTTCCATCTCTCACCCCCAAGTCTTCCCCACCTCCTGGATTTTTTTCACTGTATATTTACTTGTATATATGTAGCACTGACATATACTAGAGCATTAATTAACTTTAGAATAGACACAAAGTTAATTAACTATTTATATGAAAATGAGTTTCATGAGGTCAAAGACTGTTTCACTTTTGTCTTTGAGTTCCCATAGCTTGGCATATAGTTGGATAAGGGATAGGGACTGAATCACTGTTTTCTTTGGTATAAGAAACTCCTGAATGAGGACACTTCCTCTACCAATGCAGGTCAACATCTTCCCTGCAACTTATGGTCTCAGATATTTGCCTAGTTTACTTTGAAGTTAAGTGACTTGCCCAGGGTCACACAACCAATACAGGTCAAAGGCAAGACTAGAATCCAGATATTTCTGGCTTTGAGACCAGGTCTCTATCTACAATGCTCTCTATCTAGCATATAGGTGCTCAGTAAAAACTTGTTGACTTAGATTACTTTATAGGGATTAAAGAAAACACATGCAGAGCACAAACACAAGCAAATTCAAGGCACTCGCTATTTCCCTTCATTTTACAGATGGATAAATTGAGGTACAGGCACGTTAAACAGCTTCCTGAAAGTCACCCAGGTAGTCAGGGGTCAAGCCAGATCTAAAGCCCACATCTAACTCCCAATACAGCACACCTTGCAATCCTGCCTCTCCTATATTAAACTAGACGATATTTGAAAGTTGTTCCGCAAATAATAAACTGCATTTTTAAAATTCTTCATGAAATGACACATACATTGGTCCTCAGTCTTTAGCTTCTCCGAATCCTACCAATGGAAGGTTCCAAGTTCATTTTAGATCTTTTCTACTTGAGGTCACATGGACTATTCATCCTTCCTCTGAGAGATTACATCAGATCAATTCTTCTTCCTCATCTTCATCTCCTTCATCTCCTCCTCTGCCTCTTCCTCCTCCTCTCTCTTCTCTCCTCCTCTTTTTCTTTTTATCCTCTTCCTCCTCCTCTTCCTCCATCTTCTCCTCCTCTTTCTTCTTCTTCTTCTTCATCTCCTCCTCCATCTCTTCCTCCTCCTTCTTCTCCTTCTCCTCTGTCTTCATCATCATCTTTATCTACCTATCTCACACACACTTGAAGTGCAAAGGCTACTCACAGGCCAGAACCTACTGCTACATTTTCAACATGGTTGCTGGTTCTTCCCTCCTTAGGCAGCCTGTTGGAATCTTGCTCTCTGGGTTGGGTTTGGGATAGGGGTTGTTCACCATATTGATGCCTGACTTAGTGTTGACACTCGGTTGGCTTTATCTGTACTGCAGCTCAGAACCCCTGAACTCAAAGGATCTACCATCTTCAGTCTCCCCTACTTGCCGGAATTACAGGTGCAACCCACCATGCTAAGTAGTCAGATGAATTTCTCACCTGGACACCTACCATGAGGCATAAAAGTAGAAAGACAAATCAAGGAAAACCACAAACTGAGCACCTTTCCTGCAGGCTGGGCTTCCGATTTGGAACCACCTCCAGGTAAGGTCAAATGTGATCAAAGAATCCACAGAGTTTTTGTTCTGTTTTTTCTCTTTTCCACTGCTTGGACCCTATAATAAACCCCATGCTCCCCCCCAAAACAAAACAAAATGAAAACCCAAACCCACACAGCTTTTAAAAAGGGAATTAAGCAGCAACATTGTTCTTAAAACATAATAAGGGACGCCCTTTGTTGGTTTTCATTTCAGATGGAATTTATCAAAAGAAGAAAATGATCAAGGGAAGCCCAGAAGGTTACATTTGAATGTGATGACAATAAGGGTTAAGCGGAATGATAATCCTAACCGTTAACATGAGTCTGTTTCCATTGTAACAAACATTTGGTTTAAGTTAATCTCCAGAATTTATTACTGCCAAAAGGAATCTCATTGACAAGATCTAATGTATTAGTTGCCCCTTAAAAAATCTTTTAACTGTTGCTCTGCTGGTAATGTTTGCCTTTGAGAAGGCTACTTTTATTATCACTGTCATCAATCTCAGTAAAATCCAAATCTGTTTGCTTGTATGCATGGCTGACAGTTCCTGGGACTAAGAAAAGACACATGTGTGAACAGGAGGTCAGGGGTTCGAGTGATGCCACATTTCCAACAGGCTCCAATAGGGCTGAGGTTGGCTCAGACTTGCCTGGGGCTTCCCAGCCAACTTTCTTCTTTTTGTGGCTAATGGGTTGAAAGAAGGGAAAGGGGTTGATATGTTGGTATTTCAGCACCCTGCCAAGGGAGAGCTCAAAGGGTGGCTCAAATGCCTCCCAACTTCATTCTGTACTAAGCATTTTTGTACCTGGATATGTGTTGCAAATCATGCCTTGGGAAGAATGTCGTGAGTTGAGTGTAAGGGACATCTTGTGCCTGGTAAGGGGAGACAGAGACTTGGGGCATCAGCACGAAACTCAATCTTTTCTTTTCTTTCTTATTTTTGTTGCACTTTTTAAAAATTCACATTAAATGTACTTAATCCTTTTAAGTAATGTAGACTCTGATATATCTCTGGAGATGAGACAGCCAAGTCGGGGTAATGAATAGAGCAGTAGACTTAGGGATAGGAAGATTTGAATTCAAATTGTACCTTCAGACACTATTATTATTATTATTATCTCTCTTTACTTCCCCAAGTACCTTCTCCAAGAACAGGAGCAGTTTTCTGTCAGAATGGTGAAGGGTTTTGAGTAAATGCAGTAAATTTTGAGGAAATTAGAATCAAGTTGAAGGCATTGGGGATGTTAAGTCAGGAGAAGAGAAGACACAATGACTGTCTTCCAATATTTGAAAGATTGTCATCTAGAAGAGGGATTAGATATGTTCTGGGTGGCTTCAGAGGGCAGATTCAGGGACAAGAGGTGGAAGATGCAGAGACAGATTTAGGCTCAGTGTTGGGAATAACTTCTTAACTATAAGAGTAGTCCAAAAATGGAATGGACTCACTTTGGAAAGAGACAGTTCTCTTTCAATTGATGTCTTCAGGAAAAAGTTGAATGGCTACAAGGCATCTATCTCATAGAGTGTGGGCTGCTAGGTGGCTCAGTGAATAGAGCACCAGGCCTGGCATTAGGAAGACCTGAGTTTAAATCCAGCCTCAGAGACTTACTAGCTGTGTGACCCTGGGCAAGTTACTTAACCCTGTTTGCCTCAGTTTCCTCATCTATAAAAAGAGCTGGAGAAGGAAATAGCAGGCCACGCCTGTATTCTTTCCAAGAAAACTCCATGGACAGTATGGTCCATGGGATGACAAAGAGCTGGACATAACTGAAAATGACTAAAGAAAACAAAATCGTGTAGAGGGTTTTTTTCATATACAGTTTGGACTTGATGGCCTCTAGGGTCCCTTGTGACTCTGAACATTCCTGATTTTGTGATACACCCCCTAGGACTGATGAGAATGAAGCCTGATCCCTATTTCCCCCCTGCATTTATACCACAGTAGGAGAGTGCAGGAAAATTGCCAGGGATGTTATCTGATGAAATGGCAAACTTTATTCCAGTGGACACTGATAGTGGCTATAGGGATGTATCAAACTTATTTTGGAGGTAGGGATGTGCTATAACCAGAGTGGAAATAATCTGATGAATTATTATTGACAGGTCCCTTTCTAGGGAGATAAGGGACAGCTAGCTGGCATAGGGGCTAAAGGGTCACATTTGGAATCAGCAAGAACTGAGTTTAAAATCCTGCCTTAGTTACTTACCAGTTGTAAGATTCCAAGTTACATTGAGTTTCCTCACCTGTAATTTAACTTTTTTAGCCCAGTTTCCTCATCTGTGAAATGACGTTGCAATCAAGGCACTTTAAGGTCACTTTCAGATCTAATGTGAGGGCTGGAGAACAGCTTTTCCCTCTTGGCCTTGTAAAAACCAATTCTTTTTTTCTCCCTGGACATCATGCCTGCCTCATATACCTGTTGGTATATTTAAATATTTCCTTTGGTTTCTATTTTGATTCTACGGCCAAATTATTTTCTGACTACGGTTAAATCATTTAACCTCTGTCAGCCTCAGTTTCCTCCTCTGTAAAATGTGTATAATAATAACCCCTACCTCACAGGGTTGTGAGGGTCAGAGAGGAGGATATATATGATGCTTTGTGAGAGTGAGGAAGGAACCCCCAACTTCCTTTTTAAACAACTAGAAAAACTGCCTCAGAATTGATCTAGGAGCAGGGACGCAGCTCACCAGCCAGGCAAATAAGGTTGGTCTCACTGAAATGGGAAGGGAGGGAGGTCCAAAAGCAGCAGCCACCAGCCTCACTGAAGGGGGCCTGCAGCAAGGCTCCAACCCTGGAGCAATCCACCAGTGAGGCCCCACCTTCCAGTCAACCAGCAGACCGGTAGGCGAGTGAGCAGTCTGTGCAGCACAGCAAGGCCCAACCCCAGTGACTCCACCCTCAGCACAAGCTGCCAGCAAAGCCCTGACCCCACTGCTGACCAGTAGTGAAACTCTGCCCTGGGGCTGGCCAACAGTGTAATTGACCATATCAATAACAAAACCAAATGAAATCATATGTTTATCTCAATAGATGCAGAAAAAGCCTTTGACAAAATGTAGCCCCCATTCCTATTACAAATGCTAGAGGGCATAGGAATAAATGGAGTTTACCTTAAAATGATAAGTAATCAAACCATCAGCAAGCATTATCTGTAATGGGGGTAAGAAACCTTCCCAGTCCAATCAAGGGTGAAGCAAGGATGCCCGTTGTCACTTCTATTATTTAACATTGTACTAGAAATGTTAACTATAGCAATAAGAGAAGAAAAAGAAATTAAAGGAATTAGAATAGGCAATGAGGAAACAAAACTACCATTCTTTGCAGATGATATGATGTTATACTTAGAAGATCCTAGAGAATCAGCTAAAAATTATTTGAAATTATTAACAGGTTTAGCAAAGTTGCAGGATACAAAAGAAACCCACATAAATCACCAACATTTCTGTATATTATTACCAACAAAGTCCAGCAGCAAAAGATAGAAAGAGAAATTCCATTTAAAATAACTATAGACAATATAAAATACTTGGCAGTCTACCTCCCAACACAAACCCAGGAACTATATGAACACAACTGTAAAACACTTTTCATACAAATAAAGTCATATCTAAACAATTGGAAAAATATTAATTGCTCATGGGTAGGCTGAGACAATGTAATAAAAATGACAATTCTATCTAAATTAATCTATTTATTTAGTGTCAGGGGATGTGGGAAAACTGGGACACTAATGCACTGTTGGAGTTGTGAACTGATCCAACGTTCTGAAGAGCAATTTGGAACTATGTACTAAAGGCTATAAAACTGTGCATGCCCTTTGATTCAGCAATACTACAGCTAGGTCTATATCCCAAAGGCATCCAAAAAAA
>NW_020954588.1:30456012-30473463 GCF_900497805.2 Vombatus ursinus
TTTTTTTTTTTTACCCCTTTCTTTATAAATAAACACAAACAGAATTCAATGCAATTTTCCTGGCCAGCCTTCTCTTTCCTATATGTGCAGAGAAAGGACTTGGGCTTACAGATATTTGGGCAGGGATATTAAAGCGAAGCCCTATTTTCTTGGGTGGTTCTTTTCAAACTCATCTCCAATCATAGTTAAGAGAAAAACAAAGTTCAGAAAGTCAGTTAAATATTAATCATTTCTAAAAGGAGACTCATATCAGGGCGTTCCCGAGTTAGATCCTTAATCATTTTGGCCATAGGATCACAATCAGGTTCAAGTGAAAATTTTGTTGTTGTTGGTATAAAGGGCCACTTGTACTCTTGCTTCCCAATACGTGTAAGCTTGTTGGTATATATGCACCCAGGTATCTTAAGTAGGGAGTACTGTCTCTAGGCTGATGTATGTTTTTGCATGTATGCCTTTAAATGGGGCCTCCTTATACATCTTCAAAGGGAGGGAAGGAGAAATGGTGGAGAGAATGTCATACAGTGAGTCAAGAAGACTGGGGATCTAATACTACGTCTGACACTTAATAGTTCTGTGACTCTGGTCGTATCACCTTTCTGAGCTCCAGTTTTTCTCCCTTGTAAAACGGGTGTGCTAATAGCACCCACCTCACAGTATTGTTGTGAGACTCAAGTAATGTTATGGAAAGGACTTTGAATCACTATGTGCAAGTCAGCAATTGTTATCATATACGTACCCAGGTGAAACATAATCATGAGATATAGGTTGTTGTTTTCATGTGTCTATGTGCATACTCATGCCGGTATAGAATTTCGATGGAGAAATATATTTGTTTGAAAATCCATGGTTTTAAAAACAAGTACTCTCTATACCTCTTGAAAGTGTGGGTCCTCATCTAGAGCTGTTAGAAAAAGAAAGTGGAATTTGCTCTATGTGTACAAAGCATTTTTTTAAAAAGGATTTGAAATGGCACATAGCAAAACCCATAAACATTTGTCTGGTAATGTGGGGAGCTCCGAGCCAAGAAATAATCCCACCAACCCACAAAAACCTTAAAATAGATTACAATGATCTTAGCCATTTTCATTTTACAAAAAATAATAGCTGTGATTAAAATGGGGGAGTATTTTTCTTGGAGCTGTACTCCTTTGCATTATTGGTCAAACTTTTTTGTGGGTAAAGAACTGTTTCATTATGTTGCATGTAGTGGGGTGAGAAGCAAAGCAAATTTTCAGTCAGATTCCAGATTTTTCAAAAGCTACCTTTCTGGAACAACTTATTGGTTCGATTGCTGTCATCCTGCTTATTAAGAAACATGCTTTTGGTTAACATAATCACTTAGGTCCTTGGTTACCCATTTTTACAAAAATTTCCCAAGAGGCAGTGTGGTAGAGTAGATAGAGCTGCAGACCTAGCATCAGGAAGCTATGGGTTGAAATCTCACCTAAGACACTTACTAGCTATATGATGGTCTTATTCTGGGGGCACAAAGAGGGGACACTTTTTTTTGTTTTTACAAAGGACATACTTAGGCTTTTTGAAGGTTTCAACTGATTCCCATCTCTCCTATCTCCCTGCAAGGCAGAATTCTGGGGGAGAGAAGAGAGAATTCATTTGCTTACTGTGGAGGAAGAGACAGAAGGGTTTTCCTTCCTTTCCCTATCCCTGTTGCCATCTCCTGAATGTCATGCTGTGTTCTGCAGGCATGAAAATAGAAAACCAGGCTGCCAGAGTGGTATGGAGAAAGTAGTTTTGGATTTGGAACCAGAGAACCTAGGTTTGAATTCTGGTTTTGGGTGACCCTGGCCAAGTCATTTAATATCTCTGGGTCTCAGTTTCTTCATTTGTAAAATCTACATTTTGTATGGAGGTGTGAATTCAGCCTTGAAATAGTTAGGAATCTAAAAACACCATATAACAGCTCCAAATCTGTGATCCTATTATTTTAATTCAAGGCTCAGAATGTAGATCCCATGATTTTAATGTTTTGGAGAACAAAGAATGAATGTATAAATTAATTTAGTGTCCCCAGAGGAAAGCAGGCTGTGTGTACTTGTGGGACATTTGAACCTAAAACTCAGACGACCATTACAAACTCTGTTTTCAGGAGATGTGGTTTCTGAGTGCAAGATATATCTAGAAATCTCAGTACAGGGTTCCTTTACTTGGGGCCTATGAACTTCAAACAATTTTCTTTTGATGACTGTATTTCAATATAATTGGTTTCCTTTGTAATCCTATAGATTTTATTTTATGCATTTCAAATATTTGGAGAAGGTGATGGCAGGGTTCCTCAGACTGCCAAAGGGGTCCTTGACACAAAACATCTCTATCTTAAAGGATTGCTGAATGGATTAGGTATTTGCCTTATTTACCCATTTGTTCATTCGTTTCTTTATCAATCAATATATTTATTTTTAACATTCATTTAAAAAAATTGCGTTCTAAATTCTCTCCCTTCTTCCAGCGCCTCCCCATCCATTGAGAAGGCAAGCAATATGATACTCATTATAAATGTGATAGACTAGGTATTTGAAACAAAGTCCACAAGCGGCCCAACTGATCATGATTTTACAGATGAGGAAACTGAGGCAAACAGGGTTAAGTGACTTACCCAGGGTCACACAGCTAGTAAGTGACTGAGGCCAGATTTGAACTCAGGAAGATGAGTCTTCCTGACTCCCACCCAGCACTCTATCCACTATGGCGCCACCTAGTTGCCCCCTCATTATATGGATCCATTAATCTGCAAGCATTTATCAAGCACCTTCTATGTGCCAGTCACTGTGCTGGGTGCTGGGAACCCAAAGTCAAAACTCCAGTAGTTTCTGCCCTGAAGAAGACTTCACTGAGAAAGTTAAGGCCCAGGGGTGTTAAGTGACTTGCCTAATGTCCCACAAGTAGTGAATGGCAGAGTCAGGCTTCGAAACCCAGTTCTTCTGTGTCCAAATCCAATTTTCTTTCCACTGTTGCCATGATAGTGGATTTGGGGTGGTGAGCTGGTTCTTATTTGCATCCCTACTACTGATGTCTCAAGCTGGCATTCTAGTCCTCAACAATCTGGCCCCAAACTACTTTCCTAGTTATGTATTCTAGCAAACTCTCTGCTCAGTCCACATTGGCCCTCAGGCCTAATGTTATCTTGCCTTTTGGCTTGGGATGTCCTCCTTTGTCTCTGCCTTTTGAAACTCCACCATGTCCATTGGACTCAGCTCAAATCCCGGCCCAGATGAGAAGCCCTTTCTGATTAGCCCAAGCAGTCAGAAGTGTTCAAAGGATCATTGATTTAGAGCTAGAAGGAATCTTGGAAGGCATCCAGCCCAACTCTTTCAACTTACAGTTGGGGGAGCTGAAGCCTAGGGATGTGACTTGTCCAAGGTCACTCACATAGTAAGTAAGTAAGTAAGCTGGGATTTGAACAGGGATTCTTTTCACTGTATTCTGCTACCTCCCTAGGGATTTGAACTTAAGTCCTTGGACTCTGTCCAGCATTCTTCCTACTCCTCTGTACTCCTACAATGCTTCGGGACAGAATGGGGTGTGGTGTGGTGGGAAGGGGGAGAAGGGATAAGCATTCATATAGTGCCTGCTATGTGCCATGAACTGTGCTAAGCACTTTACAAATATTGAGCCTCATGTAATCTTGTGAGGTAGCTGCTCCATTTTACAGTTGAGGAAACTGAGGCAAACAGAGATTAAATGACTTGCCCAGGGTCACACAGCTTGTAAGTGTCTGAAGTCGTATTTGAACTCAAGAAGGTGAACTGCATGGCCTCTGAGGGTCATTCCAGTTCCACATCTAGAATCCTTCCTCATTTTTCAGGACTTGCTTGAATTCTCAACATGGGCTTACAAGGTCAGGTAATGTATTTTTAATATTTATTTATTTTATTTTTGTGTGAGGCAATCGGGGTTGAATGACTTGCCCAAGGTCACACAGCTAGTAAGTGTCAAGTGTCTGAGGCTGGATTTGAACTCAGGTCCTCCTGACTCCAAGGCTGGAGCTCTATCCACTGTGCCACCTAGCTGCCCCTCAGGTAATGTATTTTTGAAAGTCTATGTACAAGTTGGGACGCAGTGTGAAGCAGTGGTAAGAGTTCTGGCTCTGGAGGCTAGAGGATTTGGGTTCAAATCTTGCCTTGGCCACTTCCTCCCCATGTGACCTCAGAATGTCGGATAGCCTCTCTAGGCCTCAGTTTTCTCATATGTAAAATGAGAGGATCTAAGTTTCCAGTTCAAAATTGATGATCCTATCTCTATCCCTTTCTACCTATGTAATCTTGGATAAATCAACCAATACTGATACTAATAGCCAGAATTTCTATCGTATTTTAGGTTTGCAAAGCTTTTTACATATATTATCTTGTTTGATCATAAAGTAAAAAGGAAAATGATAAATATTGGAGGGAATGTGGGAAAACTGGAACACTAATGCACTGTTGGTGCAGTTGTGAACTGATTCAGCCTTTCTGGAGAGCATTTTGGAACTATGCCCAAAGGGCTATAAAACTGTGCATACCCCTTGACCCAGCAATACCACTCTTAGGTCTATATCCCAAAGAGATCGTAAAAAAGGGGAAAGGACCTACATGTACAAAAATATTTATAGTAGCTCTTTTGTGGTAGCGCAGAATTGGAGATCAAAAGGATGCCCATCAATTGGGGAATGGCTTAAAGAGCAGTGGTATATGATTGTGATGAAATTTTATTGTGTTATAAGAAATGACAAGCAGGATGATTTCAGAAAAAACCTGGAAAGACCTACATGAATTGATGCAAAGTGAAGTGAGCAGAGTCGGGAGAATGTTATTCAGATTAACAACAATATTGCTTAATGAAGACTTGTGAATGATTTAGCCATTCTCAGCAAGGCAATGATCCAGGACAATCCCAAAGGACTAAGGATGCAACGTACTGTCCGCCTCCAGAAAAAGAACTGATATTGTCTAAATACAGACTGAAACATGCTATTTTTGACTTTTTTTATTTAAGTCTTCTTGTACAAAATGACTAATATGGAAATGTTTTGCATGATTGCACACGAATAATCTATGTCTGATTATTTGCCATCTTAGGGGAGGGGGAAGGGGAAAGAGGGAGGGAGAATAGAATTTGGAACTCAAAACTTTAAAAAAAGCTCCAAATGTTAAAAATTGTTTGACATGTAGTTGGGGGAAAATAAAATATCATATACTAAAAAAGAGAAAATAAGGCAGTTGGAATAGACTCCTTTCCATCTCTAAATCTCTGATCCTCTTCGATCAAAGTGATTAGGAATCCCCTGTGTGTATCAGTGACTAGGAACGCACATTTTACGTTCCAGGGTTGAGTATGGGGCCTAATGTTGAGAGATGCTATGGAATGGAGTGGAAAAGAAGACAAGGATTCATGATGAAATAATCATAGGCTATGAATAGAGGGAGAGGATAAGTACAATGGTTCCCTACTAAGATTTGTAATGCTTTGGGTCATTACAGAAATGTTTTATACTTTAGAATGGAATGGACGAAGATAGAGAGCAGAACTGGCTTCTTGGGTATATACTAGCTCTGAGGGAGAGAAGGGAGGAAATAAGCATTTACATAAGGCCTACTATGTGCCAGGCACTAAGTTCTTTAACAATCATTATCTCATTGGCTCCTCACAACAACCCTGCAAGGTAGATGCTATTATTATCCCCATTTGACAGTTGAGGAAACTGAGGCAAACAGAGCTTAAGTGACTTGCCCAGAGTCATACAGCTAGTAAGCATTTGAGTCTAAATTCAAACTCAGGTCTTCCTGACTCCAAGCCTATGCTACCAGCTGCCAGCTGAAAATCTTGGTGCCTCTAGGCATTTTTCTAAGATAGATAACTGCATTTCAATATAATTTATTTCCTTTGTAATGTTATATATTTCATTTTATGCATTTTAAAAACATGATTCTGAGAAGGGCTCAATAAGCTTTACCAGATTGCCAGGACACAAAAATAGGTTAACACCCCCTGATCTAAAACAATATATTGCAAAGCAGTTTCAGAACTGGATTGGTGGGGGGATGTTTCCTCTCTAGGAGTTCCCAGATTACCAATGAAATCACAGATTTATATGTGCATACGTGCGCATGCACTCACATGTTTGCATGGCTACCCATGTATATTTATACACACGTGTTTATATATACACATATAGCATGTAAAGATGTGTACTGTATAGCCTTCCCCCCAGTAAAGGAAAGTGAAAGTGAAGACCGCAAATAAAGGAAGTTTATAGTTGAAGATGAACGGCTTCAGCTTCTGAGACCTGGACCCAGCAGGAGTTGGGGAAATACATAAAGGGTTGTCTTACTGTGTCAAGACAGATGAAAACTTCCAAACGTCTTTTACCCCATGGGGTGCTAAGTCATGAGCTCAGATACATCATGCAAATTGTAAGCTTGCTCTATAATCTGCTAGTAACTGGATGCCATTTGATCCTGGTGAGATTCATTGCATTCTGTATGAGACATCTCAATCTTACTGGGACCCTGTGGGCTAAGTCCCAAACCCAGTTCTCCCCTGCTGCTCTGAATGGGGTATGTCATGAAACAATCATTTAGTCCGGGTGGAAAAGGGTGGGTAAGTAATTAATTGAGGACTCAGGGTTCAGGTTCCAATTGGTTTTAAAACAAACAACAAAAAACCTTTTTTTTTTTTGAAACAAATTTGCTTGTGCCTCAAGCTGGCTGTTTGGATTAGAAAAGTGAGGAAGGCACCTGAAGCCAATAAAAATGTTTTTGTTGTTGCTTTATTTAGGAAAAAGTAACACAACAATTTCTGATCTCCAAAATGGTTAGATCATTTTCGCCTGGACATGTTTTTTCATTGGGCTTTGAGACTTTGAGAAAAATTTTAGAATGGAAACTTCCTCCAACCCTTAAGTATGGCATCAAACATATGATACTACACTATTACATCCCAGAACCCTTCTGATGCAAAATTCCAGTTTTTGATTATAAGTTATAAACCAGAAAAGAGAGACTTCTGAGAAGTGGGGTTTCTCTGGCAAAGCTATTGTTGATTTCATATAAAGATTTCAGAACAAAATTAGTCCAGTCAATTTCTTTACACAGGTTACATAGATGGAAAAGACTAGGGCTAGTTAGATGATCCCTTTTCTCTCTTAGGGTTGAGCACATTCGATTGTCTTTTTTGAGTTGTTTTTCTTTGGTTTTTGGTTGGGACCTTTGATTTAATTATTTGTAGAAACTCATTCCACCAAAACAAGCCAGCAATTCACTTGCAGCTTTTCTGGAAAGTTTAATAATAATAATAATGATAATAATGATAATAACTAGCATTTAAGGTTAGTGAAGTATGCATATACTATTTCTTCATATCCTCACAACCACTCTGTGAGGTAGGAGCTATTATTATCCTCATTTTACATATGGGGAAACTGAGGCTGAGAGAAGTTAACTGACTTGTCCAGGGTCACACAGTTAATGACGTCTGAGGTATGATTTGAACTCAGGACTTCCTCACTCCAGGTGCAGTGTTCTTGCCCATTGTGCCACCTAGCTGCCTCTAAACTTATTGGGTTTAGAGTTGGGGATCTGAGTTCAAATCCCCACTTTGTTACATATTACTTATGTGACTTTGGGCAAGGCATCTCCCCTCTTTTGGCTTCAGTTTCCCCATCTGCAAAATGGATGATTGAACTAAATTGCTTCTGTGGTCCTTCCAACCACAAACTAATGATTTGCTGATCTTTGAGTTGACCCCAGAGGTACTGAAATGTTTAAGTGACTTGCCTGAGGTCACTGCTCAGTACATATCCCAGGGCTGACTTGAACCAGGCCTTCTCTTTTCCAAGTCCAACTCTTTCTATAACCATGCCCCAACTGTGCCTCTCCATTATATTATGCCACTTTTTAAAAAAAAATTCTGTTCTGGACCGGGAATTTTCATCAGCGTATTAACTCCTTCTATTGATACTGATCAGATCAACAGCTTCTTTGACATTGATGACTTCAAAGAGGTGCCTAGGTAATCTGCTCATGGGCGCACATTTAGTGGGTTTCAGAGGCAGAACTGGAACTCAGGGCTTCCTGATGCCACGGCCCAATCCTCTATCTATTCTGCTTGCCTGTTACTCCTCACGTAACCTATCGTATAGATCTTGAGCCCCTGAGATCAGATGCTGAAAGGCACCGCTCAAAATAAATCTATGATGAAAATATATTTTAGAAGTTTATTAATTTTACTTTACTGTTTTTAAATATATATGTATATATGTTTGGTTTGCTGGATTATATGCTCTAAATGCTTAGAATTGTGGAAACAGAACTAGGCTCTGGAACAGGAAATAGTTCCAGAGCCTAGCATAGGGCCCGGTATGGGCTAAACACTCAATAAATGCTTATTTATTTAGTGCCTGGTGTGGGGTAGGCACTTAATAAATGCTTATTTTTTCACTGATCGATGTGTCGTTGTTGTTAAATTGTGTTTGAACCTCCATGACCACATTTGGAATTTTTTTGGCAGAGATACTGGAGTGGTTTGCCATTTCCTTCTCTAGCTCATTTTACAGATGAGGAAACTGAGGCAATCAGGGTTAAATCACTTGCTTAGGGTCACACAGCTAGTAAAGGTCAGAGGCTGTGTTTGAACTTAGGAATATGAGTCTTCCTGACTCCAGATCCAGCGCTCTATGCACTATGGCGCCCCCTAGTGGCTCTAGTTGATGCATAACCACAGTCAATAATTTCTGAAATAGGCACATATAGTGGGTTGGAGGAAGTCAGATGTGGCAGAATGGCAGGAGCCCTGGAGTTAGAGGATCTGAGTTCAAATCTCACCTCTGACAACTACTGTGTAAAACTGAACAAGTAATTTTAGATTTCCTAGGCCTCAGTTTCCCCAACTGTAAGAGGAAAGGGTTATACTTGACAGCCTCAGAAGCTCCTTCCAGATGTATATCTAGGATCCCATGAAATCATCAACCCTTTATTGAGCACCCACTGTGTGCAAGGGATATGTTTCCGATTGGGGATAGACAACAGCAGGCATGTGTGTATTCCCATCCCAACCCATGACACCATTTTGTTATGGATGTGTTATAGAAATTCTGAAGTTCTCCTCTGATGTCTCATCACGGTTCAGAGGTGACCCTGAGTCCTCAAAGGCTATCCTAAAGGAGTGTGAGCTCTAGAGGGTCCTATCAAGTGCCAAGTGCTTTGAGAATGAGTCCAGTGGTGGGTATAGCAATAATAATAATAATAAATAACAATAATAACAATAGCTAACTTATCACTTACAACGTGCTAAGCACTTTACAGTTATTATCTCATTTGATCCCCACAACAACCAGGAGAACCCAGTTCTGCCTCCTCGTTTTATAGATGAGGAAATTGAAGGAAATAGAGCTTAAGCAACTTGCCCAGGGTCACACAGGTAGCAAGTATTTGAGGCTGGGTGTGAATTTGGGTCATCTTGATTCCAGGTCTGGGGTTCTATATAATGTGTCACCTAACTGCCCACTTTAAATGATGACTCTGGGAAGGTATTTAACTTTGTTTGCCTCAGTTTCCTCATCTGTAAAATGAGCAGTGGTCAAAGTAGGAGGAGGTAAGAGGGTATAACAACGAGGTGAACAAATTCTGAAAGGTCAAAGAAGAATTTTAAGGAGTCTTGAAGGGGCAATGATGGAAAAAGCAAAACAAATGGTCAAGTTCAGTGTAATGCGGATTAATAGAGAGCTGGCCAGTCAACAAATATTTATTATGTGCTTACTGTATGCTAGGTGTCGTGCTGAATACTGGGAATACAAAGAAAGGCAAACACACTGTCCCTACCCTCAAGGAGCTCACCTTCTCAAAGGGGAGATGATATGACAATAACTAGGGATAGAGGAAGCAGTGTTAGTACCGGATGTGGGGGAGGTGCTTTTTGTTCCACAATCAAGGGCATGGGATTGTCATATCCAGGGTCACAAGTATCAGTCATGTAATTTCCTTATCTTTGAGCATCCTTCAAATTTCTACCACTAGAAAGCTGGGGAGCACAGCTGGGAGCTTTGGGGGTCTTCCCCAAACCCAGGTCTATGCAACACTCCTTTGGGGACTGGGGCTTCTGGTTGTTCGGGCTGATAGAGGAAGGGCAAATCCAATGACAAACTGGCTACAAGATGGAGCTCATGTCGTGTTAGAAGCTCAGGTGGAGATGAGACCGGCACGTTGTGACTGCCATCCCTAATGGCAAAATAACCTTTGGGATTACCCCCAACCAGAACTGTGACTAGCACTTTTGACAGCCTGGGCAGCTGCTTCAAAGAGGCAGCACAAACATGAAACGTATCTCAAAATCGACCTTGTAATTTGTGATGTGAAATTATTGCAAGAAATAATTAAGTCTATTTAGAATGCCTAGTTTTCTTCAAAACTCAGCTCAGGGTCACCTTGAATATGAGCCCTTTACTGCTCCCCTCCCCCCCCCAACTTGTGATTCTTCATATTCCCTGAATTATCCTATGGTGACTTGACATATATTTGATATCTACTTATATATGTACTTGTTGCCTCTCCAATGGAATGTAAGCTGCTTGAGGGCAGGGACAGTTCCATTTTTGTCTTTCCTACCACAGTGCCTGACATGTAGTGGGTGTTCAATAAATGCTTGTTGACTGACTGATTAATTACACAGGAGAGAGCATTAGCTACTCATTGGTAATTTAGGAGCTAGAACCTCAAAGTTAGAAAGTCTGTAGTCCAGCCCATAGAATTTGTGGTCCCATATTGTTTCTACTCCGTGGGAGAGAACTCACTGAGGCTCCCTGTCTTATAGTGCCTGGGATGGAATGCACCAGGATAATTTAGCCCTATGTGGGAGGAAGGGCAAGAGAGAAGTTGGAAAGGAGAAAGGGAAGAGAAAGCCAAGAAGAGTGGTTGCAGTGGAGTGGGGATGTTGGGGATTTCTTCCTCAATCAATCAGTAAGCATTCATTAAGCTCCTACTATGGGCAGGGCACTATCCCAGGCACTGGGGATACTGAACAGACACCTAAAGGAAACAGTACCTGTTCTCAAGGAATTTGTGTTCTATCACAGGAGACAACACATACGTAAATGAGTATGCAAATATATGCAAAGTTAATACAAGGTAAATTGCATCTCATTGGACAGAGTAAAAGAGGGAAAGGGCAGAATAAGTGGGAGAGCATAAGAGACTAAAGTCCTAGGAACTCAAACTTCCTTTCCTTTGCCCCTCTGAGGCATCTGAGGTCTTTCTTCCTTTACCTCCTTCTACTTGAAGGAGTGTAAGTGTTATATTTTTGGACTAACTTTCCCTGCCCTGTGGCAAAGCCCAGATGGCCTCAGGCTAGTTACAGCTCTGTCTCCAGCAGCTGCTTTCATTTTGTAAGCCCTTTCTGTGTTCTGGTCCAGTCTTGAATGACCCTAACAATCCTCATGGAGGACGGGTATGCCTAGAGAGGAAAGCAAATGTCACCCACAAAAATGACGCAGGCGGTTTTCAAGGAGTTAAAACAAATAAATGGAAAGGCCAAAGACACAGATGCCTCTATCCAGACATATTAAAATCTGAAGAGTTGGGTTTTCAGGAGAGGACTGAGCCATGTTTTGGGAAGTCTGAACATTGAATGCCAGCAACCCTCATGCCTGGCTGGTTTTAATCAATGCTATCAGTCTCTCACTTCCATAAGCACGAAAATCCATTTGATAAACGAGCTCACTGTTGCTAGAGGGACCAGGTACCTTCAGATGTACTCCAGTGCACATTGGCAGGATGTGACCACTGCATTCAAAGAGTTGGATGGGCTGTGAGTGGACAGCTGGGGGAGGGATAGACGTTAAGCAGTTTTAGGATCCATAGCAGTCTGTGTATACTTGGAGGAATTTGAGGTCCTCATCAGTACATGTCTAGACCATCACAGAAGCCTCTTGATATGTCTCCCTCCCTAAAAAGCTTCCTCCCTAAAAGCTGGGCTTTACTGAGAGGGAAAATTAACCAGGAACCTTCTCTCCTTCTCCTTTCATCCTCCAAAGAGATGTACGTGTCCCTACACACACACATACCTGTCCTGTGACTCCCTCCACCCTCCACACTTGTGGTCTTTTATGCTTGAAGTCTCCATCACTTTGACTTTTAATTGTATTTTTAAATGATTAACTTTTTCCACATAATACCTCTTTGGAATTTCACTCTGATGCTATTGCTGGATTCAAATGTGTTGAACCTTTGCCCCCCTCTTTTCCACCCTCCTTTTACCAATCATCCTTGTGTTTGTAACCGGATGTGATTGGCTAAAGGAGCGAATTTGTTTTTTGTTTTGAAGAGAAGCTAAAATTCTGAAAGCAGCTATAATAATAGTGGGGCAATGGGGAGTAGTGGAAAGAAGGCTGGCTCCAGTGTTGGAGGACCTAGATTTGAATTCTAGCTGTCCCACTTACTGCAGGGGTGACCTTGGGCAAGTTACTTAATTTTTCTGAGTCTCAGTTTTCTCACCTGCAGAAAAGAGAGTGGGAGCAGATGACTCTTTCAACTCTAAATACAGGATCTAAATATAGGATCCTATGGCACCATTTTCCCAACCCAACATCTATGGATAGTTGTGGTGTACAACTAAATAATGATGACAATGATGATGACAAGTCACAATTCCTACAGCACTTCAAGGTTTGCAATGAACTTTCTTCATGAGATCCCTGGGAACATTTTGAAGTTCTGGTATATTTTTAACAAACGCAATTATATTGTTCTAGAGAAGCATAGGGGATAGATATTTGACATTCCAGTTTTGAGGGAAAGCCCCTACAAAGTCTCAGGAGCAGGAGATGAATTGTTATGTAGTAGACAAGTTTCACTGGAAGAGAGAGTGTGGGAAGGGAAGTAATAGGAAATAAAATTGGAAAAGCAGGTGGGAACCAGATTGTGCTGGATTTTACGGTTTATCCTAGAGGCAATAGGCAAGCATTGAGGGTTCTTGAGTCTGGAAAGGGGGAGGGGAGGATGCGAGTTAGGGTTTAGGAATGCTAATTTGCTGGCTGTGAGGAAGATGGATTAGGGAGGGAGAGATAGGAAGCAGGGAGGCCAATTGGGAGGCTTCTGTGATGGTCTAGGCATGAACTAATGAGGACCTCAACCAGGGTAGGGGCTGTGTGAGTATACAGAAGGGTCAGATATGGCAGGGGTTGTGGATGTAGCATTGATAAACTTTGAAACTGATCGGATATGGAGGATGTGAGGGAAGTTTGGGGTGCAGAGATTAAATAAGGAGCCTTCTTATTAAACATGACCATTGTTTTGAGCACCTATTGTAGTTGCCCTCATGCTCTCAAGCTCTCAAAGTCAGAATTATCAACTAATCATCATTGTCCAATTGATGCATCTGAGCAACTGCCTTACTTTTAAAATTTTTAGTCTGAACTTAAAACAGGCTTTTCTGTAAACAGCAATAGAATACAGAGAGAGGATTGTATATGAAACTTCATTTACATATACATATACATAAATTCAACCTCTAGTTTTCAAATCTGTCCCACTTGTCTGTCCTTCTTTCTGACTTTTCTTCTATTTGTCCCCTTTTCTGCATTAAAGTCTCAATGACCCTTTCTTCCCCCCTCCCCCCCACCCCCATTCTATCCCTATCTCACCTACTTCCACTCTCTTCCCACTCTCATTGGAAAAAAAAGACAAAGGAACAACTGGTAAACAAATATATATTTGTCCAACAAAACAAAATCCCACATTGGTTGGGTCTTAAAATGTATGTCTTATTCTGTATCTTGAGTCATTCACCTTTCTCTCAGGAGTGGATAGCATCTTTCATCATAAGGGCTCTGGAATTGTAGCTGGTCATGCCATTAATCAGAGTCCTTAAGTCTTTCAAAATTACTTTTCTTTATAATATTGTTATTATTGTATAAATTGTTCTCCAGGTTCTGCTTACTTCTCTCTGTATCAATCCATAAAGGTTTTCTCTGAAACCATTCATTTCCTTTTTTTGATGTTTAAAGAAATGAAAGTTAATTTTTGCCATTTAAAAAAAAATTTTTTTAGGCAGTTGGGGTTAAGTGACTTGCCTAAGATCACACAGCTAGTAAGTATCAAGTGTCTGAGTTCAGATCTGAACTCAGGTCCTCCTGACTCCAGGGCAGGAACTCCATCCACTGCGCCACCTAGCTGCCTCCATTTTTGCCAATTTTAACAATCAAGAAAAAGAAATTCTGGCTATAAAACTTAACAACATGGGCATCACGTTTATACAGAAAACCATACAATGATTAAAAAAAAATAAGTATCATCACTGAAAATATTGCACAACTTCAGTTGTTTCTTCTCAGATTTGCTTTAGGTAATTGGGTATATTAGAATTAGTAAATAAAAAATTTGACCAAGAGATTTGGCTAACAATTTAAGTGGACCTGATACTAGAATTTCCTTTAAACTTTTCTCAAATTCATCTTCATGTCTTTCCATTATGGATTAATAGGGAAAAAATTAATCATGTGGAGACCCTCCTGTATTCAAATGACAAACCTTTTAAAAAAGTACTTATGTTATATTTCACTCCTTTAGAATATAAGCACAGATGCTCCTTCAAGTCTGTGTGTTTGACAATATAAAAATGTTGGGTAAAGGACTCAATTCCAAACAAAATAGTCAGAAACTGATTCCTTTGGGTTAAGTTGAGACTGCATCTCTTTCTGCTCACCTAGGATGGGTGAAACCATTCATTTTCATCAATAATTTAAAAAAGCATTTCCACCTGCTTTTGTAGAGTTCCTAATTTAAGCCAGAATAGATGGAAACGTCTGCCATAAAAATTTACTTTTGTTTGTTTGGACTTTTTTCCCATTGTAGTTGGTATAACTTACATTTTGTTTATGGAAATACAAGTAATGATAGGAGTGTACAAAAGAGGGAGAAGGTAAGCAGAACAGCAAAGGTAGTGAGTGTGGGAGATGGAGACCTGTGGAGCGTTTTTTCAAGATGGTCAGGGCTGTGGAGCACCACATGCTGAGAGACGATTAGGTGTTTCCTTGTTCAGAGCTTAATGTTACATCGTGCTTAAGTCTAGAGCTTGGAGGGAGATTTTGCAAAGTCCCCTGTCTAATATGAAGGTGTGTGCTATAACTGAGGGAGACTCCATGAGCTCCATTAGTAGGGAATTTGGCCAAGAAACCAGGACCTTTTGTGCCCTGAAGATAATGGGAATTTCCTTTGCTACAGCTTTTTCTTGGGTGGAGTTTCTTCCCTTCCCCCACCCCCAGCATCAGGGAAAGGAAAAGCTTTCATGCAGAGGAGGCTGCCTTGGAGACCCATTGTGCCACACCTTGTGCCCGTGTGTTTGGGGGTGGTGGTGGGGATGAGGTAGTATTTCTAGTGTTTTTTAAAAATAATTAATTAATTTTTAGTTTTCAACATTCACTTCCCTAAGATTTTGAGTTTTAAATTTTCTCACCCTCCCTCCCCTCCCCTCTCCCCAAGACGGCATGCAATCTGATATAGTCTTGTTTTCTTTTTAATTTTTTTTTTTTTTTGCTGGGAACAAAACAATGATTCTCTTTCCTACTCTTTTCATTGGAGCACACCTTTTTCAGGAGCTGTTGGAGAGACTAGGAGGTTTATAGTCCCATAGAGCTTTAACGTTGCTTTAAATTGTTTGTATCCTGGCTTTACTAGCACATCCAGAACAAACTATTAAGCGTTTATGACAATATTAAAATCACTCAATTGACCAAAGAGGACTGCCACTGATTTTTTTTTTCTTGGTTCAAGTGTATGTTTTCTTGTTTTGTCTTGAACGTTGCCCAGGGAAAATCCTTGATAGATTCATCTTCATACCTGAGCAGGGAATTTAAAGCTTATTAAGGCAGTGTGGAATAGTGGATAGAGCACTGGACTTGCTGCCAGAAAGATCTGGGTTCAAATCCTGCATCTGATACTTATTAGCTGGGAAATTTTAGGCAAATCAGTGACCTCTGAGCATCAGTTTCCTCATCTATAAAATGGAGGTGTGAGAAGCACTATGGTGAATTGAAGTCAGGAAGATTGGGGTTCAAACCCAGCCTGGGATATTTCTAGCTATGGGATAATAGTCAAAGCATTTGACCTATAGGACCACTGGCAACAGAAGATAGTAAGTTACAGCTGAGTTGTTGATCTGCACCAAGGCCAGTCAACAAGCATTTATTAAGCACCTGCTGTATACTGATGGAGGGAATTTCCACAGAGGGACGACCTTACTCTGATGAAATTACAGGTGCTGCTAAAAATGGGGATGATTATAACTACAGTCCCTTCCTCACACAAGGATTGTTATGAGGTTCCAATGAGGTGATGTTTGTAAACCACCTTTGCATACCCTAAAGCACTATATGGATGTCAGCTAACCTTATTACTGGAACCCTGGAGATAACTAGTGAAACTGCTTAATTGCTTCAATGCTCCTCCTTCTGGCCTCCCTCCTTTATCCCCCCCCCCCCCTTCATGTCTTGGCTTGAGAACCATCTCTCCAGTCGATGGCTGAACCAGTATTCCTGTAGCCTCATCAATTCTCCACCTATTTTAAAAAGCCATTAGCAAACATTTTTCTTCTGCCTTGTCTACACACTACTTCTCTCAGGCTAAAATGGCTAAGGTGGAGGAGCTATGTGGTTTCTCTCCTTCTCTGCTCTTCACTGCCACCATCCCGACCTTCTCCCTTTTCCCACATGCACCGTTAGCTTCTGCAATGAGTTGAGACCCAAGCAATATATGGGAAGACATTGGTCATGATTGATAACAACTTTTAGTAACACTGTCATTTGCAATTCATTAAACGCCTTCTTTGCCATTCATATTTACTGAAAATTGATACTTACATATTATGAGTGTTCTTTCTCTAGGTCAGATCCCTGGGAAATGCATAATTAAAAGAAAGCTTACTTTCAATTTGCCTCCATTTCTCCTGGAGAGAATTTTGTAATTATTCTAGGGGTTTTCTTTTCATTTCTTTAGGTACTTCCTTACCAATTCCCACTCTTGTCCTTTCTTATTTTAACCCATTTCCCCCACTTTTCCATTACTCTCTGTCTTTCCTTTCCCCAGAACATCGTCATGTGATGGTACAGCGGAATGAGTTCAGGAGTCAGAGGGTTTGGGTTCAAATCCCGCTTCTGACGCTTCTTGCCTGGGTTACCTTTAGCAAGTCACAACCTCCCTTCCTCATCCATAAAATGAGAGGGTTGGATTAGAGGACCTCTCAAGTTCCTTCAAGCTCTAGAGCCAGGTTCCTATATACATATATATTCTCTGTCTCTCTGTCTCTGTCTCTGTCTGTCTGTCTCTCTCTCTGTCTCTGTGTCTGTCTCTGTCTGTCTCTCTGTTTCTGTCTATCTCGTTTCTGTCTCTGTCTATCTCTGTCTCTGTCTCTCTGTCTCTGTGTCTGTCTGTCTCTCTGTTTCTGTCTATCTCGTTTCTGTCTCTGTCT
>NW_020954588.1:30473473-30507848 GCF_900497805.2 Vombatus ursinus
GTCTGTCTGTCTCTCTGTTTCTGTCTATCTCGTTTCTGTCTCTGTCTCTCTATCTCTATGTCTGTCTCTCTCTGTGTCTGTCTCTCTGCCTTTCTCTGTCTCTCTCTTTTCACATATATTATCATCATTCATTCACGGTGCCATGAGGTCTGTGAGCTTCAGTTTCCTCTTCTACAAAATGGGGATTATAACAACTTATCTCACAGGGTTGTTGTAAGAAGCAAATCCCTAAGACTCTTATGTTAATGTCAGCTATTATTTTTTGTCATCACCATGGGATTTAGAACTTTGGGGAAGAGGTGCCCTTAGAGATCATCTTGTTTGGAGGTTTAAATTTTTTTTGTGTCATGGGCCCCTTTGGTAATCTGTTGGAACCTTTGAACCCTTTCTCAGAATCCTGTTTTTAAATGCATAAAATAAAATACCTAAAATTACAGTTATATTGAAATACAATTAACAAGATATTTTTAAAAGTTCATGGATTAAGAACCCCTGATCTAATCTATCCCCTTCATTTTTACAGATAAGAAAACTGAGGCTTAGAGAGAGGAAATGTCTTATAGTGCCATATATTTAAAGCTGGAAAGGAACTTAGAGGTTATGTAGTTGAAGCCTTTAATTTTACAGGTGGGGGAACTGAGGCTCAAAGAGAGGATGGGTCTTACAGAGTAAGAGTGACATCTGTTTAAAGCTGGAAGGGAACTTAGAGGTCATCTAGTTCAAGTACTCAATTTTACAGATGGGGAAACTGAAGTTTAGAGAGGTGACAGTATCAAGAATCCATATATTTAAAGTTAGAAGAGACTTTAGAGGTCATCTAGATTAAGCTGCACATTTGATGAGGAAATTAGAACTCAGAGAGAGAAAGTGACTTGTTTAAGATGACGCAGGCAGTCAGCATCTGAGCAAAGATTTGAACTGAGATCCCTGAAATCTAAATCCTGTGGTCACATATTCCACCATGTGACTTTCCAATTTATTGAGCTTCTAGTATGGATTAGGTGAACCAAGCACAATGCATTTCCATCTCTCCATGTGATCATGGGGAGAAGCTTCTGAAGAGAGATGAGAATTAGTCAATAAGCATATCACCAGCACCTGCCCACACCAACTTGTTGCATTGACTTGAAACTGGGACGAGAGATATCATACCCCATTGCCTTCTCTAGAAGGGACTGGAAAAATGGGCTTTAAAATTATTTGGAAGTTCTGACTCATCCAGGTCTGTACTTTCCATCAAATAATAATAATAATAATAATAATATTGATATTAATAATAATAGATAGTATTTATATAGTGCCTACTATATGCCAGGCACTGTGCTAAGCACTTTATAAGTGGTTCCTCACAACAACCCTGTGAGCTACATGCCAGGGTTATCCCTATTTTACAGTTGAAGAAACTGAGGCAAACAGGTTAAATGACTTGCTCATGGTCACCTAGCTAACAATAATTGTGAATAGTTGGTTTCCATCCTATTATTTCTTGAGGTCTTTTGAATTCTCAATTTGGGAGTACAAGACCAGATTTCCACATGCCCAACCTGGCCTTTGTCTCTGTGATCCACCCAGCCAGTCTTGAAGGAGGACAAGATCCCAACATTACCTACTGACCGTCACAAATCCACATGTAGGCACCATGGCGAAGTAGAAAGGGCATTGGATTTGGAATTGGGAGGTCTTGGGTTCAAATTCCTCTTCTGACCCAACTGCTTGACCCTGGGTTTTTAAAAATTAATCTCATTTAGCCTTGGTTTCCTCGCCTGTAAAATGGACATAATAATAGCACCTCCCTCACAGGGTCATTGAGGTGGTTGTTGTTTGTCCTTTGTTTTTGAAGAGAACCAATGACATTACAGGGTGACATCTTGACTTGTGAGTGAAAAGAGCTAAAAAAGACCTTTTGAAAACATTTAAGAGCTATAATAATGTTAGCCATTATTCTTACCAATCCTAGCGGAAAGGAAAAGGGAGGGGGAGCAAGCATTTATTAAGCACCTACTATGTATCAGGTCTTGTGTCAAGTGATTTACAAATATTATCTCATTTGATCCTCACAACAACCCTGTGAGAATCTCCATTTTACAGCTGAAGAAACTGAGGCAGACAGAAGTTAAGTGACTTAGTCACAAAGTTAGTAATTGAGGGAGGATTTGAACATAAATCTTCCTGATTCCAAGCCCAAAGCTCTATCTATCAACGCATATTAAGAGTTTTTCACTGTGATACGGTGAAATGAGTTTTTGAAAATAAGTTTTTTATTGATGTTATCTGTTTTTTACATCGTGATAGTATGTAGGCTTCACCATCCCCTTCCTAGAGAGCCATCACATGCAACAAATATGTTATTCTTCTTTTAATTGATGCTTTTTATTTTTATGCCTTACTAATTTCCTGTTGTAAGCCTGAGGCCCCACACTGAACTTTCGCTTGTAACCAAGAAAAAAATGAAGGAAATGAAACCATAAAGCAACTCCATCAGACACTGTATGCAACATTCTGCACCCCTAGCTCCCCACCTGTCAACGAAGAGGAGAGGTATGGCCTTCATTCTCTCTTCTCCAGAACCACAATTGTTTGTTGCAATTCATCTGACTTCACCAGCTTTTAAAATTTATTTTCATTTACATTATTGTAGTCATAACATAATTTCTATTTGCCCAGGTTGCATTTGGGTCTGAACATGTGTAATGTGAGGCATCCTGTCGTGCGCGGAGCTGTGATTAGTAATCAAAGCTGGGCAGTGTCCCCTCCCCTAGTTTTCACATGCTTTTACAAAGCAGGTGATTAAGCTCTAAGAGGTGGTTTGCATGCTGCTAATGAAGACGAATGAGCATAGGTTTATAGACAAGTTTTCTCTCCATCTTCCTTATTACCTCACCAAAATATTGACCGATTTGTAGATTTTTCATTGACCTTTTACGACAAGCACCAAAGAATTAAGCATCACTAGGTATAACAAGTGCCACTTCCTATGGAAACCTGATTCCCCCCTGTTCTACCCGCAGTTGTTAGCATTCTCCCTCTCCTTATAACCTTTCTTTCTTTCTTTCTTTTTCTTTCTTTCTTTCTGTCTCTCTTTCTGTCCCTCCCTCTCTCCCTTCCTTCCTTTCTCTCTCTCTCTTTTTCTTTCTTTCTCTTTCTCCCTTCCTTCCTTTTTGTTTTTTCTTTCCTCCTTCCTTCCTTCCTTCCTTTCTCCCTTCCTTCCTTTCTTTTTCTTTTTTCTTCCTTCCTTTCTTTCTCTTTCTTTCTTTCCTTCTATGTATGTATGTATGTATGTATGTATGTATGTATGTATGTATGTATGTATCTATCTATCTATCTTCTCCACCTCCTTACCCCAGAGTGTAAGCTCCTTGAGGGCAGGAATTAATTTTTTGGTTTTTATATCTCTGGTCTGTAACACAGTGCCTAGCACATAGTAGGTACTTAATAAATTCTCATTGAACAGTAGAAGTTCATGGTTTGGATATTTTTTGTTAATATAAAGACTATTAAACTTGGAATTACAAGACTTGGATTTTAGTCATGTGACCTTTGTTAATTCTCTTAGGGTCTCAGTTTCATGACTCATAAAATAGCAACAATCATCTATATGCTATATATATATAGTAAAGTTGATGTGAAGGAAACAATTGTATGTGGTGCTAGGTATTTCAACATTTTGAAAAAATTATTATTTGTTTTCTTACATCATCTTTTTATACATAGATATAGGGTGTCACAAAAGTCTTAGTGCTGCTTTTTTAGCTTTATAGCTAAATTTGAAATTTAAGTTTTAATAATTTATTCCTTCCTGCTTACCTACCCAGAGAACCATCCCTTGAAACAAAGAAATAGAAAAAAAAAGAGAAAAAAAGCAGCTTCATCAAGTAAACAATGCATCAATAGAATCTGAAAGCTCATACAAATGTGCTGCAAACATAGTTCCCTGCCTCGGCAAATTTTTCTCATCTTTTTTTTTCTTCATCAAGCTTGGTCATTTTAATTACAAAATATTCATTGAAATTTTTTCTTCCAATTTAAATCCTTGTAATTACTGTGTCTAGTGTTCTCCTGGTTCTGCTTACTTATTTCTGCACCGAATCATCCAAGTTACAAGGTTCTTTGTAAATGTGAGCTATTATGACTATTTTCAATTATCATTTACACATAGCCTGACTCCTTTTAAGCTTAGAAGACTCTCTTTCTAGGCTCTGCATTTCTGAACAAACCAACTGTGATCCTGTGTGGTCACTCTTTTTTCTACTAGCTTGTATAGAGGGATGAAAACATAAGTTAGGAGGATTGGTGTGCCGGGATTTGAGGCTTGTGAAACTTCTGTTGACATTTAGCTGAGATCATCAGGATACTTTGTGTTATCTTCATACCCTACCTTATACTTCTTGAAATGTTCTACCTGGATTTTATGAAACTCATTAGATAATATTTCTTGGTTCTGTAAAGGGAACAGGAGTCCTTTGTGTACGCAAATAAGTTTCCCTATTTCATGTAGATGAGATGTCTGAGAGGAGATGAGTTTTCTGGAAGAACAATTCTTGCTGAGTTTATATTACCCCACATGCTTATGACTTTGCTTGGAATTCCCTTCCTCATTTCCTCTGCCTATGGCAAATCTACCCATCATTCGATAATAATAATTATTATTCACGTTAATATACTGTTTTAAGATTTGCGAAGTACTTTCCTTACCAAGACCCTGTAAATCAGGTAGTACGGGTATTCTCATTCCTATTTTAGAGATGGGGAAACTGATGGTCCGATACACACAGAGTTACTTGATTGACCACGTTCACCTAGAGCCTAGGAGATCCTTTTATTAAGGGATTTGTTCTGGGAAGTTTGGATTCAGTCAAAGGGCCACACTTGAGGAGCTAGAGGGCCACATGCGGCCTTGAGGCTGTGGGTTCCCTGACATAGACAGTAGGTGTCTGAAGTGGGATTCCTACTCAGGCTCCCAGACTCCAAAGTCTAGCACTGTCCAACTAGAGGCAGTTAGGTGGCCCAATAGATGGAACACTAGGCTTGAAATACTTGAGTTAAAATCGGGGTAAGTCACTGCTATTTGCCTCGGTTTTTTCATCTCTGAAATGGGGATGACGCTAGCCCCTACCTCCTGGGGTTGTTGTGAAGATCAATTGAGATAATATTTGTAAAGCACTTTACAAACCTCAAAGCGCTTTAAAACGCTAGCTTTTACTATCAACCACTATCCGCCTTGGCCCCTGGCAAAGACATTGGTCTTCAATTCACGAAAACCAGACGTTTCAGTTTTCAGAAGTAGGTTTGAATTTCATACAATCTAGCCTTTCAGGGCAGGTACCCAGGCTCAGTCAACACTTTGAAGCTGGTTTGATTGAGAGCATTCTCCTCTGGGACCCTGATTCTAACTTCCACAAATCTCTCCTTTTTCGGAACTTTCATAGTGGTTGCATTTGTCTATGCAGAGCTTACTTAGCACAGTACTTGGTATATAGTAAGAACTTAGTAAATGTTTTTTCATCCATTCATTCATTCATTCATTCATTTTCACCCCTACTTAGCATCACATAATTTTAGCATCAAATTACACTATCTTTCATTATGTTCTAGTTGTTGTTATGTACATATCTCCTGAAATAAATTGTGAAGTCCTTGGGGGGGGAAAGACAATAACTCATGTTTATATGTTTTGCCAAGTGCTTTCGTTACCACCATGGGAGATATGTAGTACAAGTACGATTATTCCCATTTTACAGAAGAGAAGACCAAAGTTTGCTCGAGGTCACAGAGTGGCAAGTGAGGATGGATTCACATCTTCTGGTTCCCAGCTTCCAGCCCTGTGTCAGTCCTCTGCTGAAGTCTTGTTGATTATCTTGGCCTTCCAATGGTTGGCCCTTTAGGGTTCCATTTTGGTTTGCGCACTCTCTTCTGAGATCTGCATAAAAGCACGGAAAAGCTGTAGGAGAGGCTGGAGTCTGGGAGAGAGGAAGAGGCATGATTTAAAAGTGATTGAAAGGTTGTATTTACATTTGGGATTTGGGAATCCTTTTAAGTTTCGCCTGGGAGACTTGAACCATTTGGGTCCAAGACATTTCTTAAGCAGAGCATCCTGACACTTTTTGACTTTTTGCCAAGAATTGGGTGTGTCCTGAATGGATGAGTGATTTGAGGGTCATTTAAGCTTAAGTGCTCCCAAATGAACACATTGCCTTGTGGTTGGAGGTGAAATTTCTGGGCCTGGCAGCCTACAAGCTGACTGTTAAAAAAGGTGCTCTTTAACTGTCTGTAAATTAAAAGGAGGGAGGATTTTAGGGTGGATATTTTAGAACCAGCCTTGGGGCTGAGCAGATGCCCAGGTTCAAGCCCTCTCTCTGACCCATACTATCTTTATGACCTTGGGTAAATCATTTCTCTCTCTCAATCCTAGACTAAGATTGTAAATCGCAGGGTAGGTGCTGATCTTCTTTGGTGGAAGGAAGTTCCCCACCCCAATGAAATCACAGGTCAGGTAAAAAAAAAAAAAAGTTAAAATGAACAGCTCTCTAGCCATCCTGCCATCCAGGCTACAGCTACAGGTTCTGTGGACAGTGCCCTGGGCTTTGAGTCAGGACTAGGCCGGAGTACAAATATAGCTTCAGACACTTTCTAGCTATGTGACCCTAGGTAAGTCACTTAACCTCTTGTCTGCTTCAGTTTTCTTCTCTCTGAAATGGGGATAACAACAGCATCTATCTCCCAGGGTTGTTGTCAGGATAGAATGAGATAATAATTGTAAAGTACTTAGCACAGCTATCTAAATATTAGCTATTGTTATTATTTTTCTGGAGGCAATCAGGGTTAAGTGACTTGCCCAGCGTCACAGAGCTAGTAAGTTTCTGAGGCCAAATTTGAATGCAGGTCCTTCTGACTCCAGGCTTGGTGCTCTATCCACTGTGCCACCTAGCTGCCCCTTAAATGTTAGCTATTATTATTATTACAGGGGCAACTTGTATGGTATTTCTACCTAGGAAGAGAGAAAAAGGATGCAGATGGTAGGGGCTTTCTCCTCTCCCCCCTCCCCCTTTTGCTTTTGCTTTTGCTTTTTCTTTTTATGTCTTAACTACCTGAATATCAGATCTTCAGTAAGTTAGGGGGTTAACTTCTTAAATGTTTTTCAGGGTCTGAGTTCCTGAAGTAGGGCCTGCCATGCCACCACCAGAATATTGATGTTAAAAAGATAAGCCTTCATTTCAGGGAAATGATCAGGGTCATTTAAAAGTACTGTGCAATCTCCCAAAGGCAATCCAATCAGTTTTCTTCTCTGTTCAGTTTTGGGCCCAACTCATCATTAGTCCTCAATGTCTGTCCAAGGCATATGCTCTAATGGATTAGCTCTATGGCTCGTCCATCCAGCTGCATATCATAGTCAAGTCAACAATCATTTTTCATCCATTTGGTTTTCCCTGAATTGATAGTTAGACCAAACTCTTTTGAGGGATATGGAACTAATTTTGGAAGCTCTGCAATATGTTAGGACTCAATGTCATCAGTGCAGGATTAATCAGTAGAAAAGAGAATTAGAAGGATCTCCTATCTAGAGGGATTCTTCAACATGGGCTCTGGGCAGGAGAGTCTCCGTGATAGTCACTGACAAGTGTCCAGCTCCCCAGTTTATGCCTCTCTTGATAGTAATAATCAGAGGGTGGTCAAACATGGAGATTCTTAGTGCTCTAGCTTTTGAGGAATCTTCTATGATTTGGACAGCTACATTTGGAGATACTTTGGTGGAGGACAGCCTTGAAGATCATGGTTTGCTCCATGGAATCAAATACTCTTTTTCTTAATAGTCTGCAGACAGTAAACACAATGTAATCATCTTTTCTACACTGTTCAGTCAATTGCATGACTATGAAGATGTGGCTTACTTTAGAACATCTTTGTGAAGGCACGCCCACTCCTTTCTTATCCCTTTACCAAATGCACCTTCCAAATACGGTGTCACTAAACTGAATATGCACAGAAATACTCCTCTCCTTCTTTCCTGTAATAATTCCCGAAAAAAGAGAGTTAGGTTTACTAGTTCCAAATACAAAATAACTGGAGAATGTGGAGTGGAAATAAGGGTAATTTGTGACTCGTGCCAAATAGGACTATTTTGAAGAAATAGCAAACTCTCGGGGGAATGTGACTCCAATGATTCATTTGGGACTGTTGGTCATCTCCAAATTAGAGCCATCAATTGGGAACAGATTCTCCTACATCACAAAGTATTCACAGATACAGATACAGACAACAGAATTCTCTCCTCTCTTTTCCTCTCCTCACTCCTTTTCTTTCCTCCATCCTCACCTCCAACTGACTGACTGGCAACATGGCTACTCTCCCTGAGATCCAGTTTCAGCAGCTGAGGGTGTCCAAGGAGACAAGGAGAAATGTTGTTCCCCAGAATATCTTTAAGAACATCTTTCCAGTGGTTGGCCTCTACTGGGCCTTGCATGTGTGAGCTTGCCTGAGATTTATTTTGTGAATACTTCATGGAGCAAACTGTCTCAGGACAGTGCCCAGAATGGGGAAAGGCTTAATTCATGCTTGCTCATGGCCAGAAAAAGGAACACATTTTGTTCTTTGCTTTCCATGGCCAAAGCTGGACAGTTTAGAGATGGAGGTGTGAGTAGCAAGCAAAACTCCAGGTGTCTTTCTGTATTTAATTCATTTTGTGTGCAAACACACACACACACACACACACACACACACACACACACACACACACACCCCTTTCTCCAAAGATGGGCAGGTCCCAGGTAGAAGGGAACATAGGACACATATTCTAGTTGAACTCTATCTTTGCTGACTTCCTGAGAAGCTTCCTCTGGTGAAAAGGGAGGCAGTGAGGGGAACTGGCTCTGGAGTCACAGGTCCTCAGTTTCTTTACCTGTAAAATGTGGAGATCGGACTAGATGGCCAGATATGCCTTTCAATTCTAGAGCTATGAACTTACAATCCCACCTGCGTGACCTTGGGTAAATCATTTCAACTTCCTCTACCTTCAGATTCCTCATCTTTAAAACAAGTAGGTTCTAATACCATATGCATTTATTAAGCACTTGCTGCATGCTAAGAACTCAGAATACAATGACAAAATCAAAACAATTAACCAATAAGCATTTATTATCTACTGTATGCTAGGCATTTCATTAGGCACTGGGAATATAAAGATTAGACAATAAGTTAATCAGTCAATAAACATTAATTAAGGGCCTATGATATGTCAGGCACAGTGTCCTGAGATGCTAGGCCTAGAAAGAAAAGAAACTGTCCTTGCCATTGTGGAACTTACATTCTCCTGGCAATGACAGAGCTCTCCAAGTTCTCTCCTAGTTCTGACCTTCATTCTCTGGTTGTGTGAAATATGGATTTTTTTTCTTACAAGGGACCTCTGATTGGAGGCTTTTAATAGATTAATGATGAAGCAGAGCACTTGGCATACAGAGTAGAGTTGGTTCAACTGCATAATTAATTTCACAAATAAGTCATCCATGTTTGAGCTTGAGAAAACTTTCAAGTTGGTTTATTTTGGATATTAGCACCTGGGATAGTAGAAAGAACTCTGGATTTGGAGTCCAAGGACCTGAGTTTGAATCCTGCCCCTGTTGCCTCTGACCAGTGTGACTTCAGGCAAGCTCTTTAACCTCTCAATTTCCCCCTCTGTAAGATGGAGTAGTTGAACTAGATCAGGGTTTCCTGATCTTGTTTGTGCCCATGGCCCCTTGGGCAGCCTACTGAAGCAGAGGGACCCTTTCCCAGCATTGTCTTTTGAAATGCACAAAACAAAATATACCTAATATACATTACATGCCTAAGATAAAATATTACAAAGGAAATATGACAAATTATATTAAAATACAGTTATCAAAAAAGTTTTTTGGAGGCAATTGGAGTTAGGTGACTTGCCCAGGGTCACACTGCTAGTAAATATGTGAAGCTGGCTTTGAACTCAGGTCCTGACTTCAGGGCTGGTGCTCTATCCATTGCACCATCTAGCTGCCACTAACAAAACATTTTTTCAAACCCTAACAAATTCATGAACCCCAAGTTCAGTGTTTCCAGACTGTTAAGGTCCTCTCCGGCTCTCCATGTTCCTTTAAAAAAATTCTATTTTTAATTTATGGAGTAAAACAAGTATTTTCCATAACATAGTACAATAAGAAAGATAACTGCATATGAAACTTCAAATGCATAACTTGCTATTCCTTTCAAATATACAACATAATTATGTAAATTTCTTTTTTTCCTTTTTTTCTTCCCCCCCTCCTCCGCCAACTGATAAGCAGAAGTATGCGTAGAATAATTTTACACATACATACTGATTTGTGTCCCTGTGCTCCTCAGAGCAGGCTTCTTCACAGGCCACCTTGGGGACATCCCTGACACACAGCAGGTATGAGTGACTGTGAAACAGTCCCCCTCCAGGGAGTGAGCCTAGTTCTCCGCAGCAGGGTTAGGATCTAGCTCCCTTCTCTCTTGGCTTTACTCTGGGCCCCTCTGTAAGGATCCCTTGAGCTTGTACCATGGCTGCTGTTGTTGCCAATTATGAGTATTTTCAGCTGGAAACAAGGATGCAATGCTTCCTTTTTAATTAAGCTTCTGGCCTCGTCTTGCCCCTCTAAGCACATTTTTCTACAAGCTGATGGCCTTCTGAAATGGCTCTGCCTGCAAGATGCCATGTGTTTCCCAAGGGTGGAGAGCGGTGTGCAGACTGACCCACTGCCATCAAGTCCTTGGAAATTTGCAGTTTACTTAGGGTGACTTCTACATTTGAGCCACTTTTCTAAGGTTGGGAAGACCCCTTGGCCCCTGGTTGCTGGTGTGGCAGCAGGTTCGGGGATCCTGTCACTCAAGGAGGGGCTGGAGAAGGGAACAGAAAAGATGTACCGATCCTAGAAGAGTTAGGCCATCTCCTTTAAAAATATGACTGCCATGCAAATGGCACTTTTTGGCTTAGAAAGGACAATTTGGATGAAATCTGTGTGAAATCTGAGAAATGAAGCCATTTCTTCCTGGGATAACACTATGTGTAAGGATGTATTTCATCAATTAAATAATTCTTCCAATTCGGTGCAATTCAGTTCCTATTTATTAAACACCTATTAGATGCAAGACACTATGCTAGGAACAGGGGACATAAACACATAAAATAGGCCCCGACCTAAAAGAACTTAGATCAGATGATGGGGTAAGAGGAGTAATACTTGTGCACAGTTGAGTTAAATCCAAGATTATTGGAGGAGGGGAGAGAACCAAGGAAAGGAGCATGAATTGAGCCTCAATGGAAGCAGAATATTCTAAGAAGTGGAGCTGAGGCCAAGGAGGACATTCAACAGCTTGTGCAAAGGTACAGAGGTAGGAAATGAACAATCAGGTTCGGGGAAAGCAAGTAGATCAGTTTGACAGGAATACAGAATGTTTGGAGGGAAATAACAGGAGATAAAGCTTGAAAGATAGGCTGGATCGAAATTGTGGAGGGCATTAAATGCAACGTGGAGGAATTTGTATTTTAGTCTAGAAGTGATAGGGAGCTATGGAAGTTTTTTGAGCAGGAGAGTGACATGATCAGAACTGGACTTTCGAACGGTTATTTCTCTAAATGTGGGCAGGCTGTATCAGAGGAGGCAGAGACTAGTGCAGGGAGACAAGTTAGGAAGTAATCTCAATAAATAGTCTCTGTGAGAGGTGAGGAGAGGTCCTTGAGGTGGTGAGAAGGGGTACAGGTGTGGGAGAGATACTGTGGACATTAAGGTAGAGAGGACAGACTCTGGTAACTGATTTGCCATTGGGATGTGGCAAGGTTGTGCTAGAATTGGTAGGAAAACTAGTGATTAAATGTTCAGGCTTGATTTATTTTGTTGTTTTGTTTGTCTAGACCTAAGAAAGTAGTGAAGAAAATGTTAATGGTGTATATTAAACTTACAAGTGTGTTCCAGAGAACCAGTTGTTAACCATTTACCAGAACCGTGTGTGTGTGTGTGGGGGGGGGGTATGGGTGTGTGTGTGATTTCCTCATTTCTGTGAAGGACGTTGAGTTAATGGAGCTTTAGTGAGAGCCTCGATGATGGAAGGGAGTTGGCTGAACTCTGCAGCTGCTCCTCTCCACCAGTCCCCAAAGACCCCCCCCTCCAAATTTATGCAAATAAAATAGATGGAAAAACAGGTTGTGACCCGGGTTTAATTCATCTGATTGTGGCTTCTCTGATGAATTGTACACATTAGCCACTTGACTAATTATTAATTAGGTTTAGTTATCAAGGTGGTGTAGTGGAAAGAGAACCAGATTTAAGGTCAATGGACTTGGGTGCAAATCCCAGCTCTTCCACTCGTGAGCTGTGTGATCTTAGACGGCACAACCTGTCTGAACTTCAGGTTCTTCGTCGGTGAAAGAAGTTGTCCTAGTTTGTTTCTAACTCTACTTCAATTATCCTATGACCTCAGGGCAGCGGCACGTGTGTGTGTGTGTGTGTGTGTGTGTGTGTGTGTGTGTGTGTGTGTGTATTTCCAACACAGGGAAGCCTTGTGATATGAAAACAATTGTTTTGCTGCAGAGTCAGTTTGGGCTCCAGTCCCAACTCAGCTACTAATTATTGATGTGACTTTCTCTGAGCTTCAGTCTGGACTAGTCTAGGAGTCTTAACCCGAGATCTAAGAACTTTAAAAAAAAATACTTTGATAACTATTTATAATTGGTTTCCTTTGTAATCCAACGTGTTTTATTTTATGCATTTAAAAAAAGGATTCAGGGAACAGGCTTCACCAGACGGCTAAAGGGATTATCAAAAAAAGGTTAAGAAATCCTTGCTAGAAGAGTATAGACTCATAGATACAGCTGGAAAGGGTCTCTGGAGGCCATTCTAGGCCAGCCTCCTCAAGTCACAGATAAGGAAACTGGGGTTCTAAGGCCCCTTTTAAAAAAAAAACCAACCAAAAAATAAAACAAGCAAACTAAACCATGAGACTGTAGCAGTAAAATTTCTAGATGTTCATTGATTTGGTTTCTAAATGGATAGACGTTTAGTCACGTTCCTTTCACAGATTATAGATCTAGGCTGGAAGAGAGCTAAGAGGTCAGGTAGTCCTACCTCTTCATTTTTCCAGTTGAGGAAACTGAGGCACAGAGAAATTAAGCACTTTGCTCAAATTCATATAAGTAGTAAGTGGTATAGCCGGGTTTCAAACCTAGGTCCTTTGATTCTGAAGTCTAGATTCACTCAATTATATGGCATTGCTATTCCACAAGAAGTTGAAGAACAAAAAGGGCATTCTGTGGCATTTCCTGGGACAGAACCAGGAAAGCCAAGCTTTTTACTTTGATACTGTTCGTCAGACTCTGTCTCACTAGGAGAACTGATACTGTTTGGAAAATCCACTCCTTTTTGGCACCCCCAGCACAGAATCCTTCCATTCTGCCTGCCCCATTGAGTACATCCTTTGGTCCCCACCTTTTCCTTCCTCAGGCTGGTTAAGCGAGTGACTTCCCCAGTGGTTCATTTCTTGGCTCCTGACTCTGACCTCCTGTGGGGTTTTGTGCCCAAGGGGCAGAGGGCATGTTCCCCTCTTCATTGTGTTTTGGGTGACCTCAGGCACTTCCCTTCCACCTGCCATTTTTTTGGGGGGGGGTGTGCTGTTTTAGGTGGGTGGGTGATAGAGGAGAAGAAAGGACTTCTCCTTGGGTGAGCCCCAAAAAGAAAGTCCACTTAAAGAAGGAGGTAGCCAGTCTTCACTGGAATTCTCTTGTTCTCTGGGAGGAAGAGATGACTGACGGATGTCGATTTAGTAGCCACGGCTGTCCTAAGCAGTAGCTGAGGTGATAGGGAGTATCTTGCCTCTCCACTCCCCCTTCCATTTTGGTCAATGAACCTGAAGAGTGCAGAAAGGGCACTTTCTGCAGCCCAGCTCTTGAGGAGCCTCACTGTCTATCTTCTTCTATCTGCTTATTTCTAAGTCAATATGTATGTGTGGATGCCTAACTAAAGAACCCGAAAATGAGATGGTACTAGGGTAAAAGATACTCCTTCCCACCCCAGTCCCAGACACACACATTCTGAGTTTCAGTGGAAACTTAGAATCGACTACAACTTTGTGCATTTGTTCTAATACTGGAATTGAATACATCAATCAGAGGTTCCCAAAGTGGGCAATATCACCCCTAGGAGGTGCTGGAATGATCCAGGGGGACAATAGTAGCCTTGGGTGCAACTGGGGGGCATTGAATAAAAAGAAGGGGGCACCAGAAGCATAAGGAAAGAAGAGAAGAGAAGAAAAATTTGAAAAACCATTGTTATGTGTTTCATCTGTTTGTAATAGAGTTAAAGTTGCAGTGATTGCATTATTTTCCGAATCAGTACACAAAATGCAAATTATAACAGATCAGTGGTCAAGTCCTCAGGCAGGTCTTAACAAGCAAGTGTTGGCAGGTAAATGTGTCGAGCACTGTCAGGAAGTCCAGGGTGCATCGGCAGGAATGTGTGTGTGTAATGACTTGTTTACAGCGCGATACTATATGGTTACATGATGCAATATTGCATCATCAAAATTTCAATGAAGAAAAAACCCACAAATTTACAATAAATTATTAAATTTAAGATGCATCAATTTAAAAATTATGTATTGTTTGAAGTGATGCAAATAAAAAAAACCCACTAAAGGGTTAAAGAAAATAGATTTCCAGAGGGGCACTGAGTAATTTTTTTTAGAAAAGGGGGCATTAGGCCAAATAAGTTTGGGGACCTCTTCATCAAGCATTAATTAAGTGCCAATTATATGCAAGTTGGAAGCAGCTTAGTATAGTAGATAGAGTCAGTTTCAGGGTCTGGAAGACTTGAATTGGAGTGCTAATCTGACCTGTAGTGACTGCCAGTCTGGGCAAATCATTTAATGTCTCTGTGCTTTAGGCGACTAACTTCCTCTTTCAGGTCAGGGACAATGGGTTTGTATGCGTTAGTGTTTATGTATATATACTCGTAAAAGGATGAGGGTTTTTTGTTTTTGTTTTTGTTTTCTTTTTTTTTTCCTAAGATAAATGTGTCCATCTGCATTGGTAAAGGAAATTTCCTCCCTAGGATCATAGATTGAAGATGGAAGGGACCTCAGAGGTCACCTAGACTGATCTCTTCCTTTTGAAGAAGAGGAAGAGAAGGCCTAGGGTGAGTCCAGTCAATATGCATTTATTAGGCACTTACCATGTGCGTGGTACTAGAGACACCAAGAAAGGCAGAAGTTTTCAGGAGCTCACACTCCAGTGGAGGAGACCACATGCAAACAATCATTTACAACTAAGAGATATGCAGGAAAGCACTCTAATTAAGGGGAATCAGGAATGGCTTTTTCCAGGAAGGTGGGAGACTAGAAGGAAATCAAGGAAGGTAGGAGGCAAAGATGAAGAAGGTAAGAGTTCCAGATATAGCAGGCAGCAAGTGTAAATGTAAGAACTTTGTTTCACCTCTGGAGATAATTTCAGACATTCTGGGGTGCTGCAAAACCAGGCTTGGGGATCCCTGGTTTGGAGGAAGAAACCCTGAAGTCAAGAGAATGGCGTTCAAGCCTCAACTATATCATTTTCTGTGTGACTTTGGACAGATTACTTAACCTCTCTGTTCTTGTTCCTCTAACAAATGAGGAGAGGGGCAGGTATTATCCTTATCTCACAGGGATAAATGATGTCATGAATTTCCTTAGTGCCTCCTTAATTACCTGAAAATAAGATAAGTAAGTAGGTAAGTGATGTCCAAAGGGAAGGTGAGGGTTAGGGTGAGGTGTTAGCTAGTGAGCAGCAGGGTCCATCATCCCCACAAAGCAGGCTTGGCAGATTTCTGAGATGCTAGGATAGCAGGAAAGGTTTTCAGAAGTGGGAGGTTCCCACAAAAAAGAGGAAAAAATGGCGATGCCTTTAACCAGTCTTTAAGGTGCCCCTACCTGGGAGTGAGGGGCAGCAAGGTGGCACTGTGATCTAGCACTATGCCATCTAGGTAACATTTCTGAATATCCTAACGTTGTTTAAAAATAGTCACCAAACATGCTTTGAATGAAGCCCTTTTTTAAATGGCTCTAATGCTGTTTGAGGATATTTGTTAACCTTGTTTAAGCAAATACTGTGGTCTTGTCTTAGGAGGCTGGCCTTGTAAGGTTATAGAGGGACCCTCAGAAGTCATCTACCTCAACCTGTCAATTTTACGAATGAAGAGAGAGAAAGGGAGCCTGAGATGAATCTAAGCGAGCGCTGGAACTTGGTATTACATAGAAACCTCTGACACCATAACCCACCAGTTCTTTCCACCACCCTCAGACTCAAATGGTTGGAGGAAATGAGGGAGGAAGAGAGCGGTACGTATGGCAGGAGCTTGTTGCCCTGAGCTGCCCTGAGCTCATTGGTGGAGAGCTGACGGAATAGTAGAGTGCTGTTTCGCCACCCCAGAAACACTAACCTTTGCACTCTGTAGGAAAGTGGAATGCTCAAGGCGTCACCTGATTAGGGTCTTGATTGCGTTCCACAGTTCTTGAGGTCTGCTACTTAACCTCTGATCAGACTTGGGGAATTTGAATTGTAAATCCTGGCTTTATCTAAAACCACCTCATATAACTGTAAATTAATTCTTGCACTTTCTCCTGATTCGCTAATGGGTCTTGTTTATAAGTGTTTTAAGGGATGAGATATTGGTAGAAAGCCATTAGGCAGCCCAGGTCTAATCTGAGCGGAGACAAGACTGATGCGATCAAGGAAAGAGAAACAGCAAAGCAGGAAAGCAGAGAAGGGGTGTTTAGGGTCTTGATTTAAATGGTTGCTTATGGGGATGCAGTGTGGTGAAGAACAGGGAAAGTATGCTGAACTTTGAGTCCCAAAGTACGAGTTCAAATCTTACCTCAGTCATTTAGCTGGGTGACTTTGGTCAAGCTTTATACCATACCTGCATTAATATGGGACTTTAACATTCAAAAAGCTCTGTACATACATTACCTCAATTGGTCCTCACAACAATCCAGCAATGTAGATACTATTATTATTATCCCTACTTTGTAGGTGAGGAAACTGAGGCTGAAGAACCTTACTTGCTGTGGGGTCACACAGTTAATAAATGTCTTAGGAAAATTTGAACTCAGATCTTCCTGATTTTAAATTCAGCACTTTTCTCCTCTAAATACCTAGCTACCTCTGGGCTTTAGTTCCTCAGTTTACTCAACTGTAAAATGAGGGGGTTGGGTTAGATGACCTCAGTGTCCTTTCCAGCTCCAAAGCTAGGATCCTGTTATGTATCAGCTACTATATTGTTCCCCAGCTAGAGTTAAATATCCAGGAAATATTTTTCACTCCTTACAGTAGGAGAAAACATTTACATTTTTAACCTTTAACTTACCAATTACCCTATAATGAGATGTAAGCTTTTTGAGAGCTGGGGCTGTTTTAATTTCATTTCAGTATCATCAGCATCTAGCACTATTCCTGGCACACCTTAAACACTTAATAAATGCTTGTTGACTGACTGGTTGACTCTCTACAGAACAGAGGCCAGCCAATATGTTTTTCATTGAGTCATTTTTTTCTCCTTGCTTAGTTCACATATCCCCAACCCCCACGCCCCCAGCCTCATTCTGTGCTGTAAAGCATTTAATTGAAGTTGTTGAGAACCATGCCACAGATCAGTTTAGGCACTACAATGTGAATGGGGGCAAAACACATAATTGCTGTCTTACTCCTTTGGCAAGATACGGAATTTTGCTCTGGCTTTGGTGTTGGGGGAGTCAGCAAATGCAAGACGTGTAAATCAACTGTAGGATTTCCTTCCCTTACATCCCACTGAGCCAAGCAAAGTGTCACTTGGGATTGGCTGAATCTACTTGTCATTCCTAGAATTGGGTCTCATAAAGTTGTCAGTGGGTCCTCTGGCCCTTAGTCTTGGCATTACTCTGGCATTAGTCTTGTTTAAAGGGACTTCCTGAATTATCTCTTGATTGTCTTCACTCAATATACAGGGAATTTAAAAAGGTTAATTGATTGGTCCTCCTTTCAGGTGATCTAATAAACATAGGCTGAGTGCTGTGGCCCTGGTGGCAGAGAAAACATTTACAGACCCCTTATGTAGATAAGGGACAATGGATTTGTATATATTGGTGTTTATGTGTGCTTGTAAAAACGTAATGTTTTTCTTTTTAATCTTTACTCTTTTCTAAGAGGAAAATACCGTCTAATAATGCTGTTCATTTGTAGAATGCGTCAACATTTGCAAAGCACTTTATTCTCACCCTAACCCTGTGAAGGAGGTACTGTTATTATTATCCTCAGGCTAGGTGGTGCTGTGGATATCGATCTGGGTTTGGAGCATGAGGGACATATCTTCATAAGTTCAAATCCAACCAAAGTCTAGCAGAGTCACCCTGGGCTAGTCACTTTACCCTGTTTCTTCATCTATAAAATAAGCTGGAGAAGGAAATGGCAGACCACTCCAGTATCTTTGCCAAGAAAACCCCAAATGAGGTCATGGAGAGTTGGATATGATTGAAATGATTCAACAACAAAAATTATTATCCGAATTTTACAGAGAAGGAAATTGTGACTGAGTGATATGCTGACTTGCCCAAGGTCACATAACTGGTACCATGTGAAGCAGGATTTGAACTCTTGTCTTCTGAATGCCAACTTTATCTCCTTCAATAGGCTGCCCTCAGGCAAGCCGTTTTAGGCTGGTTGGGATGTGTTACTTTAATCTACCTGGGATTTTTATCAGGTGAGGGAAAGAGATAATTGACTTGGTGTGAGCTCTATTAATACTAGGGTACTGGTTGAAGTCAAGACTTGTTTCTAGAAACTAAAGGGATTGTCAGGAGTTGGGGGAAAAAGATTACAATGCCTAAAATCAGGAAACTTTATTTTTTAAAATTAATTTTAAGCTTTAATACAAAATGAGAAAAGAAAAAAAAACCCTTTCCATGCACACAGAACATAAGAAAGGATTCAATATAAAACAATAAATTTCCATTTCAAGAAAATCTATGTAATACATACTATACATTGTTTTCAAAGCTACCCGGCTTTTCTGTGCTTCCTTCTAGGTTTTCTTTTATTCTCTGCTGTGTTCTTGTTTTATTTAAATCAAGGGACAAAAAAAAAACCCAACCTCCTCATCTTAGAGCAGAGGGCAAGTGACTTGCCAAAGGTCACACAGTTGTTTTCCTGGGACTAGAACCTAGTTATCCTGAATCTGTGCTCAGTGCTTCAACAGACACTATGTTGCCTTGCCTATAGTACGTGGAAACACTATGTTATCTTTGTTTTTTGGGGGCGAGAAAGGTGCTCTCTACTACTACTGGCTCCAGAGCTGTGTTTGACTTCCTAACTGCTGTTTAAAAATCTGGCTCCAACCTATCTTTTCAAAAGGATTTCACACGACTCCCTTTACAAATTTTGTGTTTCAGCCAGACTGTACTATTTGATATTCATTATTCCATCTCTCCCACTCTGGGAAATGACATCCCTGCTCACCCTGGGAGTCCTTAGCTTCCTAGGAGCTTAGCTCAAGAACTACCTTTTAAAAAGGCCCTTTCTTGACCATCCCCCTCCCCCCTAATCTCTTCTGAAATGACCTTGTATTTATTTTTGTAATATTTATCTCTTTATATCTTATTTCCCCCAGGTGGAGTGTAAACTTCTCGATGGTAGGAATTGCTTCATTTTTGTCCTTGTATCTGAAAGCAAGCCCTACTATGGGCCAAGCACTTAATAAATGCCTATACCTTGATTGTTTTATGGAGTATTAGCACTGGAAGGGACTTTAGAAGTCATCTGCTCTCACTCCTCAGATAGCAGATGGCATAACTCTGAATATACCACCTCTTTCTTGGAGCTTAAAGTCTTTAGACTTCAGTGATTTTTGTATATCATCATAGAGTTCTTTTAATGTGGGGAAAACTCCTTCTGCTGCATGGTGAGGACACCATACTATCTAAAGGGTCAGTGAGCCAGCCTCACAGTCAGTAAGACCTGGATTCAATTGCTGCCTGGGCATTTACTGACTGTATGACTCCAGGGACGTCACTGGACCTCTCAGTGGTCCAACTCACAAAATAAATTACAGAGAACATGCCAAACTGAATTAGTAGAGGGGGTCCCCTCTCTGGGAGCTCTCAATACCAAAGAAATAACAGATGTTGTCCTTAGCCTCTTACTCTTCAAAATCAATGTTCCCTTTGCAATCTATGGTAGAATGGAAAGAGTAGCAGAAGTAGTAGAAGACCCAAGTTGAATCCTGGGTCTAGTGCTTACTCCCTGTGGAATCTTGGGTGAGTTATTGAATGTCTCTGGGCCTATAAAATGAGGGGATCAGACTAGATGGTGTCTGTCCTTCCCAGCTGTAAAGCTATGACCCTATGAAATGAATGACCCAAAACAAACTGGCCAGTCACAACTGACTGACCAGATATGGGCAGGCTAAAATACAGCCATCAAAATATGTGAAATCTCTCAGAACTGCAGAATGATATAATGGACCTTGGTTGGGGAAGGGAGTGGTGGTGGGTGGAACAGAGATACTCATTAGGTGAACTATTTTATGTTTTATTCTTTTAAATCCAGGGAAGAAAAGCCAAGCTAAGACTACTCAGAGTCTCAATGCTGCCCTCCTAGGCTAGCCCAGGTTCATGGCAGGCAGACAGGGAGAAATCTGCACAGTAGCAGGCTGGGGTTTTGGGTCTGCTTGAAGATGGAGTTAGGTCTTTGCTTTCTGGAGCTGCTTGTTAATATCCACAACAAACTGAAGAATGTGGAGGGTTCTGCTGCTGGCTAATGTCAGAAACCCTGTCAATCTCCTGACATGTTTCTCTGACACTTTGGAGATGAGAGCCCAGAGAAAAGCCCAGGAAAACATTAGGGATTGCTCTGCTCCCTCCAGACAATTACTTGCATGTGTAAGTTTGAGCATAAGGGGGAGATTAGAAATTCTGAGAGCTAGTGTTATTACTTGTCAGGAATACTTTACCTTTATAGAACAACCAGACTTTAATATTTGTGTGACTTGGGTTGTTTCTTTGAAAGGGATTTTGAATTGCCCTCCCCCAAGGCCAAGTGGAGGTTGGTGATTTGCATTCATTATCTCTGACTCCGAGCCTCTCAGTACCCTTCTATAAAATGGGTCCTACCTGGAAGGGTAGTTAATGGACTCGAGAAGCTCAGGTGAATCTTTTTCTTTCATTTGCTAAGCACCACTAATCTATCTCACTCCATTTTATCTGATCAGATCTTCACTTAAAAATCAACTTCAGTTGAGAAGACAATATCTTTCAGGAGGTATTTAAGGGCAAGTAAAGGTGTTAGTGGAAAGATGAAGAAGTTTAAAAAATGTGAGATTCGAGGTTCTGATGGGATGTAAGTATTCCCCTCTCCCTTCCCCATCCCCCAAAGTCTTCTCATTTACTAGAGCGGAGTGGAAGAGGAGAAGAAAGGGCTGAAAAGGATGTGGCATCTTCCAATCAGTGAGAGAAGGAGCTGGGAAATGTGTGATGGGATGGACCGGAGGGAGTGCAAATAGAGCCATCAACCACAGTGGCAGCAGCAGCAAAATCTAACTCACAGCTTGGCCTTCCTAATAGGCGAAAAATGGCCTTATGCTTAAACTGTTACATATTCAGTTTCTCTGACCCGCTTTTGGAGACAGACTCCGCAAAGACTGCAAAGAATCACCACCACCAGTTTATTTCCAAAAACAAATATATTTTCCTCTCTTTAGCCTCTCCTCTTCCTTAGCTCTTCAATTCAGGGGTGGTCTGTAGTTTTGGGGATGGTTTGTGATCTGAATCTTGAACTTGAGTCCTTCGTCAGGGACAGGCATCTCTCCCCTGGATTCACTTTCACACAGGGTGGGCGAGGTGGGGGACTAATAAAAATAGATATACTATAGCAAAGTAAATTGGAGAGAAGACACGGCCAGGTTGAACCATTCAGGCAAAGGGTAAGAATGTTTGTCCAACCCAGACAGAGTGTCTGGCTGCTGCTGCAGTGGTCCTCTGTTTGGCTTGGGAAAATCTTGGGGTGTTTATCCCCGGGGAAATACTCTGTATAAATAACAATGACCAGGCCTAAACAGTCTCAGAAAGACACCTTTTAACAGGGCTACTTCGTTTGAGTGGGAGTGCTTCTCATTCAGAAACGCCTGTCACTGGGTAGCACACCAGTCACGGCTCTTCCCCCTCACCCCCCACCCCCTCCACGTTGCCGTTCCCTCCTTGGAAGGCAGCCACGCACTTGTTACCTTGGTGAAGTTCAAGTTTGTCTTTCAATGTTCCTAATGAAGGTGGCTTCAGAGGACGTTCCTCTGAGCTGAAGTGCCTCAATGAATTCAAGGGGGTTCTCATTGGAACTCCTCCCACCCCCAGACTTCCCTCCTTGAACATCTCAAAAGGGGCAGTGTATCCTGATGGTGGAGAGGCCCTCATTATGTAAGAACTAGGCCTATTCAGAGTGCTGGTGTCCTCATTTATTTTGGTTTCCAGCAGAAAAAAGGACTGTGTAGTTGTGTCTCTCCCCTACTCTCCTCTCCACCCCCCCTCCGCGCCCCCCTCCCAGCCAGACAGACACCTGGCATTTTCCCAACCGTGAAATTCTTCTGGAGAAAGGTATTGAGCAGTGGACAGCGTAACAGAGAAGGTGAGGTCTCTGGCCCTTTTGGCTCAATGGCTCCAACTGAACAGAACAGGATAACTTTGATTTGATGATGAGTAAGGGTCCTGAGCAGATGGGATCAGATGTATTACTGAAGGTGGAAATACACAGCATGATGTATGCATGCTCCATAATTAAGTAGTGTAACTTAATAGAAGGAGTCAGGCTTAAAGGTATCATTGGCTTAAGTTGGGATGGAGAGGGCTGGAGAGAGGGCTCTGTGTGTGTGTGTGTGTGTGTGTGTTTCTGGATAGCCAGGCCATCATAACACAAATAATTAAAGCTTGGAGTTTGGAGTTCATTCTATAAGGAGGTAGGGAAGGGTAGGGGGAAGAGGGAAGGAATGGAATCCTCATGAATCTAGAAAAGAATCAAATTGTCCAATCATCACTTTGTTCCATAGAATGTTCAATTCATCAAAATATTAATTAGCAGGAAGGTGTGTGATCTATGGGAAATCACCAATAACAAAAAAAAATCAGAAGTTAAGAAAACAAACCACACGTAACTTTTGTTGTTTAGTTTCAAAGAAGGAAGATTTGCGTCTCACCTGCTCCTTCAGTTTCATTGGATTTTCTAGGATTTCTAATTTGTTGACCAAAGAGATTTTTCCATTGCAAACTCTAGAACTCTAGATTTTGCTAGCACATAAATTCCCATTTCGTATCTCTACAAAAGGGGACCAAGATCCTTTATCATGTCTCTTAATAAAAAAAAGAATATATATAATATATATATATATATATATATGTATGTCAGATCTTTGATTTCATTGATGTAGAGTCAGCTCCCTTCATTAATCACCTGTGTCAGCAGCCTGTAGTTGGTTAAGTGACTTGTTTGGTGAATGTCAGGCAGTGTAGGACCTTACTTCAAGACTTCCCACTGCTTGATACTGTGGTTCACATATCAAATATGTCTAATAAAAGTTTAAAATGGAACTATACTTTCTAGAATTCTGTGGCAAGAGAAGGAAAATAAAACCAGACCCACTGTCATTCTCTGGACCCCAAGATGGTCTGGTAGACCTTCTGTGGTGATCTTGCAGGGGGAGCCCTAGACTGGCATTACCCAGGGTGGGTAGGCATAAATGGGTGAGATCCACAATAATGAGATGACAGATTAACTCAGTATTTAAATAAAGATGAAATCTTTTCATTGTTTTATCTGCCATGTCCCCATTAGGGCAGAGAACAATGAGTCCTATGTCTCAAATTTCATTGCTTATTTCCATTGGACATTTATCCATCTATCCATCCATTTGAAGAGTATAAATTTGAATAATATAAAAATTTCACAGGATTTGTTTTTCCCAGTAATTTTGACCTAGCTATAATTGGTCAGTTTTCCTGGAACTTCTGTGTTTTCCAATTTTAATACACATTATCTCAAAAATCTTCATCTTTAGGAATATAAATGATTCATAAGGAATTACTTATTCCTCTTTCCCTCACCCCAGCTCAGCAATCTATGATGGTAAAGATCAAAAAATAGTCATTCTAACATCTTGTTTACATTTTGATAAATTTAGAAAGGGCAGGTCGGTGGCACAGTAGTTAGCGCTTCCAGCCTGGAGTCAGGAAAACTCAAGTTCAAATCAGGTCTCAGACACTTACTAGCTGGATGACCCTGGGCAAGTCACTTAACCTTGTTTACCTCAGTTTCCTCATGTCTAAAGTGAGCCGGAGAAGGAAATGGCAAACCCCTTCAGGATCTTTGCCAAGAAAATCTCAAGCGGGGTCACAGAGTCAGACACAACTGAAATGCTCTTTGTAGTTGAATAAAGCATTAGGATGTAAATTCATCTGCTGTAAATTCATTGAAAATATCCTTAGTACAACCCTAAAAGTAGTTAGGACAACAGGAATAATAGATTACTTCATTTGTTACCACATGATTAAAAAAAAACTCTGCTAAGGCTCTATATTTTGAAAGCTTTTTGTTCCATGTAGTTTGGAGATTATGAGCATTCAAGATGGTGACCACTATTAGAGTTGCTGTTAAGTTGGGTTTTTTTTTTTTGAACAATCGTGTCTGGGTGATTATGGGTAACAAGGTGGTCTATGATAATGATTGAGTTATACTAAGTAGAGTTATTGGTTGAGTGCTCAAGGATTTTATTACTACTACCACTGCTACTATTATTATTATTTAAACTTTTTGAGTCTTAGTGGCTCTCTCTGTAAAATGGGAATGCTCTTTTTGTCCATCTTATAGAGCTGTTATGAGGATATGCTATGCTTGTGAAAGTTTTATAATTGTAAATTACTCTCCAAATCTAAGTTATTTTATCGTCAGCCAAACATTTATTAGCTTAGTTTCACTAAATATCTTGGAATTGTAGCTAGAAGGGGTATCTATTGGATTTCGTGATTTCCTATGACCTTGTTATAAATTTCTTGTTATGGGCTGGATAGAAGTGCTCTGTCCTGGAAATAGACTGACCTTTGAGGAAATTGTCAAGGAGAGAGAGTTAATCTCTATCCAATGACCTTTCTCTATTGTGTACAAAATTATGCTTTTGTTACCTCCTCTCCTTAGCTGTTCTTTTCACTCCTTAAAATAGTGGGAGACCCAAAAGGTGGCGGAGGGACTGAGCATGGATAAGAATAAAGATAAGCCCATTACCAGTGATGTCTTTGGTGTATGTAAAACTGTCATGAAAGGCATGTATGCCAACAAGTAAATAGAAAAGATATACATGTTTCCAATTCCTCTTGAAAACCCAATAGAATGTAACCTTGAGTCCCTGTGCTACTTATTTATTTTTGGTTCTCGTATCCCTAGCAACTTGCACGTAGTAGGCACTTAACAAAGGTTTTTTGACTTATTGAATTGAGTAAAGGTGAAAGAGCCTCTCCAAATCGGGGTTGGCACTGTCTTCATCTCCCCAGAGTCTAGGACGGTACAGAGAAGTTGCTCCATAAAAGCTTGTTGAACTGGACTTACATCATTTATTCCTTTAGGGTCCTATTTCTCATAGGTAAGACTAGGTAGTCATTGAATCAGATAACTGAATTGCTGCTAATGGGTTAGTTGGCTTTGTCCTTTTAGACCATAATCCTTTAAGGAGTAACGTTGGTGCTGGGGATTTCAAGCATGAGGTTGGCAGGGAATTTTATTGGGCCATTCCAAGTATACTCCCATAGGTGATTGTCTGTGCTCAGTCTGCCTGGAAAAAATATTTTCATAGCCCTGCGACATTTAACATGTTTCCTGCTGACATGCCAGGCAGTCATTACTGGGGGTGGGGGGAATGACAGGACCTTTCAGAAGATACCATTGGCCTTTAAACCATAGCCCAGAGCACTTGGCATGAAAGTCATACCTAAGGTAGAGTGACTGAGACTTTTTCCAGGGGACCAAAATTCAAAGGATGACAAAAACTGAACACCTGAACTTCAGCCTAGAAGACACTATAGTAACCAACCCCCCCCTTCCTGAATAACTGAATTATTTTCATGTCATTTATTTGAGGTGCTTTGTCTTGAACGATTTATATGCCCTCTTCATTGTCTACACTCCGCTTCATGTCTCTTGGTCTTTTTCTAAGTGCTATAGAATCATGATTGTTAGGCATTCTTCAATTCCATTTAATTTCTTAAAAAAATTTCCCTTTAATCAATTGAAAATGCATTAATTATACCTCTTATATATCAAGCATTGTGGTAGGTACTAGAGATATAAGACAAAAGACCAGAATTTGTCTTTGCCCTCAAGGGGCTTATATTCTTTACAATGTATAGCTTCCATACTGGGAAAGGGAAAATGGAGACACATGAGTATGACTCATTTTTGTCTAAAAAAACATGGTATAGTGGATAGAGTGCTGTTCTGGGAGTCAACAAAACAAGTTCAAATTTTACCTCTGTACTTACTAGCTCTGTGATCTTGGGTAAAGCTACTGATCCTTAGTTGCCTCATCTGAAAAATGGGGATAATGCTGGCTGCCGTGCCTACCTGATGGAGTTATAGTGAGACACAAATGGGATGATGCATATAAAATGCTTTGCAAATTGAAAGCACTAGATAAATGTCTGTTGTTATTGCTGTTGGTGTTCTTTATTGAATCATCAATCAGTGCCTTGGAATTCCTAACCTTGGAAAGGTTATACTTGGCTTGCTACTCTGTGGTGCCTGTGTGCCATTTGATAACTGGTAACCCATTACCAGTCCCCATGTTCTGGCCCTATTTTACCCTGCCTTGTTCTTGGAACCCATGGAACCAGCTATGCCCAACCTCTCTTTTTAAATCACAAGCCAGATCCTTATTCCAGCAAAAAATAACTTGCCTTTAGAAGCGTCCCAATGCAATCAATAAACAGGCATCGAATGCAGATAAATAAACTAGAAATAGACATCATAATTAGCCTCCTCATGAAAGGACAAAACGATTTAGCCATGATGGAACAAATGCTTGGCAAGGACTTTCCCAGCTCCTGCTTTGTCCCATCTCTCTCAATAGAGGAGGGAGGGAGCTTTTGAAAACTGTTTGGGAATAGCCGAATCAAAACGCCAGGCCAGGTCGATAGGAAACAGCAGCGGAGTGTCTTCGCCAAATAAGGACACTTGGCGTCTTGGAAGGTGCAGGGTTCGGGCCATGGAAAGAAACCTGTTGAAAGCAGCCTGAGATGCACACTGCTTAGTACAAAAGCAGGAAGGAAGATGACCATCACCCTGAGCCCTGTAGTAAAATGCACGATGTGCTCCCCGGTTCTCCCCCCTCTCTCGGCCCCCCTTCTAAGAATCGGTCTTCCGGGCTTTGGCTCAGGAAGTCCCCTCGCCTCCTTGGCTTGGATGGCTCAGAAAAACACAGCGAGTGTTTGTTGTCAAGTTCCTTGAACAGGTGCAGTTCCATTTTAAACCGGGAGGCCCTATTGTGTGCAGTCCACTGCTGATTGTCCTCCCGGAGCAGCCACAAGAGGATGGATGGAAGCCAGAGCTGGGTGTTTCTCTCTGGCCTCATTCCTGCCCACTGAACTCCTCCTATCTGTCCACTTGCGATTGGCACCCTCTGCAGGTTTTGATTGGTTTAGCAAACAAATAAAGTGAGGGGAAAAAAAAGAATCCTGCCCCTAAATAAAAACCTTGAGTAAAGCACATAGAAAGGAGCAGTATTGCGTTGTCACCTCAGAGTCAGAAAGACCTGGGTTCGGGTTCTACCGCGGACACACTGTCTGATCATGGCAAGTTACTGAACTTCTCAGTGTCCCAGGTAGCTCTTAAATACTGTGAGTTGTGGGGAAGGTGCCAACTTGCCTTGGTAGAATGACTTTTCTCATATGGAAGTTGCTTCTCCTAATGAAATTACTGGTTACAGTCGTATGTTAAGTGCTTGCATATACCAGGTACTGTCCTACCCCTCGGGATCTTCACTCCCTGCTGAACTCACTCTCTTGATTTCTCCACCTCCTCCTTGACGGTAGCTTCCCCATCCCCCGATGGTACTCTTTACTCTTCTTTCCATAGCTCTTTTATATATTGTCCTCTCTATCAGGAGTTGTTGGACTGTAGGGACTGGTTGCTTATATTTGTATCGCCAGCATCTAGCACAATGTTTGCATATGGAGAGTGCTTCATAAATACTTCATCTTTCTCTAAAAAAAAACAGTACCTACCCTCAAGGAACTTACATTCGAATGAGGAAAACCACACTTACATAAACATGTCTCTATCCATATTTAAGAGAAAGTGAAACTTCTTGGCAATAATGAGCATTAAAAAAGAAGTATCAAAACATGTCTCTTCTTGCAATTTTCTTGATGTTTCCCTTTGAGCCTTAGTAGCTGCCCACCTCACCTGCCTCCAGTATGAGTCTGGCTGAAAATTGGTGCTGCCTCAGCCTCAGGATGAGGGGATTGAGAGCAAAGAAAGATGAGTTTGTTACTGGATGAAACAGTGGTACGGTGGGGTAGCGTCTCAGGCCCATAAAGCAGGTGCAAGGCTAGGACAGCCAAATGCATTCTTTTGTGTAATGGTGACAGGTTTCCAAGCCGGCATGTGGAAATGGGTGAAGTGCTCCAGTTTGATTTATGGGTCAGCACTGAGCCAATAATCTCTCTCCTGACTGTATCCTTGGCTGTTCCTGCTCAGCACTACTAAATATCCAACCTGATTAGGGATGTGCCGCTGTGGCTGCTATAGGACACAACTCCAAAGGGGTGGGGGACGGGCTGGATTAGGCAAGCCATCGGCTTCCTATCAACGGCAATGAGTGGTGAAACCGATGGCAACAAACTTGATCGTGAACATTCCACAGCATTTGGTGGGGTTAGAGGTGATGTTGGATACATATAGGACTTTGGTATTTCCATCTGTTCATTTGAACCCTAATGTGAAAGTGGTTATATCCCTCTTGCTTCATCCCTTCCCCTGATTTAGGTAAGAGTCATTAGAACCCCAAAAGTGACCTTCCTTTTTATAACCAAGCGAAAGATAACATTTTTCAACCTGGTGAAAGAGAGCTCTTAGAAGAGTTGAGAGTCAGGGAGGCCTGGGTTTGAGTCAAGTCTCAGACCCATGTTAGCTGTGTGCTCATGGACAAATCTTTCAACTGTTTGTCCCAGGCAACTCTCTGAGTATATATTACAAATACACTGTTGCTCTGCATTTGTTGTGGGAACTGCTTTATCAAGAGTTCCCCTTAGTGACACAATCACAGTCCAGACTAAAAAAGTGTAGAAATGTACATATATCCATATGCATATGAATACATGTATTCATATATATGTGTGTGTATCTGTCTCTGTGTATCTATCTATCTATCTGTCTATCTGTAATCAGTCAATAAACATTTACTAAGCACCTACTTTGTGCCAGTCATTGTGCTAAGGACTGGACATACAAAGGAAGGCAAAACAACAGTTCCTAGTCTCAAGGAGTCTGATGGAATTACATAACAATGCTAATATGGACAGCCGCACAAAGTATGGTGTATTCATTGAAAAGAGAACTAGCCAATATAAGCCAGATAAGAGCACTGGATCTGATATCAATGGTGTGACCCTATGCTTGTCAATCATTCTTGGTCTTCCTTTCCTCATCTGTAAAATGGAAGACAACAAAACTCACATGCTGACCACCCTCTCTGGGTTGTTTTGAAGAAATTATCTTGTAAATCGGAAAGTTGATATAAATGCCAGTAACTGATCTGGTCTAGTTAGAGGAAATACAATTGTTGTCCTGATCAGATGTTGCTGCAGGAAGCATTTATTAAAGACCTATTATGTGCCAGGTACTGTACTGAGCACTGGAGATACAACGAAGGTGAAGATAGTTCCTGCCCTGGGGGGTGGGGGGCATGCAGTCTAATGAGGGAGACACGTAACAACATATTTTATGTTAAAGACTTGAGAAATGCCACCACCCATTCACTCTTTGCTTAATGTGGTAGGAAGATCTCTGGCATTCAAGTCAGAAGAACTGGTTGACATTCTGCTTTCGTTATTTACTAGCTGTGTAACTTTGGGCAGGTCCTGCTATCTCTCTGAGCCTCAGTTTTATTGTCTGGAAAATGAGATGTTTAGACCAGATGACCTCTAAGACCCCTTCTAGATTGAAATCTGTGATCCTGTCATCCTATGGCTATGTCCACTTGCTTCTCACTGGGACATTTCAGGAGACACAATCTCTATCTTGCCTCACCTCCAAAAATGGAGGTAAGGGTTTGGTGGGGGGTTGAGTAAAGCAGAAATAATGTTTTCTTTCTTTTTCCATCTCTTCTATTTCTGCTTGAGTGCACAATTATTCTCAAGGGTGTTTCAATCTGGAATTAGTTCATTGAGTTGACAACCTGCCATGTCTGGGTAAGGGGGATGAGAGGTATAAGACTTGACCTTCTGATCCAAAGTCCTTACTTCCTTTCTTTGGTCCATTCTGATTGAGAGTGAAGCCTTTCTATGTGCTAGGCCGAGGGATATAACAATCAAGAACAAAATAGACTCTCCCCTTTCTTTCATGCTCCTCTCCTCCCCCTTTGACTGAGGGCTTTCAAAGCCTGGGAAACCTTGAAGACTTGGGTGGTTTCTTCTCGAGGCCTTCCACCTTGATTCTTACCTTTGGCAAACTTGCATCAGGAAGGCCCGGGACCCTTTGTATCTGCTCAAATCAGGCCCTACCATGAATCATTTTTATCTGTGAGAGGGTGTGGATCTGAATTCAGAATAATTGATAGAGAATGAGAATATATACAGTCCTGGGGCTTCCCTCACTCCTTAGATTGCCTATTTTTAGAACATATTTCTTGGACTGGCTCTAAAAGATTGCTTTGCAGATGATTTTTTTGGAGGGCTGTTTGTATGTTGGCACATGGTTTTCTTTTTGTAGAAGAAGACGTTTTGAACTCGAGAAGGTTCCTAATGTGGGGCTTTTTTTTTTCTTTAAAAAAGCATCTTGGACTGGAGTAATCCTGCCCTCATATTTCCCCCCTTTTCACAACAAGATACCCTCTTCTTGTTTCTCCTCACCTCCCTAATCGCTTAAGTCACTGAAACATCATAATATTAACTTCCCTGGAGCCTCGAAATCCCCCATCTGCCTCCCACCATTGCCCCATCTTCTCCCCCTCTCAGGGTTTCAGTATTACCCAGCAATTGTTTTCAAGCACCATGTTTCTGTGTGTTAGCATCAGGAAACTAGGGCTGGTCTTGGGGAGGAGGTGGTAGTGGTGGGGGCCCCCCAAGTGTGCCATCCAGCTGAGCTCCTGACTAACTCCACTTTTCAGCTCGCTTCTCCCTCCACCCCCTTCCCGGACTGTTGGCAGCCTGATCTGGTCTCAGAGATCTGGAAAAGAGCCACCAACAGGAATTATCGAACAATTGTCCCGTGAAACCCAAGATAACAGCTTGTTCCACCAGAGTGGAATTGCTTTGTGACAGAAGGAAATTATCTGTTTAGCTCTAGATTAACATTAGGTGAGAAAAATAAAATTAGGGTTGATGGTATCTAGTCCAAAAAAAGGAATTGCTTGGATTACTTTTAAAGAACAAATGTGAGCTTGGCCCTCACATCTGGCGAATGCAACCAACTTTAGAGGATTTGTAGTTTGAGACGAAGTCTAAAAGACGCTTTTAGATGTCGGTGGAATGTCTTACTCATTACCCAATTAACTTCCCTGCGATCAGGAGGATTATAGTCATAGGATTTCAAGTGGGAAGGGACCCCTGAGACCTAGTCCCACCCCCTTATTTTATAGAGTAGACTGAGGCCTGGAGAATTTAAAGCAATCAACATGGCTCAGCTACTAAGTGGCAAAGCCAAGATTCAGACTGGAATCTTTTAGTTCCAGATCAAATACACTTTCCTTTAAAAAAAATTAATTTATATTTAAAAAAATTAACAAGCACTTATTTTCTCCTTTCTACCTCCCTCTTGACTAAAAAAAAAAAAAGAAAACATCCCCATAAAAAATATGTAGTCAAGCAAAAAAAAAATTAAATTGGCCATTTAAAGATGTCTCATCCTGCATCTTGAGTCCATCCCCTCTCTGTTAGGAGGTGGGAGCAGGCTTCGTCATTAGTCCTCTGGAACCACAGTTGGTTATTGAACTGATCAGAGATCTTTAGTTTTTCCAAAATGCTTCATTTTCACAGCGTTGTTATTGTATAAATTATTCTCCTGCTACTCTTCTCTTTATCCATCAGTTCATTTAAATCTTCTCAGGTTTTTCCGAAAACATCTCCTTTGTCATTTCTTGCCAAACAATAGTATTCTGAACCGCCCCCCCCCCCAAAACCAAACCAACCAACCAACCAAACAAAAAAAACCAATAGTATTTCGTCACGGTGATTTCCACTCCACGAAGCTGTCTGTAATCTTTCACCATCCTGGATAAGAGGAACAATGGTCAACAACCTTTTGAGTACCTGCTATGTACCAGGCACTGTACTAAGCTTTGAGGATACCAAGAAAGACAAAAAATAGTCTAAGGGGGGAGACAATGTAGAAATAACTCTATACAAGCAAGATACATACAGGATAAATTTTCTGAGAAGATCTGAGGGTTTCAGTGAACTTCAAGTTTGCTGTCGTTCAATAGTACGTTATGGCAGCCAAGAAAGTAAATGAGATTTTGGGGGTTTGCATTAAGAGGGTCATAACTACTAGGAATAAATGAATGAAAGCTTTACTGCACTCTGCTCAGACCATATTTGGAATATTGTAATCAGTTTTGGACAACATAGTACATTGCTAAGCTAGTCAGCCAGCAATTAGCCAGCAAGACGACCCAACGATTAACCAGACTAATGAAAGGCTCTGAATCCATATCATGTGAAGACGAAGGAAATCGGGACTTTTAGCTCGGAGAAGGGAGGGTTTGGGGAAACATTGAATTGTCAATTTAGAGTTGGAAGGGATTGTAGAGATTATTTAGTTAGTCCATCCATCTTGCACAGCTAGGTGGTGCCATAGGGCACAGAGCTCCAGGCCTGGAGTCAGGAAGACTCATCTTCTTCAGTTCAAATCTGGCTTCAGACACTTATTGGCTGTGTGACCCTGGGCAAGTCACTTAACCCCATTTGCCTCAGTTTTCTCATCTGTAAGATGAGCTAGAGAAAAGGATGGAAAACTATTCCAGTATCTTTGCGAAGAAAACCCCTCATGACATGACAGAAAACAACTAAACAACAACAAAGAAACAAAGACCCAGGTAGATAAACTAAGTGACTTGCCTAAGGTCACACAGGAAGTATCAGAGGCAAGATATGAGCTGAGGTCCTCTGGCTCCAAAGCCAGTGCTCTTTCCACGGTACCATGCTTCCTTCTATCTACAAACAATTGAAAGGCTTTATATGAAGGGGAGCATTCTACATCTTCTATTTGGAGCTGGAGGGTAGAGCCAGAGACAGTGATTAAAACTTCCAGCAATCAGGTTTCAACTTCACGGAAGGAAAAACTGCTTAACAATGAGAAATATCCCCAAGTGGAATGGGCAGTCTCTGGAGACATTGGGTTCCCCCTAACAGGAAGCATTGAGGCAAAAGCTGGATGCCCGCTTGGTGAATGTGTTATTATAGAGATTCCTTTTCTGAGTGTAGGTTGGACAGTTGGCTATTGAAGTCCCTGTCCAACTTTGAAATTCTGTGGTTATAAATATTATGGCCTGAGCTGGCTTGTTCTGTCACTAGTTGGCAAGTATAAAGGAAGAATGATTTATGGGGTTTTCATATTCTTGGCAGAATTAAAAAAGTCTAACTTTGGTTTATTGGAATGGATCCTAAATTTCCCAATCATTAACAAACTGAAGTTTTTACCTTTCTCATATGTGTATCCTAATTGCACTGTGGTAAACATGGTAAGAATGGTTCTTAATCTAATTGTAGATGTATAAGGAACATCAATGTATGCTGAGAGTAAGTTTGTGGCAACTGAATAATTCTGTCTAGTACCTCTGTCTTCCATTGGTGCTCATGTAAAGGTAGGTCCTCGTGAAACAATGAATTCCCCTGAAGTTGTCACATTATTCAAATTTGCTCTGCATATTCCATTGAACTAGAATCAATCATATTTCACAGAATTATAATTTTGAATAATATGAATTCAAACTCCTTCAAGAGATTCATTATTGCCACTAATCAGGACCTTGTTGTATGGGTAAGGGAATGTATGTCATCAAAGAGGAAGAGATGTGAACAGATCAAGGGTGCTGAACAAAGCCATGCAAGGGAATAATCCATTTCTTTCTTTCTTTCTTTCTTTCTTTCTTTCTTTCTTTCTTTCTTT